>NW_028246393.1:0-318858 GCF_964263255.1 Lissotriton vulgaris | reverse complement strand
GAGTTTGAAATGTCCGATCCTGCAGCAGCACACTTCCAAAGCCCACACATGACAATAACCCGATTCAAGGCCCCATTCACCCGTTTTTCAAAAAATAGATAACACTCCAACAAAGTAAGGTTATAAAACTTTATTAACTTTTAACGATAATGAACAGAACAAAAACTAAAAACATTTAAACATTTATTAACACAAAAAGCAACAATGGTTAGAAGCTGTCTTTTGTGCGAATAGTCCCAAGGCAGCACAACGTGCAGAGTTCTGGACGGCACCCAGGTGATGTCGCCTGGGTGCCGCACTGGTTTAGGGATCCTACAATGCTGCTCCGAAAATTGGCGTGGGGCGTCCCGGGTGGGGCGGGGGGAGGCCTCGTCAGTAGCGGTCTGTTGTGCGAATAGTCCCAAGGCAGCACAACGTGCAGAGTTCTGGACGGCACCCAGGTGATGTCGCCTGGGTGCCGCACTGGTTTAGGGATCCTACAATGCAGCACAGAAAAACAGCGTGGGGCGTCCCGGGTGGTGCGGGGGGAGGCCTCGTCAGTAGCGGTCTGTGTCCAGTGTCACATGGCTGACACAACATGTACGACAGGCACCCAGGTGATGTCCAGTAAACTGCCGCACTGGTTTTGGTATCCTACAATGCTGCTCCGAAAATTGGCGTGCGGCGGCCCGGGGGGGGGGGGGGAGGCGGCGTGAACGGGCCTCCCCAGGTGGCGGCCATTCAGCTGTTTACCGCCCGCTCTTGCGACTACAGCGTCTCGCTCACCATGTAGTTGAGTTGTTCCCACTCTTGCGGTGCAGCGATAGGCGGCTGCCACATGACTCTTAAAATGGCGGACGGCTCTTCGGTTTTGGGCCTGGTCCACTGAAATGGCCCTGGGACACCTTGGAAGTCGGATGCTTGCCTGCTAGGGCTTGGGCTCCATTCTCGAAAAGCGTCCCCTCAGCCGTGAAGATTGTATAAAAGTCTTGGGGGCTCCCGACTCCCGCAGGCTTTCGGTGGGGAGCGGCTGCCATGATTGCTCGCGGAATGACCACGACGGAGCCACGAGATGGTGGTGCTCTCATGCTGACGCCAGCTTCAGTCTGAATGATCCAGAAACAAGGTGGGGCTTTCATCGTTTGGGAAAAAAAAATGTTCTAAACCAATGAAAAGTGTTATTTTTAGGTCATATGACCAAGCCTTCCATCTTTAGGAAACCAAAAGTAAAATGAACCAATGAAAAGTTTTATAAACAAGTCACATGACCTGTTATGCGACATAGGGCTACAAAAAGCGTAGAAAATCCGTTGGCACGTGAGGCGGCGTCAGTAGCGGACCGATGTGCGAATAGGCCGAAGGCAGCACAACGCGCCGAGATCCGGATGGCACCGAGGTGGTGTCCAGCAAATTGCCGCACTGGTGTGGCCATCCTACAATGCTGCGCTGAAAGACGGCGTGTCCAGCTGAATTGCGGTCACTGTTGCGGTACAGTGACTCGAACGCGCCGAGATCCGGATGGCGCCGAGGTGGTGTCCAGCAAATTGCCGTACTGGTGTGGCCATCCTACAATGCTGCGCCGAAAGACGGCGTGTTCAGCTGAGTTCCGGTCACTCTTCCGGCACAGTGACTCGAACGCGCTGAGATCCGGATGGCACCGAGGTGGTGTCCAGCAAGTGGCTGCACTGGTGTGGCCATCCTACAATGCTGCGCCGGAAGTCGGCGTGGGGTGCCCCGTTGGCTTATGAGGTGATGTCAGTAGTGGACTGATGTGTGAATAGGTCGGAACCAGCACAAGGCGCCAAGATCCGAATGGCAAGTCCTGGATGTTGAGTGCCTCAGTTGAGATTTCTGAGCAGTGCTTGTAGAACTGTCTGAAGCTTATTTGCACCTGCTGCAGCTTCACTAGGTCCGGCGGAACTTGTTGCCTTTTCCTTTCTGCTTCTTTTCCTACAATGCGTTTCTTCTGAAGACACGACCAGGTCCCTGAATGTGTGCAGGGGGACGCTATTGAATGAATGAACGCGCCGAGATCTGGATGGCACCGAGGTGGTGTCCATCAAATTGCCGCACTGGTGTGTCCATCCTACAATGCTGCGCCGAAAGTCGGCGTGGGGTGCCCCGTTGGTTTATGAGGTGATGTCAGTAGCGGACCGATGTGTGAATAGGTCGGAACCAGCACAAGGCGCCCTGCACTGTTGAGCCTTTTTCAATGTCTGTTTTTTGTTCTTTCCCTTCCATCAAAAACAAAACAAAAATACAAGGCGCCAAGATCCGAATGGCAAGTCCTGGATGTTGAGTGCCTCAGTTGAGAGTTCTGAGCAGTGCTTGTAAGACTGTCTGAAGCTTATTTGCACCTGCTGCAGCTTCACTAGGTCCGGCGGAACTTTTTTCCTTTTCCTTTCTGCTTCTTTTCCTACAATGCGTTTCATCTGAAGACACGACCAGGTCCCTGAATGTGTGCAGGGGGACGCTATTGATTGAATGAAAATGGCGGCTTGACACAAAGCTGACTCAAGCGTTACTGTTGGTGCTATACAGACAAAAATTGGTTTTCAGTTTGTACATTCTTCAGGTTTTTTTTCCATCCAAGTCTGATTGAGAGTTTGTAGAAAAATGGCTTCAGATTTTCCACATACTACTCTTCAACATTCTTCCTAAATGTAACAATGTGAAACTCACTAGGAGAACGGCTGTTTCTGTTTCCTTTCAAAATGCTGCCACCAATATTTTCTGAATGGAAGACATCATCTTGTAACATAAAGGGCCGAAAGGGGTTCTGGTCTGGCCGATGGTTGGTGGAGACATTTTGACTATATCTTGGACCTGCCCGGCCTCGCCCAAAATGGCGCCGGTATAAATGGGACTCGTAACTCTTTGCCCGCAAATGTATATCTAGAAAATGTTATTGTAAGTGGCCCTGTCGTATTTTAATTACAAAATGTACGTCCACCGATACCGCAACTGTTAGACACCTTTGTTCTTGTCACCTAATGGCCCGCTCGTTACGTTCTTCTACAGTGTAAATGTCTCCTCATCATATACGATTTGAGTTTGCTCCGTGGCCGGCCCACGTGGTTATAGGCCCGTATTTGTATACTGACATTTTCACAATAAAGGTTTTTAAAACAAAACACGGTAGTAGTATTTTCATTTGTAAAGTTTTTACTTTTAGTGACTGTTTTCGAATCAGTAAAAGGCAAGTGAAATAAAGCAGTCCAATTACATGACGGATAAAAGGTATAATATGTAGGAACGCAGTAAAGATAAATGGTCAAGGGCAGTTGTGTTTTTCATGTCTGCAACATAAAGTGATCGATAAGAATCTGATAATCAGGCGTATCGGCGACTAAGACAGCAGGCCGAATCTCTTTTACTCAACGGCTCCGTCATGGAAGGAAGAAACGCCCTTTTTCTCGAAAAAGGAATATATTTTACTTGCCAGACAGTTGTAAATTTTCCGGGAAAGTACATTAGCCTGGAATATTATAACATATGTTTGAAAAAAAAATATTGTTCGAAAATAATAAAAAGCGTAATTTTTAGGTCATATGACCAAGCTTTTCATCATTAAATTAACAAAAGTAAAATGAACCAATGAAAAGTTTTATTAACAAGTCACATGACCTGTTATGCTTACGTTACGCGCTGCGCGCCGCGCCTCGGATCACTTCCGGGTGCGCTAACGCGGCGTGTCATAAAACGCATTACGCGACAACGTAGGTCAAGAATATAGTCTAAATGTCTCCACCAACCAGCGTTCAGAACACAACCCCTTTCAGCAGTCCAAAAAGTTCTGTTAAATGACAACAGAGGGGACAGGCAACAAGAACCATCAGTCAAAGAGGGGAGGGCAAGTTCTTCTCTTCCGGGTCATGTTGGGGCGCTACCGGAACTGATCGAATTGGTAGTCTACAGTGTTTCTGGATGTTTCAGACTAAAGCTGGCGTCAGCATGAGACCACTACCATCTCGTAGCTCCGTCGTGGCCATTCCACGAGCAATCATGGCAGCCGCTCCCCACCAGAAGCCTGCGGGAGTCGGAGGCCCCCAAGACTTTTGTAGAATCTTCACGGCTGAGGGGACGCTTTTCGAGAATGGGATCCAAGCCCTAGCAGACAAGCGTCCGAGTTCCAAGGTGTCCCAGGGCCATTTTAGTGGACCAGGCCCAAAACCGAAGAGCCGGCCGCCATTTTGAGAGTCCTGTGGCAGCCGCCTATCGCTGCACCGCTAGAGCGGGCGCATCTCAACTACATGGTGAGCGAGACGCTGTAGTCGCAAGAGCGGGCGGAAAACAGCTGAATGGCGGAAGAGGCACAGTGTAGCAAAAGCGGGCGGAATGGCAACTAAAACGATAAAGGGGCGCCTCACTACAGCTTGTCTTCAGGTCAAACGGATTGTGGGACAAGGTCCAGAATTGAAGAGTCATCAAAAGGCAAAAAGTACCGCCGGACCCCGGGAGCCGGCCGCCTATGTCGGGGGCGATCTCAGGCTACACCAGTGCTATAAGACTTGGGGAGGGTGTCGGAGCCAAGCGTCTTCTCCGAGTCCATGGCCATCACAGCGCCCCTCAGGGGCCTCCGTCAAGCTGTTTAGGAAGGTAACATATCATATTGTTTTCTAATGCAGTCAGGTCCACAAACGACACTCACTTACTTTGAGAATAGTGAAGCTGCAGTAGGAGGAAATAAGCTCCAGACAGTGTTACAAGCGCTGCTCAGAACTCTTAACTATGGCACCCAACATCCAGAACTTATGCTATTTGAGAATGGTAGTGACATCGAAGCATCTCGGGGACCAAAACCATTAACGTACTTTCACGTATGAAAATCTTACTTGGGGAGGGGGCAGGAGCGAAGCGCCCCCTCCCAGTCAGCGCCACCACACCGTATGTTGAAAATCTGAAGCCATCGTTCTACAAAGTCAACCAAACTTGGATTGAAAAATCTAGAAAAATGTACAAACTGAAAACCAGTTTTGGTCTGCATAGCATCAGTAACAACGCTTGAGTCAGCTTTGTGTCAAGCCGCCATTTTGATTCAACAAAGCACAGGCATTGAAAAAGGCTGAAATTCAGAACTCTAAACTATGGCACCCAACATCCAGGAGCTTGCTATCCGGATCTTGGAGCCTTGTGCTGTTTTCGATCTATTCACACATCGGTCCACTACTGACATCATCTTATAAACCAACGTTATGTAAATAGTTTTTTAATAAAATGTTTTACCCTATTTCTTTGCTGGTGTGTTGTCTATATTTTTAATATTTGCATAGGGTTTGTCATTATTTTGTGCGGGATGGGTGATGGAGCCGAGCTGTCTTGCAGCCCTCATGGTGTGGAGCTCAGTTCATCTCACTATTTTCGTATTTCTCAAGAAGGGTTGTTCCTAATATTTCTATTTTAGCGAGGTCAAAAAGAGATCCAATTAGTGGCCTACTGATTTTGCTCGATTACTTTTATTTTTTTACACGATTTTTCACTATCTGCAAAGACTAAACAGAGTATTGCGACTTTGTGCTTGTTTGTAAATAGAGAATGATCCAAAGAGAACCAATTCTAAAACAGTAAATGCTTGGACAACAATCAATCAAATGGAGAGACAAGGAGGTACGACGGATTACAACGGGGGTAAAGGCCTGCGTTAACTACCCTTCTGTATCTGCAAAGAGAGAGTACTAACAAAGGCAAAAGAGGGGAGGGGGGGGGGGGGGCAGCGTTCAAAGCACATCAGCGTGCATAAATACGAAAATGTTTTTATCTATCACGTACTTGACATTTTAAAGCTTTTCATATTTGCTATTAAAAAAACAATGAAATTCACAGAAAAAACCATAGGTTACAGTGGATATATAGTTAGGAATTTGCATTTACAAAACCTTGAAAATTCAATGAAAAAACCATAGGTTATAGGCCATATATAGTTAGGAATTAGCATTTACAAAACCTTATTTTACTCGCATAAAACCATTGAAATTCCATATATAGTTAGCTAACTATAAGCGCTAACTATATATCGCGCACCCGCAATCCACTGCTGATGATGTCACATATTACATCATTCATGACATGGTCAGTGACATCACTGATGACATCACTGATGACATCTCAAATGACATCACTGATGACAACTCAAATGATATCAATGATGACATCTCAAATGACATCACTGATGACAACTCAAATGACATCACTGATGACATCTCATTTGTCATCACTGATCACATCACTCATGTGATAATACAATGAACCTCTTCAGACTCTAATATAACCTTACATACACTCAGTATAAACAGACACTCACAGACTGTCACTCATCCATGGACTTACTCACACACCTAGTCAGTCATGCAAAGAATCAATCACACCTCCATTTCCTCAACTATACAGTTATACACATCTTACTTATTCAAACATATAATAACACATATTTACTCTCTTATATAATCCCTGATACAAGCTCACAGTGATCGATACAGCCACTCACACATTCACTGGCTCTTATGTTCAGTTATTTATATATCTCAACTCTCACATGTATTGTGTTTTACATACGTACTTACTTGCACATGTAGCAATGAGAAATCCATTCACTCACCAACACACCCATGCACAGTCAACCGCTCATATAGCTGTTTCCACATGCACTCTTGAACTCATACTCCTAGTGAATCAACTGCTTACACATCTATGCACAGAGTCACGCACCTCCCAGCCACCCACACACACACTCAGCCTCCCATTCAAATATTTGGGCAACCAATCAATAACCCATATGGCTACTCTTATAGCTACTGATCAACACATGCAGCAGCTTACACAACAACAAACATACTGATGCACGAATTAAGACAGTTTAGTCACTAACCCATGTACTCAGTGAGACACATTTAATCACTCACTCATACAGTCAGTCATGCACCTACTAAATTCTTCATCCAGACACTTATACATCCACTCATTCTTCAATATGTGAAACATATTTTAACTTTACAGAAACATACAGTCACTGGATGTTGTAATCAGTGATGTCATCAGTGATGTCACTGACCATGTCATGAATGATGTAATATGTGACATCATCAGCAGTGGATTGCGGGTGCGCGATATATAGTTAGCGCTTATAGTTAGCTAACTATATATGGAATTTCAATGGTTTTATGCGAGTAAAATAAGGTTTTGTAAAAGCTAATTCCTAACTATATATGGCCTATAACCTATGGTTTTTTCATTGAATATATATATATATATATATATATATATATATATATATATATATATATATATATATATATATTACCTACTGGCTATCGCCAGTAGGTATATATAGTTAGGATTAATTCCCTATGGGATTTCTGAAAATTCTATGTCTAATAACTTTGGCGTTTGTGGACGGAATCGGCTGAAATTTTCAGGAAAATGGCACATTTTGTTTCTGAGCAGCCCCTGAAAATTTGGTGGGGTTTCGTCAAGGGGGGGCTGAGAAAAAAGGGGGGTCCCAAAACGCGTTTTTTACATTGAGTTTTCCATAGGGCGGTTGGCCTCACTTTTAGCTCGAACGGCTGAATGGATTTGCACGAAACTTGGCAAAATTGTAGGGACTGGTAGCCCGATGTGCCTTTGCTAGGTCTCAATATATGTGCTTCAGTGGATTTTGAGAAATTAACGTTTAAATCAAGATATATATCTGTAACAGCGCTCCGGGCAGCGATCCGGTCCGCTTACTTTTCGCGTTTCGGAACTTTGCGCGCAGAAAGCTGATTGGCTCTCCGGTGTCTGTCAACATTCTAAACAGTCCGGAGCGGCCGCCATCTTGTCTCTCGGTAGGATCGAGAGAGAAGAAGAGGTGAAAAACGAAAGGGGAATTTAATGAAAGGGGGCAAGGTATCCCCCTCTTGACCCCCTAGGAATGTTGTTGGGGTTATTAAAGGGTCCCGTGGGGAAAAGGAAAAAAAAATGATTTTTCACGGTAGAAGCGCTTCACGGGCCGCGAACTGGGCCGCAAACTGGTAGCGAAACGGGAATTCGCCATTTTGTGCTTCGTTAATTAAATTACTAGGTATAAGGGGGTGCGGGAGACGTATCCTAATCCCCTATGTTTCCTGAGGGTGGCTGAGGAGGCTGATATATGTTGATACATCTCTTCCAGCGGCTGTGCGTGAGCTTTTTTTTATTTTGCTGCGTGACAGTCCGGAGCGGCCGCCATCTTGTCTCTCGGTAGGATCGAGAGAGAAGAAGAGGTGAAAAACTAAGGGGGAATTTAATGAAAGGGGGCAAGGTATCCCCCTCTTGACCCCCTAGGAATGTTGTTGGGGTTATTAAAGGGTCCCGTGGGGAAAAGAAAAAAAAAATGATTTTTCACGGTAGAAGCGCTTCACGGGCCGCGAACTGGGCCGCAAACTGGTAGCGAAACGGGAATTCGCCATTTTGTGCTTCGTTAATTAAATTACTAGGTATAAGGGGGTGCGGGAGACATATCCTAATCCCCTATGTTTCCTGAGGGTGGCTGAGGAGGCTCATATATGTTGATACATCTCTTCCAGCGGCTGCGCCATCTTGCCTTTTTTCCAATGCCACAATTTTGTCGTGCACGGCAGCCATTTTAGATGCCAGGCTGGTCCCAGGCTATCACCTACCCCTGCGGATGTAGTTTATGGCCCCAGCTGTAGAGAATTCAGACATGCCAACCCTCCTGATTCAGGCGTGTGACTACTGATTTCAGTGCTAGTCTCCCGCCTCCCGATTTCTGCAAGCAAAAACCCGGGGGCATATTACGAACAACTAGCGATAATTTTTGTCTCTAACTTGTTTAGAGACAAAAATTATCGCCGCACATCGGCGATTTTTATCGCAGATAAACCTTGCTATTATCGCAGAAAAGTCAGCGATATTCATGTATTATCGAGCAAATGCTCTTAGCCATGTTATCCACCTCCCATTGGATAACATGGCTAAGAACTGCTCAGGGCAGGTGTTAGATTTTGGAGATATTCGCGCTTAGCGCGAATATCTCCAAAAGTTGGTAATAGAAGATAGCGATGTTAGGGACTGTTTCCAGTCGCTAACATCTTGGTACGCCACTTTGCATGTCATTAGTGATAAGTATCACTGACATGCAAAGCGGGGCCCAAGATGGTCGCTATCTCCTTTTAGCTGTCACTAACTGGTGTTAGCGACAGCTTGGTAATAGGGAGATAATTGTATCTCCGCTTTCATGGCTTTTAAAGCCAAAAAAGCGGAGATAAACCCCCTTGATAATATGCCCCACGATTCCTTGGGGGTTTCAGCTGACAGGGCTTGGTATTGTGTTACATGGTAATTTTTCCAGGAAACGTCAGAGGGTCGATGCAGGGGTTCTAGAAGAGGTGATAAACCATTTAAGCCTCATGAACAAGCGCATGGTCTTTTAAAGATTTGTGAAGTACTCGGGGCGGCGGTGTGTGTGTGCCCTCTTTTAGGAGCGGGCGGGGGGGCACTGCCAGCAACTTGCCAGGTCAGGTAGTGTTCAACACGTGCATCACCCTTTCTCTGCCTGCTATTGCGCTCCATGCTTCGGAAAGGTAAGAAAAAGAACGTGCATTTGAGTTTGAAATGTCCGATCCTGCAGCAGGACACTTCCAAAGCCCACACATGACAATAACCCGATTCAAGGCCCCATTCACCCGTTTTTAAAAAAAATAGATAACACTCCAACAAAGTAAGATTATAAAACTTTATTAACTATTAACTATAACGAACGGAACAAAAACTAAAAACATTTAAACATTTTTCAACACAAAAAGCAACAATGGTTAGAAGCTGTCTTTTGTGCGAATAGTCCCAAGGCAGCACAACGTGCAGAGTTCTGGACGGCACCCAGGTGATGTCGCCTGGGTGCCGCACTGGTTTTGGGATCCTACAATGCAGCACAGAAAAACAGCGTGGGGCGTCCCGGGTGGTGCGGGGGGAGGCCTCGTCAGTAGCGGTCTGTTGTGCGAATAGTCCCAAGGCAGCAGAACGCGTTGAGATGTTGATGGGACTGTGTCCAGTGTCACATGGCTGACACAACATGTACGACAGGCACCCAGGTGATGTCCAGTAAACTGCCGCACTGGTTTTGGTATCCTACAATGCTGCTCCGAAAATTGGCGTGCGGCGGCCCGGGGGTGGGGGAGGCGGCGTGAACGGGCCTCCCCAGGTGGCGGCCATCTAGCTGAGTTGCGCCCGCTCTTGCGGCTACAGCGTCTCGCTCACCATGTTGTTGAGTTGCTCCCACTCTTGCAGTGCAGCGATAGGCGGCTGCCACATGGCTCTTAAAATGGCGGACGGCTCCTCGGTTTTGGGCCTGGTCCACTGAAATGGCCCTGGGACACCTTGGAACTCGGACGCTTGCCTGCTAGGGCTTGGGCTCCATTCTCGAAAAGCGTCCCCTCAGCCGTGAAGATTCTACAAAAGTCTTGGGGGCCCCTGACTCCCGCAGGCTTCCGGTGGGGAGCGGCTGCCATGATTGCTCGCGGAATGACCACGACGGAGCCACGAGATGGTGGTGCTCTCATGCTGACACCAGCTTCAGTCTGAATGATCCAGAAACAAGGTGGGGGTTTCATCGTTTGGGAAAAAAAAATGTTCTAAACCAATGAAAAGTGTTATTTTTAGGTCATATGACCAAGCCTTCCATCTTTAGGAAACCAAAAGTAAAATGAACCAATGAAAAGTTTTATAAACAAGTCACATGACCTGTTATGCGGCATAGGGCTACAAAAAGCGTAGAAAATCCGTTGGCACGTGAGGCGGCGTCAGTAGCGGACCGATGTGCGAATAGGCCGAAGGCAGCACAACGCGCCGAGATTCGGATGGCACCGAGGTGGTGTCCAGCAAATTGCCGCACTGGTGTGGCCATCCTACAATGCTGCGCCGAAAGACGGCGTGTCCAGCTGAGTTGCGGTCACTGTTGCGGTACAGTGACTCGAACGCGCCGAGATTCGGATGGCACCGAGGTGGTGTCCAGCAAATTGCCGCACTGGTGTGGCCATCCTACAATGCTGCGCTGAAAGACGGCGTGTCCAGCTGAGTTGCGGTCACTGTTGCGGTACAGTGACTCGAACGCGCCGAGATCCGGATGGCACCGAGGTGGTGTTCAGCAAATTGCCGCACTGGTGTGGCCATCCTACAATGCTGCGCCGAAAGATGGCGTGTCCAGCTGAGTTGCGGTCACTCTTGCGGTACAGTGAGTCGAACGCGCCGAGATCTGGATGGCCCCGATGTTGTGTCCAGCAAGTTGCCGCACTGGTGTGGCCATCCTACAATGCTGCGCCGAAAGTCGGCGTGGGGTGCCCCGTTGGCTTATGAGGTGATGTCAGTAGTGGACTGATGTGTGAATAGGTCGGAACCAGCACAAGGCGCCAAGATCCGAATGGCAAGTCCTGGATGTTGAGTGCCTCAGTTGAGAGTTCTGAGCAGTGCTTGTAAGACTGTCTGAAGCTTATTTGCACCTGCTGCAGCTTCACTATTGCCCTGGTGTGGCCAAAGGTGGCACATGACATAGGCGGCCGGCTCCCGAGGTCCGGCGGAACTTTTTTCCTTTTCCTTTCTGCTTCTTTTCCTACAATCCGTTTCATCTGAAGACACGACCAGGTCCCTGAATGTGTGCAGCGGGACGCTATTGATTGAATGAAAATGGCGGCTTGACACAAAGCTGACTCAAGCGTTACTGTTGATGCTATACAGACAAAAATTGGTTTTCAGTTTGTACATTCTTCAGGTTTTTTTTTTCCATCCAAGTCTGATTGAGAGTTTGTAGAAAAATGGCTTCAGATTTTCCACATACTACTCTTCAACATTCTTCCTAAATGTAACAATGTGAAACTCACTAGGAGAATGGCTGTTTCTGTTTCCTTTCAAAATGCTGCCAACAATATTTTCTGAATGGAAGACACCATCTTGTAGCATAAAGGGACGAAAGGGGTTCTGGTCTGGCCGATGGTTGGTGGAGACATTTTGACTACATCTTGGACCTGCCCGGCCTCGCCCAAAATGGCGCCGGTATAAATGGGACTCGTAACTCCTTGCCCGCAAATGTATATCTAGAAAATGTTATTGTAAGTGGCCGTGTCGTATTTTAATTACAAAATGTACGTCCACCGATTCCGCAACTGTTAGACACCTTTGTTCTTGCAACCTAATGGCCCGCTCGTTACGTTCTTCTACAGTGTAAATGTCTCCTCATCATATACGATTTCAGTTTGCTCCGTGGCCAGCCCACGTGGTTATAGGCCCGTATTTGTATACTGACATTTTCACAATAAAGGTTTTTAAAACAAAACACGGTAGTAGTATTTACATTGGTAAAGTTTTTACTTTTAGTCACTGTTTTCGAATCAGTAAAGGCAAGTGAAATAAAGCAGTCCAATTACATGACGGATAAAAGGTATAATATGTAGGAACGCAGTAAAGATAAATGCTTAATAGCAGTTGTGTTTTTCATGTCTGCAATATAAAGTGATCGATAAGAATCTGATAATCAGGCGTATCGGCGACTAAGATAGCAGGCCGAATCTCTTTTACTCAACGGCTCCGTCATGGAAGGAAGAAACGCCCTTTTTCTCGAAAAAGGAATATATTTTACTTACAAGACAGTTGTAAATTTTCCGGGAAAGTACATTAGCCTGGAATATTATAACATATGTTTGAAAAAAAAATATTGTTCGAAAACAATAAAAAGCGTAATTTTTAGGTCATATGACCAAGCTTTTCATCATTAAATTAACAAAAGTAAAATGAATCAATGAAAAGTTTTATTAACAAGTCACATGTCCTGTTATGCTTACGTTACGCGCTGCGCGCCGCGCCTCGGATCACTTCCGGGTGCGGTAACGCGGCGTGTCATATAACGCATTACGCGACAACGTAGGTCAAGAATATAGTCAAAATGTCTCCACCAACCAGCGTTCGGAACACAACTCCTTTCAGCAGTCCAAAAAGTTCTGTTAAATGACAACAGAGGGGACAGGCAACAAGAACCATCAGTCAAAGAGGGGAGGGCAAGTTCTTCTCTTCCGGGTCATGTTGGGGCGCTACCGGAACTGATCGAATTGGTAGTCTACAGTGTTTCTGGATGTTTCAGACTAAAGCTGGCGTCAGCATGAGACCACTACCATCTCGTAGCTCCGTCGTGGCCATTCCACGAGCAATCATGGCAGCCGCTCCCCACCAGAAGCCTGCGGGAGTCGGAGGCCCCCAAGACTTTTGTAGAATCTTCACGGCTGAGGGGACGCTTTTCGAGAATGGGACCCAAGCCCTATCAGGGAAGCGTCCGAGTTCAAAGGTGTCCCAGGGCCATTTTAGTGGACCAGGCCCAAAACCGAAGAGCCGGCCGCCATTTTGAGAGTCCTGTGGCAGCCGCCTATCGCTGCACCGCAAGAGTGGGCGCAATTCAGCTGGATGGTGGGCAAGACGCTGTAGCCGCAAGAGTGGGCGCAACTCAGCTAGATGGGACAAGGTTCAGAATTGAAGAGTCATCAAAAGGCAAAAAGTTCCGCCGGATCCCGGGAGCCGGCCGCCTATGTCGGGGGCGATCTCAGGCTACACCAGTGCTATAAGACTTGGGGAGGGTGTCGGAGCCAAGCGTCTTCTCCGAGTCCATGGCCATCACACCGCCCCTTAGGGGCCTCCGTCAAGCTGTTTAGGAAGGTAACATATCACATTGTTTTCTAATGCAGTCAGGTCCACAAACGACACTCACTTACTTTGAGAATAGTGAAGCTGCAGTAGGTGGAAATAAGCTTCAGACAGTGTTACAAGCGCTGCTCAGAACTCTTAACTATGGCAACCAACATCCAGAACTTATGCTATTTGAGAATGGCAGTGACATCGAAGCATCTCAGGGACCAAAACCATTAACGTACTTTCACGTATGAAAATCTTACTTGGGGAGGGGGCAGGAGCGAAGCGCCCCCTCCCAGTCAGCGCCACCACACCGTATGTTGAAAATTTGAAGCCATCGTTCTACAAAGTCAACCAAACTTGGATTAAAAATCTAGAAAAATGTACAAACTGAAAACCAGTTTTGGTCTGCATAGCATCAGTAGCAACGCTTGAGTCAGCTTTGCGTCAAGCCGCAAATTTGATTCAACAAAGCACAGACATTGAAAAAGGCTCAAATTCAGAACTCTAAACTATGGCACCCAACATCCAGGAGCTTGCCATCCGGATCTTGGAGCCTTGTGCTGCTTTCGATCTATTCACACATCGGTCCACTACTGACATCATCTTATAAACCAACGTTATGTAAATAGTTTTTTAATAAAATGTTTTACCCTGTTTCTTTGCTGGTGTGTTGTCTATATTTTTAATATTTGCATAGGGTTTGTCGTTATTTTGTGCGGGATGGGTGATGGAGCCGAGCTGTCTTGCAGCCCTCATGGTGTGGAGCTCAGTTCATCTCACTATTTTCGTATTTCTCATGAAGGGTTGTTCCTAATATTTCTATTTTAGCGAGGTCAAAAAGAGATCCAATTAGTGGCCTACTGATTTTGCTCGATTACTTTTATTTTTTTTACACGATTTTTCACTATCTGCAAAGACTAAACAGAGTATTGCGACTTTGTGCTTGTTTGTAAATAGAGAATGATCCAAAGAGAACCAATTCTAAAACAGTAAATGCTTGGACAACAATCAATCAAAAGGAGAGACAAGCAGCCACGACGGATTACAACGGGGGTAAAGGCCTGCGTTAACTACCCTTCAGTATCTGCAAAGAGAGAGTACTACTAAGACAAAAGAGGGGAGGGGGGGGTGCAGCGTTCAAAGCACATCAGCGTGCATAAATACGAAAATGTTTTTATTTATCACGTACTTGACATTTTTAAGCTTTTCATATTTGCTATTAAAAAACCAATGAAATTCACAGAAAAAACCATAGGTTATAGTGGATATATAGTTAGGAATTTGCATTTACAAAACCTTGAAAATTCAATGAAAAAACCATTGGTTTTAGGCCATATATAGTTAGGGATTTGCATTTACAAAACCTTATTTTACTCGCATAAAACCATTGAAATTCCATATATAGTTATAAGCGCTAACTATATATCGCGCACCCGCAATCCACTGCTGATGATGTCACATATTACATCATTCATGACATGGTTAGTGACATCACTGATGACATCACTGATGACATCTCAAATGACATCAGAGGTGCTGGGCGGCGCAAACCAACTAGGGTAAAATTTGAACTGTTGCAGGAATGAGGCAGCTTACGGAAGCAACACCAGCACTACAGCTACCATCAGGCCGAAGGGCGGCCACGCCCACCAGGGCGGGATTTCATCGCTACTTATGTGGTGTTAGAAAATGCCTATTCACTGCCACAGTAAGCCAAAGCCTTTGAAGAAGTGCGCTAGCACGAAACGCGTCGGCTGGACATTTTGCTGCCGCTGTGCATTTTCTCTTGCTGTTGCTTCGAATAAAGAATACGGCGAATACTCACCTGGTCTGTGGGTTCTTTCCTTGACAGGCACCTTGTTGTGATCGATATATATATATATATATATATATATATATATATATATATATATATATATATATATATATATATATATATATATATATATATATATATATATATATATATATATATATATATGTAAATCAATATTTTTACATCAATATTTTGGATTCAATATTTTTGTACTTACTTGTCTAGGTATGGGAGTCGATATTTTTGTGATCTATATTTGTTTTCAATATTTTTAACATCAATATTCTATCAGTGAACCGGCTTAAATATGACAGTTAGGGCTACACTAAGGGGGAGCACAGGAACTTTGCTACTGTCTAGCAGGGGTAAAGTGCACAGATTTCTGCATCAAGCTAACACATTGAGGGCAAAAAGCATGGGATACATCACGTAAAAGATGGTAATTCCCTACATGTAGCTTGGTAACGGGACCATCTAGAAAAGTAATCAAATCACTATTTGTAATAATCACAACATATCGAATTCAATCCAATTGTTTTGTCAGATATTAACAAATCGTAAGGAAAAGCTACTTTTAAAAAGTTACCTTTTCCCTGCCTGAAGTTCCAGAAGGTTAATTAGCATAAGCCTTTGCCAACGCCGAGTCATGAATGAGGTGTGAAATACTTTCCAGGAAGTAAACAATAGGTTGACCCAAATGGGCAGTGGTGACTACTCTTAGCTTTGCAGAGTCTTCAGAGTGACAGTTATCAGCATCATGTAGACTATGTCAATTCCTGCCCAAAAGGTATGTTTTAGCGAAATGTAATACTTTAGTCCACTTGAAAAGATTCATCCATCTACCCATGCATTGTGTTTAGCAGGGAACATTCTTGGACATCTCCTGTCTGGGTGCAAAAGGACCCTACCTTTGTCCTTCTAGACGTCTGTCTCCTAATTAGCAAAAGTAAAGGACCTGCTTCAATCTGGATTTTAGTGTTAGATGTGTGAGGACACTAGTGATTACCAGAGTGCGGTTTTCTACATACCAACAACCCTCAGGTACCAAAACCAGTGTGGGGGAAGACTTTCGCCATCTTGAAAATGTCTTGACATATGACATAGCATTTTGGGTCTGTTTGCAGTAAGGCAAATATGAACTATTGAAAAAGTGGGTGAGGTCCCCCTGGGAGCCTTTATCCCTTGGTTAGAGGCCCCCAGGGGTATTACTCTCACCTAGTGAGTGACTGTCATTATATGTAGGCACCACATCAGAACATGTTCTGAACCTGCAGATGAACTGGAGAGGACAGGATCTGCTATATGTGACCAGGGTAGAGCCCTGCAGAACTAGACCAACTCCTTCTTGTACCCACAACATAGAAATTAACTACAAGGGTCAGGTAATTGATCTCCTTGGTGGTTCCAGGGACATATCAAGTTTCAAGCAGTCTTTTTCCTGAAGTGTCCAGCTGGCCAGTGGCAACTATAATTTGACTGGAATTTGCTATTGGTCTCTACTATCCAGGGAGTCTCTAAGAGCTCTCTCCTGAGCTCCTGGAGGTCATGAAAGTGTACTCCTGTGGTTGTCTAGGTGCATGAAAAAGGTTTGGATCTTTTGAAAACCTTCCTTCCGGACAACTGGGACATAAAACCATTCTCAAATGTTAAACTTACAGGCTTTTATTAGGACCAATCCATTTGGTATATCCCATGGGGTCCCATTCTTGCCTAAAATTGCACCTTCGTCCTGGTCTTCTGTGACCATTGACTATCATTAGCGCTGGGACGCCCCGTTGCTGGGGAAGCCATGCTCTTTTTAAGTATGCATAACATAACATCATTGGCACTTTATTTTCCTCCCAAATAATTAAAAAATCATATCACTGATTCCCCTTATTTGATTTGTGCTGTTTTGATGTTATTTCACTTATTAAATGCTTCTCTAGTTTATGATTTTGAGATGGATTTTGATAGTTTTCTGCTTCTGACTTTACAACTGTTTTGATACGTCTACATTTTTCACACATTTTCATTAAGATAAGCATGTCTGCCTTGTACTATAGCTACCAGAGACTGAGCTCAGGTCGAAATTAGTAAAATCTCTGACTGAACCTGACAAGATACTTTATGACTTGTGGTGATCATCAATCAACTCCAACTAATAAAACATTTTTTCACAAAAGCATACAGTGAAATTCACCCAGGACTAATATATAATATGGGCATAAAGTATGATCAAGCGATTCTGATATTAAACAACTTGTCCAAATGTTACCTGAACCCTGTGATGGCAATTTAGGGTCAAACTACAGATACCCATACCCCACAGATACCCATATTTTTTGTTGGTCTTAAATGGTCTTCAATCTTAGATACAAAAACATTTAGATGATTTCTGTAATTTGTTAATTGATTTTGAGAGTTGTAGTGTGTGTTGATGTATAAACTACACATATCTATATATAATCTTCATGTCAAAAGCACATAAATATCATCATCCACAATATTACTCAAACGTGAAATAACTATCTACATACATTTACAAAGATCACACCCATGGCATGTCTGAAAACTTTGAGGCTGATTAAGCAATTGACACACAAGTGGAAATTGATGACAGCACAATGGCTACTCCTCTGCCTATAACTCAATCTCCAACTACTACGAGAGCAAACGTGGCCAGGCTTTGAGGAAGGTGATGAGAGACACACACAAGACAGGAACACAACTTCATCTGTTCACCAAATGAACTGACCACGTAGGGTTAAACAACAAACAGTTCACAATGATGATGTCTCTGATGATTTGTCAGCCATTTCACAAATGTTTGGTGGCCTTGAGAATTCATTCGTCACTGTTCAGTGCCTACAAGCCATCAGATAAAAACAGGGAACGGGCATCTCAAAGCATGTCACTTTCAATGTTTCACTTGCAGAAACATCATGATCATTGGAAAGCTGCTATGGAGATGGAGCAACGTATGGAAAGCAACCAGCACAAGCAACACATGGCACCGTGGATGCATGAATGAAATCAATTCATCAATAGGCAGTTGCCACCACCAGTCTTGCCACGGGAACTTTGAACATCCAAAAGGACATAGAGCACTCCTGCCAAGATATAGCTAATGGGCTGGAACAAATGATCACAGCTCTGGAGAACATTCATTCACATATCTATCTGTCGCCAACATATTACGACCACCTAAAAGCAAAGATGGCTCTAGCCTCAGTGGCATATCTGTGCCAGATGGATGCTGTAGAAGGCAAACATGCTGACACACATCTGGCACAGATACATCTCCAACTCCACAGCCAACTCCTGCAGAGCAGGCGACCAACACCAGAAAATTAACTTTTGTCTACACTCAGATGTATAATACTAGATTGTTATGTTCATATTCTCAACCTTTGTTCCTTTGGGTAAACAGTGACATCTTATAAGGATTCAGTTTATAATACGCAGTTATAATACAGTATTAGATAGATTATCTTTCATTAATGGAAAAACATTATCATCATGTGTGTTGATTATTTCCTAGATACAATCATCATTCTTACCTAAAAAATAGATGTTTGTGATCTCTGTGCTTCATGCTTACCCTTCTGCTGCACGTTTCCCATCTCGCTGAATCCGTAGTGATGGTAGTTTGTAATCTGAGCCCTTTTCTGGCTCTATATTGATGTTTTGAAGACCCTTCCTCCCGGCTATATTGTGATGAATAGCATATGTTTTTAGAACAGGTCTCTGGTCTGTAAAGTAGTGATCCACCATGCTTATGTAGGCATCTAAAATGTGATATTAGTATTCCAAATGTCCTTCAATGATTTATCATGTTGTGCCCAGCTGCACTACCTTTCACGTCTGGTTCTTGGATTCAAATATGATGTCAGTATCCAAGAGTGCAAGGCATATGCACTGCCTCCTATTAGATTATTATTCAACCATGCTATTGAACACAGTATGAAATGAGTTTGTAATCCTCTTACCAAGCAATAAAATCACCAAATTCACCCTGAGACAGGTGGTTATTTATTCCACTGTGGTGTAATATAAAAGAGTCATGTGTGCTGCCGGAATCTGAACAAACGGACAGGTTTGATGCATTTAGAATCACACACTACCTGTGCACTGAGTGAATGTGTGCATTTCCTGTTTCTATTAATGAATTCATTTGCAGATGAGGGACTTATGGTAATATGTGTACCATCATCAAAACAATAAACATTTGGAAACTTTGCTACCCAATACAACATTAGTTTTGTGTGTTCTATATCATGGGGAATGTTTGGATAAAAAACATATTGGTTCAATTTGCCAATCATGATTTACAAAAAACTATGATAAAAACATGAAAAATACACTCTGTGACACTCCCCCTGTTATGACCCTTGCGTAACTACCAGAAATTAAAAGACAACACAATATCTGCACATGTGGTGGAATTACATTGCCTCTAACTGTTGAGGTTTGAAGCTGAGGATGTAACTCAGCAATTAAATCCAAAATGACCTCACTACTCAGTCTTTACTTCCCATCAATATCGTCCTCAGTCTGTTCAAACAAGGTGACCTTCATCCTGAATGTCCTCTTCTATCTCCTTCTCCTTCTCTGCTTAGCAATCAAAATCCACACCCTCCTTGCCAAGACATACAGAGTGGCCATTCTGAAAGAGCCAGGATACATTGTAGATGACTTTCTATAGTTTACACCTGATGCTAAAACAGAAGCATTCCACTTGAGTAGGATCTAATCATGGAAGGATCATTCAGTGAATTTCTTGTAACATGTTGGTTGAATGTTGGTTAGTAGAACATACAGCTTAGAGTTGGAGTCTGTCTGACCAGGTAGTCTGGAAAATGGTCATTAACAACATTGTGAAAAGGAACAGAAAAACAATCTAGTGAGACTGGCTGGTGGCAGGCGATTCAAAACTTTATGGACATAATGAGTGCTTTGAAGCTCAGAGCCAACATTGGGATTTTAGTGGAAGCATAATATGATCATAATATGATCATGGTATTTTGATCTTCGAGGAAGATATCTGGTTCTAGTTTTTTTGTAAGTTTACAAGTGATTTGTTTGGGAGGACCAGTATAGAGGTTGCTGCAGTATCACACATCAGACAGAACCACAACCCTTCATAAAAGTAACTTTCTGAGACATACTGAGGACTGATAGAGCCCCTTGAAACAGGCATTTGGGATAAACAGCTGATGTAGGGTTTTTGAATTATAGGTCCTTCTTCAACAGCACTCTCAGTTTACATAATTATACCACAGATGTGAGAGGTGTGCCCAGTAACTCAGGCCAAAATATAGGCAAGAGTACATGGATGAAAGGCACAAAGAGCAACATTTTAATTTGTTCACCATTTAGGCAGAGCCCTTTTTTTTTTAATTCCGCGCTGACTAAGGGAAAGGTAGTGAAAGAAGTGAATGACGTTCCCAAAAGCCATCTACCAGCTTTAGATCAACCTGGATATTATCTAAGTATATGTGGCAAACAATCATGTTGGAATATGGGCAAGGACAGCTTTAGCACTGGTGGCGCCCAGTGTGGCAATCTTTGTTGACACCCTCAACAAACTGTGTTTATGTTGTGTTCATGCAGGTAAACTCTGGACTGATGTCATGTTGATCATACATATTCAGATGTGTGCCACTTTGGGCACATAATATGATTTTAAATGTAGCATTTACTGAAGTTGTTGAAACAAGAAAAGCATTTGGACATGAGGCTGACAGAGTAAAGGAGTTGTAAGAAGTGCAGACAGTGCAGGAGGGACAATATATGTAGAGGGCTAAATACAAGAGACACACATAGATGTGTGGCACGCACAGGTGCATGTTGCTTGAAGCAATGAAAAGTGTTGTCTGTTGTTCTGCCACGTGCTTACATACATAAGAATGTGTGTAAATAAATTGCTGGACATCACATGACATTTTGCTTGCAGTGAGTGAAAATACCGATGACACGAGAATCGCAAATAGAAGGAAGTGACCAATTTCCGCAAAGTGCCCTTATTAGGAGTTATGTAATGTCTTCATAATTTAAAAAAATAAAAATAAATAGCTTGTTCGGTAATCTGTGCAGAAAAGGTTAGACCCATTCTATTTCAACTCTGGTGGCCTTTGAATTACCTAGATCATTTTGTTCGGTGCATCAACGCTTGTTTGAGTACATTATATCCACTTGTTCCATGTATTTACCCACACAAGCCTGGCATCGGTACTTAACAAAACGTAACCCCAAGAGCATACCACACAGCATAAATTAAGACTTGCACAGAAGGATCAGTCCAGAGTTGTATGTGCCACTCAAGTTCACAATAGCAGGCGGGCGGTGTTTCAAAGCGGCAGGCACCGCGCGGTGCCTGCCTCTTTGTTAATGCAAATGGTACCCCCGTGTGCACCCCCCACCTATACTTCACTCTGGGGGCCCGCAGGGGGACCCCAGAGTGAAGATCGCATGCCTTTCCGTAGCGGCATCGCCGCAGAGGAAAGGCACCTAAAGACAACCATCATGATATGGCAGGCCGTGTCTGATAGACACCGCCACCATATTAATCCTTTTCCGACCCGGCCGGAAGGCGACCGGGGCGGAAAAGTGGCGGATGGTCTTTCTGTCCGCCACTGTCTCCCCCCCATACTAATTAGGTGGGGGGAAAACAAGTGTGGATGTCGGGCGGATTGCCTCATTGTAATAGGCCCTTAGTCTTAATTTTTGTAAATGTCTCCATAGACATTGGTTGAAGTGGAAGTAACATCTATGTATGGATGTGTGAGGGTATATTTTAAGGATGGTATTTATCATGGCTTGTTCAAAGTCAATGATTATTTTTAGGGGAAGAAATCTGCTGTTTCTTCTGTTATTTTGTTCAACATTTCTATGTATGTTGAAGTGTGTTTGTTTGGTAACAAACAATAGATAAATGGAATGCAGGTGTTATGGTATTGTCAATGTATGGTATATAATTTGTAGAATGGTTTAGGACATATACTAAAAGTGACATCCATCATCCATGTTTTGCTTTCTTTTAAGTTTTTTATATTATTTATTGTAGAAAACATTATTATTCTTGTATCTTTATTGTTGTTATCATAGAAGATAAAAGGTTCATCATTGTGAGTTATGGTAAGTTCAGGGGGAATTATTACCTCTTCAAAAGTTTTAGCTGTTGGTAGTGTTGGTCTTGTAGCTTTTTTAGTTCTAGTTCTAGTTCTTTTTATACAAGCTATTGTTGATAATTGACCTATAGCTTCTCTAGGTGTTTTAGCAAGTACTTCTTTAAGTACTAAACTTGTGGGTAGTTCCGAGGTGCTGCTTAATTCTTTAATATTTTCTAGAGTAGATCTAACCTCTATTTCTGATAGATTAGGTGGATGGTTGTGTTCAGTTATATTTAATACACTTGTTTCCCTGGTTGTTGCACGCCAATAACATTTGTTAGAGTAATACTTTGTACATTTCCAGTTTACTTTAAGGTCTTTTTGTTTTTCTTGAGTATAAATATACCCATGTAGCACAACAGAAATTTGCCTTTTTGAGATGTAACACCTTTTGTATCTTCAGTCATTATGGATTTCTTAATTCTAGAAAACATTTATGAAACATTATAAGCAAATGTTTTTATATTTTAGGTATTAGTAATAATATATGCATTTTTAATATATACTTACATTTTAGTAGATTTGGTATGTAGTTTTGGTCTTGATGCTGCTTTGTATTTCTGTAATCTGTGGAAATAAAGTGAATTACATTTTAGTGCATGTTTAAATGTTTATTTGGTTTTAGTATTTTGTAGGATACAATGTTTTATGACTAGCATATTATCTTTATTTTATAAGTATTTAATACAAGTGAATAAAAAATGGAAAAGTTGTTTAATTAAGTTAACTTTTGACATTTTTAAATATTAGGCATTATTAATAGTACATGTGTTTTTAATATATACTTACCATGTGTTGTTTTGTTGGTTTTCAATGTTAATTTTATTTTAATATTTTGCTGCTTTTCTTTATTAAGTTGTCTGTGGAAAGAAAGTAAAGTGTATTTGATGCTATGAATTTTATTTTTATATGCATTTGGCTGCTTTTAAATACTAAGGGGGTCATTAGGATGGCGGGCGGACTTTGCCCGCCCGCCATTCTTGCGGTAATAAGGGCAGGGGTCCCGTGGGGAGTATTGGGATGTACCCGCCACAGTGGCGGGCACATCCTGTATTTTTAGCATTGTGGCGGGCGGTGCTCTCTGCACCGCCCGCCACAATGCTAAAAATACATTTCAGCATTTGCATTTACAAAGCGGCGGTGCCTGCCACTTTGTAAATGCAAATGAAGGGGGGTACCACATGTACCCCCCCCCCGTGTGCACCCCACACCTCCCCTTCACTCTGGGGGCCCGCAGGGGCGCCCAGAGTAAAGACCGCATGCCTTTTTGGAGAGGTGTGGCTCACTGGTTAGAGGAGGCAGACCTGGAAGCAGAGGTCAGCCCGGGACCAGGGTTTAATTCCCGGCTCGGTGGGGTCTTGAGTGCTAATATGTCCACGGACTCGACAATTCTCGCTCCGGTGCCTACTCAATTCATGGGTTCACTCTCAGCGACTCTGGGCAATAGCTTGCTTAATCTCCACAATGGCCCCTCGCGGCGGGATGCCTGGCTTTCACCTTGCGGATACCCTGCCGGGGTTATCTCACAGGGGAATACCAGGACGGGTTCTCTAAGCAAGCGCTTAGAAACCGCTTGGTGATTTGCGCTATATAAATTCCTGTACATTTACATTTCCGTGGCAGCACTTCCTTCATTCATAATTTTCTTGTGGGTTATGCAGTGTCCGTATTGCCTCTGACAAAGTTCCATTGTCTGCATTGTTTGTCAGGAAGCAGTCCCCATTTTCTTGCATACCACTCCTTGCATGGCAGTCATGAAATCAAGCACATGGTGGTGCTGCAGCATCATCATTCTTATAGTACACAGTTCCTCCTTTATGGCATTGAAGTCATCATTGGTACTGCTGATGACCTTCAGGAGCTCCCACCTCATGATCTGGAACAATCAAACTATTACTATAGCCTGAACATACAGCAGGAAGCTCCCAAAAACCAACTGAGCATTGTTAACCAGGCAATAGTCCTTTGGAGCATCATTCCAAGTGTTTGCATCATAATGCTCTCTGGTTATTTTCCTTTAGCTGTGGTGTAGCAAGTTACCCGCACTGCCTGTAAAATTCCATGAGGATGAAGGCGCTCTTCTGCATGTCAGCATGGACCAATGTTGCCCTGCAACCAATTCTGGTTCACATTTATAGTGCAATTTCCCTTGAAACAGAAGGACACAGAAGTTAGTTTCATGACAGTCCGGGGACATACAGTGCTATCCACCCAAGTGTTATGTTAAATGTTTTCATCCCATACGGGTGTACATTTCCCTAATGCATCCTGGTTGACATCATTGTCATTCCATAATGATATCACTCTACATGAAAATGCAATGGTGAGATGACATTGGTCATGAGCAAAGACCCTGTGACTCTAAGTCCTGGCCTTCGAACACAATCTAGGGGTAAGGATTTACCTAATAGTTGGTACACTCGGTTGGCGGGTGCATTACTCCCAGAAATTCTAAATCTATGATCATCAGGGTCAAATCTACAGTGGTGCGATAACTTGTTTTTGTCATGCGTGATATTTTGTCCCAAGGATCCTGCCCATCTGTGAGAATGTATATCACTTCTGGTAATGCATCATATTTTGTGGCGTGAACTAAGAAACACACTAATATAGATGTAATAAACATTGAGGTGTATCTGAGGGTACTTCTATTCTGGAGTGCTTACTCTCTGATCCAGTATCATGAGAAATTAGGGAGCACACAAAACAAGACTCAGTGTTTTCCGAGCTTATGACTGACATATGCTGATACCACATATTATCTGACAGTTGAGTGTGGGTGTTAGAGGTCACATTGCTATTAGAGAGCTCTCTTCGGACATGAAAAGCAATAGAACCAGAGAGTACCTGGCTAGAAAAGAGCAAAAAAAGTATAGAATTGAGAGACAAGAAAGGAAATACATACAAAAATACATAACTTTTGTATGCTTTCAAAAAATAGTCCAAAAGCAGAGATGGTGGGGTGCTTTCATGATGACAATCTGTGTCCCCTCTCTAGTTCCATTTGCATTGCTAATAATGTTTGGTGAGAAGCTGGGTTAAGAGGCAGGTGGCTGCGATGAAAGCGGGGCTTGCTGCCATCCACCTTGAGGGCAGTGAGGGTGACCGTGGTAAGCGTGCAGGGGCATCAATGCCTTTATCTTGCCTTTTTCTAACAAAGTTCCTGATGAACACTTGATTCCCCATGTGTACAGCTAGGAGGTCGACTTCAGCGGTAACACGCTTCTACTTTTCCTTGGTTACCTGTTTGGATATGAATCTTGCACATTTTATAATTTCACATAAATACATGTGCATCTTATTATTCAAGACTTCTGATGAGATGTCTCCCTTTATTTTACTCCTAGTGGTAGGGACTTGGATATTCATAGACCTCCCTATCACAATTTGATGGGGTGTCAAGTGATGATCTGATATTGGTGTATTCCAAAGGGACCACCTTAGCGGTGGAGTTCCACGCCTCTACCTGAGTGCCGTGCTGTTGCCCCTCCCCCACACGAGGTCTGTGATGGCAGAAGGCGTTTGCTGCTCGCTACTGCTGCTTCAACGGCCCCTGTTTCCACATACCTGAGTCTCCTGAGGTCGGGGAGCGACGGGGGGTCAAGGAACATTCATCTGTACAGATTTATCCGCTTTGCGTGCTCCTGCCGAGGCCGAGGACGAGCTGTCTCAGCATCTGATACTTTGACGGTGGTGGACAGGCATCTAATCGCGTTCGCTCTGGGCTTTCAGCTGGCTAATTGAACGTTCAACGCCAGAATGAGGCGAGTGGAGCAAAAGAATAGGAGCGTCACATTGTACACAGTTCAGCCGAAACTTCTTTGAACTTTTGGTGGTGCTTGGCCAGTCAGGCTGCGTGAGGACTGGAAAAGGATACGGGTATTTGGAATGTTCACTAAAAGAAGTGGAAAGAGCGAAGCCATCCTGGAGTGAGCAGGCAATTGTAAGTCCTGTAACCAAAATCTATACCAGCTTCTTTTATTGAAGGTATTGAGTGGGCAAATCGTTATTATTTTAAAAAAACTGAGAGAGAGATTTATGACTGGCGATAAGAGGTGATTTTTTTGTGAGTGGGCAAATCGTTATTTTTTTTCCCAAAACTGAGAGAGAGACCTGTGACTGGCGATAAGAGGTGACTTTTTTGTTAGTTCTCTAAATCTTTGAATCTGAAGGGGGTTTTCTTTTTTTTTTAAAACAAACTTTACGAACATTTGATTATTTAAACATCTGCATTTTAATTGTGGGCGTCATGGGAAAATTACTAAACGCTCACACTAAAGCTAAGCAACGCCGACAGCAGGCAAAAGAGGCCGCGGCTAAGCTAACAGATGGAGGCAACGTCAAGGAGGATGATTCGGTGCATTCATCGGAATGTTCAGAGGTGGAGGATTTATTGACAGAAAATCTTGTTCATTTGAGGATGGGGGACAAAGTTGTTGAGCCTTCTCTTGACGATAGATTCAATACTCTTGAGCCCCCTCAGCTTCCTCCTCCACCACCCCCACCATCTAAACAATTCCCTTTGTTTGTAAAAAAAAACTCTTCCTCTCCTGTCTAATAATGTGCCCTCTCTAAATTCCTTAAATTTGGCGATAAATCAGTATCAACATGTCACTACAAATGATCTGAGTCTAGCTGTAAGCACCTCTATAAGAACCTCTATAAGCTCTGTTCCACTTGTTCCATCTGCTGACCCTGCTGCATCCACGTCTACATCCAATCTAAAGCAAATGGTAATTGATTCTATGGACTCTGCGGATCCTAAGAAAGAAGATTTAGGGAGCACAGCGCTGCAGCCTTCAGTAATATCTGATAGGGGACCTGTTGGGGCGGTGGCAGATCCCGATGGCCCTCTGTTAGAGATGGATACGGAGACTGAAGGCGAAATGAAGATGTCTGTGAAGGATATGCTAAATCTAATTTTAGATGAATTGAGAGAGATAAAGAGGTCACAAAATGTTGAACTGACCGCAATTCATCAGAGACTGGATAAAATGGACAAAATTGAAGAGCTAGTCTCCACTTTTCCAGCCTGCTTAGTTGAGGCAGAGGAAAGGATTTCTTCTTTAGAGGATCAAATGGTTGTGGTGCAAAAAGAGACTAAAGATGTATCTAAAACAACCAGGGCCCTTGAGAACAAATTGGATGATTTGGAGAACTATAACAGAAGATCCAATCTACGTAAAGTGGTGGTTCCTGAAGGTATTGAGGGGTCAGATATGCTTTCATGGGTATCCACGTTTCTTCAGCAGGGCGTGATACCGGAAAACAAAGGTGATTTAACTATCACCAGAGCTCATCGAGTTCCTGCTCACCCCTCTTCGAACTCCACTCTCCCCCGAACTATTCTTCTAAATTTTGCAGATGTCAGGGTCAAGGAGCAAATTCTGTCCAGGGCGATGCGACAGAGGCAGTTTCCAGTGAATGCTACGGTGAAATGTCGAATCTTCTCCGATGTGTCTGCAGTAGCGGCTAGACGTAGGAAAGAATTTGTTAAGATTCTTCACCTATTTAAAGCCCATGGGGCCCAAGCAATGATTGCTCAGCAATCAAAACTCAGAGTGCTGTTTAAACGTAAATTCTATATGCTATCTGACGTCGAGGAAGCACAGGAGTTGCTACATGGAATCCAAAATGACTAGTTTGGATATTAGACTGCGCTCCTGGAAAAATTCCCTGGGACATTCTGTATTTTTCACAAAAGCCTTCCCTTATTTTTCATCTGATTATGTTCACAAATAAGGGGGGGGTAGGGCACGGTTTGGGGGCTGAAGGGGTGTAATATCACGACACCTCAACATTCAAGGGTGAGGTTCCTGTGGCGAGCGTGGGTAGATGGAGGTAGAGCTAGGACGGTGCCACAGGCGGAAGGGGGGGTGGGTTGGGTAAAAAAGTAAAAAAAGTAGTTCTTGGCAAAATTCTTTTCTTCTTTATTGCTGTTCTGTTATTTGCTGAAGATAAAAGTGGTCTTTGTGGTGGATTCAGAGTAGGATTTAGATTGTTTAAAGAAGGTATGGAAAGGATAGAGGAAGAAATAGCATTATTGAATTTAAGTAAATGCTTTAAGTACTGTTAAAATCGGTTTGAAAATTATCTCTTTTAACGTGAATGGCCTAAACAATAAGAAGAAAATGCGGGCGATAGAAACATGGATTTTTCCTGAAAACCCTGCAGTTATACTTTTACAAGAAACTCATATTCCTTTCTCAAAAGCTGATAATTTTTCTATGTTTAAAGGGTGGGCCTCGTACCGGGGTTTTTCTTTTTTTTCTGAGTCACAGAGGGGAGTTGCACTTTTCCTTAATAGGAGAATGAAGGCAGAGATTATTCAAACAGATGCGGGAAGTCAGGGTCGATGGTGTTGGGCCACGTGCAAACTAAAAAATAGACCATCGTCCGTCACATTTATACGTTTTTATGCCCCTGTGAATGACTACTCTGCGATATATGAGGAAATGTTTCAGTCCCTATTGATGGTTGGCGGGGATATTGTGATTGAAGGGGATTTTAATATCCTTATGGATCTGAATTTAGACTCTACAACTGGTGGAAAAAAGCAGTCGAAACCGAAATCATTCAAGACAATTTCGAATAATGTAAGGACTTTAGATCTTGTCGACCCTTGGCATTTTTTAAATCCTCACAAAAGAGATTACACTTGTTGGTCGGGAAGGTATAAATCATTTTCTCGTATTGATTTCTTTCTTGTTTCTTCAAAACTTAAAAGTCGATCTCAACGGATGTTGCATAAAGGCTACTCCGACCATGCATTGTTAGTAGCTGAATTTGTGATGTAGGAAAGTACGAATGTCGTAAAACGTTGGGTCTTCAACAAATCTTACTTGTCTGATGTAAGATGGGTGACCTCACTTAAAAATGAGATAAATGACTTTATTGAATGAAATATGGGGACAGCCCTTATTCATATGGTGTGGGACTCACTGAATGCGTTTATTCGGGGGATTGTCATTGTAAGGGACGCAAGGGAATCAGCCACCTTTAGGGATAAAAAGAATCTATTGCAGCAAAATATTCAGGTTCTAGTAGAGCAAAAGTACCACAATCCCTCTGTTGGGTTACAGAATCAATTAAATGCTGCGAAACGGGAGCTGAGTGCATATTTTTTCGAAAGAAAAGAGGACATTTTTTTGCAGACAAGGGCAAAAAATATACGAGCATAGTCATTTTACGGGCAAATTCTTGGCGTGGCAGGTCAAAGAACAAGCCGCAGCCAATGTAATTCGTTCTCTTAAAT
This sequence comes from Lissotriton vulgaris, assembly GCF_964263255.1. NCBI lineage: Eukaryota > Metazoa > Chordata > Amphibia > Caudata > Salamandridae > Lissotriton > Lissotriton vulgaris. The sequence goes on along the minus strand of NW_028246393.1, from coordinate 289,013 downwards.
CTCCAATCAGTAATCTAGATACTTTAGATGCGAGTGAGATAGGGGAAATAATGTTGTCCCATTACGAGAATATCTATACTTCACAGCACACAACAGATCAACGCAGATTAAACAATTTTTTAGATAAATATCATCTGCCCACTCTTTCTCATCTGGATCAAGAAGTAATGGCAACATTGTTCTTGGGAGATGAATTAGAGTTGGTAGTTAAAAGTCTCCCACACGGTAAGGCCTGTGGTCCAGATGGATTTCCTGCAGAATTTTTTGTAACATTTTTTAGCTCCCTCTCTGAACTTCTGCTTCTATTATCAAACTCTATGTTGGAGGGTGGCCCAATTTCAGCATCCTTCTACGATGGAACTGTGGTCAGTTTTTTGAAAAAAGGAAAGGAAGCTAATGACCCAAACTCTTATAGGCCCATAACACTATTGAATTCGGATTATAAAATTATCACAAAATTGCTCTCTATACGTTTCAATCATATATCTTCACAACTGATCCACACAGATCAGAATGGTTTTATTGCAGGTCGCCAACTTATTACCAATACACACCATTTGATCGAGGCTTTAGATTATTTTGAAACACGTAAGGTGCCGACTTTAGTTTTCCTTTTTGATGCAGAAAAGGCTTTTAATTTGGTGGTCTGGGATACACTTTTTTTTATTTTTACACTCTTTTAGTATTCCCTCACAAATTATTACCTTGGTTAAAAATCTGTATCAAGGTGCAAAAGCTCATATTCTTATTAATAAATCTATGTTGGGCTCGATTTCAGTACAAAGAGGGAAAAGGCAGGGTTGCCCACTGTCCCCTGTCCTTTTTGCTTTTTTTATTGTGCCTTTAGTGGTTGCAATCAGGAAGTGTACGGATATTCTACCACCTATGGTTTCTATGGATAAGATTAAATTATATGCGGACGATATAATGTTACTTTTGAAACCTGAGATGCATTCGCAAATACAGGTTATTTGAAGCGCTGGGGGGGTATCGAATTAATAAAAAGTAAACCGAGATTTTAATTTGTGGTTGTATAAATCCTGAATTGCACCCTGATATTCAGAGTTGTATTACCAATAGACCAAAAAAGCATCAGGGCGTCTATTCTTCACCATCAGTTCGCGATTTGTATTTCTTGAGTTTTGAACCTTTAATACAAAAAGTTTGTGATGTGTTTTCACGATGGATTGTATTGCCATTGTCTAATTTAGGCCGGGTGGCATTAATTAAAATGTCGAGTCCTTGTTCTCAGCCTTTATATAGGCAAAAAAGACACCTCAAATAGCTCTGCGAAGATAAGTAACTAGGAGGTCTAGGCCTACCAAACCTTAAAGACTACTACTATGCATATTTTGCACAGTATCTTTCAAGATTTAAACACTTAATACTGAGAGAGGCATTGTTCATAAATTTTTTTACTGATTTAATTTGTAAAGAGGTCGAAATTCCCTCTCCACTTTCGATATTTAAATCACCCAAATTAGTTAGATATAAGGTTTTGAACTGTTTTTTTAAAAAACGTGATGCTATGCTGAAAAGGTACTCACTCTCCCTCCTGAACTTAATAACTCCATTAAGCGAAGCCGTTTTAAGGCTCGGGATTAAAATGGGGCCAGAAATTATACAAAATTGGGCCAGATCAGAGTTCATAACACTATCGAACTTTGTGGAAAACGGAGCTTGGTTGACCCCTAATGAGATGGCTTCCTTAATCAGTGGAAACTTTCTTCTTATGGGTTCACATAATTCTCTGTATAAGGCTCTGGCTGAAACTGACTTAACGCAGATATGTCAACCCTCACACTTAATAAATGATCTTTTTTTTTGGTCCTCACTCTTCAAGAAACCCGGAAAATGGAGAAGAAGCTTAGCGCAGAGTAGAGAGGAAGATGTGAGCACCAAAGCAAATAAAAAATGGCAGAAATATGAAAGTCTTAAACCTACTGATAATACTTGGAAAATCTTAAATACATTTAATTTCACTGTACTGAGAGGTGCCAATTGGAGACGAATGCTCTTTTTTAGTAAATGGCTTTTATACTATACTCCCGCAGCAATCGCTAAAATGTTTGGTAATACGTCGTCTACCTGTTTTAGATGCACTCAACCGGACCTGGCTAACTGGTCTAATATAATAGCTTTTTGTCCTAAAATTAAGGTATTTTGGGATGAAATATTCTCTTTATTTACACTGTACGATTACCAGCTACGAAAAGCTAATTATATTTGGATTTGATCCAGAGCTTAATCTGGTTGAGTCATTGGCAAAACATTTGTATATCATAGTAGCAGTGGCTAGATCACTGATTCTTAAGTATTGGAAGGCAGATACCGTTCCATCCGTAGATGAGTGGTATCAAAAAATTAAGAGAGTCAGGAAAAGTGAATTTATATTTGCACAAAGGATTGGGGGATTGCATACATTTGCAAAAATTTGGGAAACCTATTTTGATTAAAGTTCGATGCATGTTGTCGGAATTCGAATCTTTATGTTTCTGCATTCCTTCTGGGGATTGTATTACATCATTTATTTTCTCAGCTTACTATTATGTATCTTGGATATATTGCAATGAATGTAATGAATGAAATGTCAAGAACTCAATAAAAAAATGGAGAAAAAAAATTGGTGTATTCCAAAGGGACAACGTTGTTCAGTGTAGCTTATAAGTAACTAATCTTTCTCTTCAAGAGGCCATTCAGGTGTTCAACGATATCATTGGTCTGATTGTGCTACACAGAGCACAAATTATGCTTTACTCTTAAATGTGTTGTAAAATGCTCAAATATTGCACTTGAAAAATGAGTGCTGTTGTCGGACCTTATCCCTTATGGGATTCCCCATCATGGAAATAATTAATCAATTAATGAATTAGGAATGTATGCATCACACTGGATGCGTGGTCCTGCTTTAATCCATAGGGAAAAAGCGCAAACCACCACAATAAGGCACTTGTAGTTACATCATATCCACAAAGTCCAATGAAGGGATTTAAAGTGACCTTGTTTTCTCAGAATGTGGGATTAAAGGAAAACTGTTGCCAGGTGATCCCGTGCACATGCAAGGTAATTGTGTGATGGAAATTGGGAACAAGCCAGTTTTGTTGGATTTTTGGTGCCAAATACTCTCTGGAAGTGTGGGCTGCTATATGGATCTGATCCAGAGCTATCACAAGCAAATCCTGTGGCATCACTGGTTTCCTGCAACTAGTTATTTGTGCAAGAGAGCAGCCTCCTGCAATTATCTCAAGTGTAACCTCGCTATCAGATTATAATGAGACATGTCATTGTCTGTAGTATTCTTGGATTTGGACTTGGGTGGTGAGGTAGTCTGAGCCACCAGAGCAGGATCAATTTGTAAGTCTGATGGCACAGTTAGGGGTGTGTGCCTAGCTGCTTCTTTAGCTGCCTGATCCCCTAGTGCATTACCCCCCGACACAAAATCCTGTCATCTTGTGTGCTCTGTATATTTCACAACCGCCACTGCCTGTGGTAATGCAAGTGCCTCTATAATAATAATAATAATAATAAAGGGGCTTATAAAGCGCTTGGTGACACCATCCCGGCGTGTCCCCGCGCTATGGAGAGAGAGGCAGAAAGGCAATGACCGGTCTACTGGGTGAACAAATGTGTTTTTAGAAGCTTCCTAAATATAGTTTCAGTATTGGCCAGTCTAATTGTGGTAGGAAGAGTGTTCCATTGGTTGGCTGCTAACATTAGCATCTCTAAGAGGTTTCTTTTTTTTCAATTTATTTTTATTGGTTTTTTTCCATAAACATAACATACATTACATTTATCAGAAGGCAATGATCACAATGTGCGTCGGTGGACAGTATATTCTTTTCTATCAAGTGACTAATCCAATATAGTGTTATCATGGCAATTAGAAACAATTATTTAATTGTCTTGACATGTATAGTCCACACCTGTGATGATCTTCCATTGTTCAGTAATGAATATGGTTTGTTTCAGTCATGGGGGTTAGTCACAGCACATCGTCTCCAAAATAGGTAAATCTATATACAGCTTTATGGGTACCATCAACATCATATAGCAGTATCCCGACCCTCATTTTTCTGTTCCTAACACACTTTCCTCAAATTTCATCCTTCTGTTTCGTATGTGGCGGGGTGTTCTAAGTGTCACTCACTTTCATTGGATGACCCGTCTGGCACGTTTTCAGCAGCTTGCATTAAAAAGTAGTATTTGAGGGGGCCCCATATGTCTTTGGGCCGTGAGGTATGAGGTACAGTCTCAGCATGTATATTAACTTGTTCTTGACAATATATTAAGTCGTCAAGCCTTTGTTTAAATTTGGGGGTGAGGCCTCTGCCCCATCTACACTCTACTCTGCGTTTAGCCAGTAAAGGTGATAGTGTTATGTGTCAGCGGTATGGCCTAGGGATTTGTTCAGTGTACCCTACCAACAGTAGTAGTGAATTGCATAATACTGTGTCAGTCGTCATCAGTTTTAAAGCCTCAAATATCTGCGTCCAGTATTCTTGCACTTTTGGGCATTTCCACGCAAAATGAATAAACCCAGCCCCTGGCCTGCCACATCTGTCACAATTATCTGTCTTCCTTAACTTAAATCGAAACATCTTGACCGTTGTGCAGTATATTCGCTGTATGGACTTATAGTGAATAATGCGCAACCTGCATCTAGAAGATATGTGTGCAGTTTGAAGGCAGCAGTACTCCCATTGTTCAGGTGTTATTACAATGCCCAAGTCTGGATTCCAGTACAATTGTGCCATGTGCGGGGGGCAGGTTGGTGCAATCTCTAAGAGGTTTCTATGCATCACAGGACTGCTGTCTAATTTAAGAAACCCTCACCTGCTCCATCTCATGATACTGGAGTGTACAGTTGTTACATATGCTGTATATGAATATATGATAATGACATCTCCTGTTCATAGTGTAAGGGCTGATATTAGTGTTGTTAATTCTGCTGCTTAGGAGGAATCGTGTGCTGCTCCATACCTGTAGTGTACCCAAAGAATCATGCTCTGGTGCTTTGACTACTGCAGCACATGTGCTTCTAATTCCTGTCTCCTGGTACGCTGTAGAACAGCCATCAACAAAGTAGACAATGCTTGTAGGTGTAGGTATAGTTGTTTATCTGGGGGAGACATCTTGATTTTATATATAAAAACACTGAATCTACCGACTGAGACAATTCTGAAAATCTTTTAAACATCCATTGATCTAGTCTTAATTTGCACATTGCACTTTATTCAAACTCAATTCCCTGAGTTACTGGAGTTCTGTCTAGAGCAGCATTTTGAGGTTTGAGGGGGTCTAGTCTTTTTTCTTAGTGCCAAACGTGCCAAACAAAAACCTGTCTGCAACAGTCCATGGCCAGACCACGACCAGTGCCATCCAACCTACCAATTTTATTTCAGGTAGGCCTATGTCACCAGATACATTAGAAGCGATGAAGACACCCAGCATGGAATTTGATGTCTTACCTGCTTTGCTAAATGTTCGAGGCCTGTTGTCATGCCTCAAATGCAGAACTATGTTTGTGCTCCTCCAGTCCTATCTCCTGTCATTCCCAGTCATTTGGAGGGGGACAACTTGTAGGGGGGAACATAAACTCATGGTCCTTTGATACGGTAAATCACCCGCTCCTGTTACACCGTCTGTGTCAGGTGGGAATTTACGGAATGGCCCTCAAATGGCTCCAGTCCTTCCTGTCAGAGAGATTTTTCTCTGTCTTTGAGGATGAGGTGTCATCAGAACAACATCCACTGCATCACGGCGTTCCCCAGGGATCCTCTCTTAGTCCTACCATGTTTAACATCTACATGAGACCACTTGCTGAGGTGGTTCTTCCCTGGGGAATTCAGCTTGTCACCTTCGCTTACGGCACGCAGTTGGTCGTTACCCTGTCAAGGGAGGGCACCGCAGACCAGGGGATCAACAACCTCACACCTTGTCTTACCAAGGTCTTAGATTCGATGACTGCCTCATTCCTCAAGTTAAATGGGTCCAAAACTGACATCATGCTGGTGGGATACAAAGCCCCCGTCAATCTTGATCCCTGGTGGCCAACTTGTCTGGGCCCTCCCCCCATCCACAAGAACCAAATTAAGAGCCTGGGGGTTTGGCTTGACTCCACTTTGGGATTTCAAGTGCAGGCCAAAAAAGTTGCTGGGACCTGCTATGGTCTGCTCTGGGTCCTCAGGAAGGTCTTGACTCTTCTTCCTTTCGAGGCCAGACGCCTGCTCCTCCAGTCTTTGATTCCTTCGCGGCTGGACTATGCAAATGCTGTCTATCCTGGGGCCCCTGCATGTTCCATCCAAACACTGCAGTCTGTACAGAATTGTGCAGCCCGGCTACTTATGAATGTACCCAGACGTAGCTCGGCGAAGCCCGCAATGAAGGCTCTCCACTGGCTACCGATACAATAAAGGATCCTGTTTAAAACCATGTGTATGGCTCATAAGTCCATTTCGAATTCCAGCCCTATCATTCTTCGCCCCCTGTTTCGTCGACATAAACCTCTCAGATTTTTGAGTTCGAACCAGCGTAATCTGCTGGTAGTACCGAGGGTGAAGCGGGCACGTATGGGCGGCCACCAACTATCCCTCCTTGCGGCAAAATTCGGGAATCTCCTCCCCGACAACATCAGGCTTGAAACCAACCATCTGGCCTTCAGGAATCTATTGAAGACATTCTTGTTTCATTGAGTGTCTTTGCTATGTTCTCAGGTCACACAGCGCTGGGATGCCTCAGGGTAGCCATGCGCTATAGAAGAGTGTACTCATTCATTCATTCATTCCTTGAGCAAACATATTTAAGAAACGTTTGACGTACTCATGGACGGTTGTATGGCATTATAACACAGGCTTTTACCCCGCATGCCATTACAACGTGGGGATTACAACGAAAGTCGTTACAATGACTTTCGCTGGAGGGCGCTGGATAGTGGGATAGTTTAATTTTCTATTCCAACTCCTGCCCACGTTGACAGTAGGGAAGGTGTTGGATAGAAAATTAAACTATTCCCTATCCAACCGTTGCCCTCCAGCAAAAGTTGTTGTAACGACTTTCATTGTAATCCCTGCGTTGTAATGGCATTGCGGGGTAATCCCTGCGTTGTCATGGCTGTTCACTCTCATGGACTCTCAGTTGGAGTGTCTATTTATCACTGAGTCATGGCTTAAGGACTGGTGTAACCCAGACATCGTAAATGCACTCCCACAGGGATACACCATTGCTAGAAGACAGAACTGAGTTCGTGGAGGAGGCCTCCCATAATCTTTCAATATGCATTCCAATATCAAACGTTTGACTTAGGAGCCCTTAAAGGGGCAGAAAGCCTAGGGTTCTATCTTAGGTTTAGTCCTTCTATGTCCTTTGCTGGTGCCCCTATTTACCCACCCTCTGGTACTGCGCTACAACATTTTATAATACTGGGAGATTTTAATCTCCATTTGGAGTGCAGCAAAAACTCGGATGTAGTCACTTTTCTGGACACTTTAAGTTTGCAAGGTTTTGTTCAACTGTTTTTATCACCTACACAAATTGCCGGGCACACCCTTGATGGGTCTGTTATACCTATGCTAGGCTTACAACCATAACCCCTTTCATGCACGCTTGGTCTGACCATATGTCGAGCCCACTTAGACTTCAATTTGAATCAGGAAACCTGCGTTCTTTCTCACTAGTAACAGTTGCCCAATACTCTTGACAATGTGGCAAAATATTAAGAGACCCAACCGGGCTAAGGTGCTATCTTCTTCCGCTCCCACCCTGCTAGGTAATGTGGAAAAAAATCAGCTTTCTAAACTGGATTAGCCAAGGCATTGATAAAGTTACTCAAGAAACGTCTTTTAGGAACAAATCAAAGTCTCAGCCTTTTGCCCCATGGTATTCACAGACCGTAGCAGAATATCATGCTAGATGTAAACCGTATCAACATAAATGACATAGAGCCTACAATGTGGAAGACTACTTCAATATAGAATGGAATTGAAAACATATCATGTCCAAATTAAGATTGAAAAAAAGACTTTTTTTACTGTCCAGATAGACAAAGCTCAATCTAATGAAAAAATTGTTTTAAATTGCAAAATCCTTCTTACTATTAATAACAATGACCAGGGATATTCCACCCTCTCAATCCCTAGGTAATACATTTTCCGCAATCCGCAAACAGGAAATATTCGCTTGGCAGGACTGGCATAGACAAATTTTCAGACTGTTACTCTAGCTCTTAGTCATGCCAGGCTATTCTAACCTGTAAACCAGAATCTCCCCTTGACTCTTGCCCTCCGAATATACTGCACTGTGTTAAAACTTTATAAATCCTGTGGTTAATAAAATTGTGAATTCCTCACTGTCAAGGATGGCAGTCCCATTTGATTGGAAATTAGCAGTAATTAAGTCACCACATAAAAAACAACTAGCCAATTCCACTGCCCTTTCAAATCTTCGTCCAATATCACTACGTCCCGGTTTAAGCAAAATCACTGAAGAGTTGGTCAATGACCAACTTAGGGCGTTTTTAGAGGAGGTGACCATCTTGCCAATGGCAGTCTAGTTTCCGTCCAAGACAATCTACAAAGTCTGGCCTATTGGAAGTTGCAGACACAGTCAAATTAACACTTTACTCGTGCTCATGGGGGATCAATGCAGTGCTGATTCTATTAGACCTATCAGCTGCATGATATTCTGCTGCAACCACTTAAGGATTGTGGGAGTTCCCACCGGGAGCTGGTCTGGTTTTAATCCTTCTTCACAGACCGCAAACTGACGGTTATGCTAAAAGCCTTTTTTCCTAAAAAAAACTGTCACCTCAGGGGTTCTTCAAGGCTCTGCACTCAGCGCTACATTGTTTAACATCTACATGGCTCCTTTGATTTCTCTGATCACTTCCATTGCTCTTGAATCTACATCTTATGCTGAGAACACTCAATGAAATTTGACATTGGATAAAGGTTTTATCAGTTCCGAGACCAATTTTAAAAACTGGTAACTGAAGTAAATCAATGTGTGCACACCAACCATCTGAACTACAACACCAATAAAATAGAGATTATGCTTTTCGGGAAGTCTAATTCTTTCCACACGGCCCTATGGTAGCCCAAGGCCAACACTCCCCCACTTCCTTCAGTCAAGGTTGTGAAGAACTTTGGTTTAAAACTTGATGCATCTCTGTCATTTCGTCCACAAGCTTCAGCTGCAGCTGGAATGTGTTTCAGTCTTATAAAAGCACTGACAAATTATTAGAATATCTTCCTTTATCAGCTAGAAAACTGTAGCTTTTACTTTGATAGCTTCTAGATTGGACTATTGTAATAGTCTGTTTACAGGTTCTTCAAAGCAAATCCTGCAGAAACTTCAGGTGGTGCAACACTCTGCGGCCGGACTGGTTCTTCAACTATCTCACCGCTTCTCTGCTTCAGCATTCCTGAAAGTATCACAATGGTTGCCAGTGCATAAAAGGTTCTTTTTAAAATTATTTAACTATTCTTCAGAGCCTTCAGAGGGCTGGGGCTAAAATACTTCGGGGCATATTAGCAAGGCAGGCGATTTGAAATTATCACCACTTTTGCTGCTGTTTTCGGCCGAAAAGCGGCGATACTTTCATCGCCCTATCAGCAAAGACACGCTATCGCGTGTTTATTTATTTATTTAATTTATATGGCGCGTTATAACCACAGGGGTCTCTAAGCGCTGTCTGTCCAGATTTACGTGATAAGATGTTACATTCACTTGAAACCAACTGTGCACCTAAGATCTGCTCCATGCTTGTTTAAACAATACAGTTTTTAGTTTTTTTCTGAAGAAAAGTAAGTTACTTTCCTTCCTGAGCTCTGGATCCAATTTGTTCCATAAAGCTGGGAGCGTGTTGGAAAACGCACGGCCCCCCACCGTGGTCAATTTGAAGCGGGATTGGGACAGAAGAGTGGCGTCCGACGAACGCAAAGTCCTACCCGGTGTGTAGGGGGATAGTCGGGATTTCAGGTATTTTGGTGCTTTGCCATACAGAGCCTTGTGAGCGATGCACAGTCCTTTGAAGACAATTCTCTGACGAATTGGGAGCCAGTGCAGCTCCTGCATCAGGGGAGAGGCATGAGCAGTCCTGGGTTTTTTAAATATCAGCCTCGCTGCATCATTCATAACTCCCTGTAGTTTGTCCAGCAACCGCTGGGGCAAACCTAAATATAGGGAGTTCCCGTAGTCCAGCCTAGCCAGAATTGTGGCTGAGACCACGTGTCTCAAAGTAGGGAATGAAAGTAGGGCAGAGATCTTCCTTAGTTGTCTTAGGAGGCCTATGCAGGTGCCCACTACGGTGGTAACTTGTTTTTCCATGGATAATTTGTTATCCACATATAGGCCTAAGCTTTTGACTGCGACTGCCGGTTTCGGTGGTGCGCCCAGCTCCCTAGGCCAAAATTTCTCGCTCCAAGGGTTGCCCGAGATGGAGATGGGCAACACTTCCGTCTTATCCGGATTGACTTTCAGAGAGTTCTCGGACATCCAGTTGACTGTGGTTTTCAGTATGTCCTGTAGCCTAGTGGATGCTCCCGGACCATCATCCAGCCGGATGATTATCTGGGTGTCATCGGCATAGTTATACACTAGGCAGTCCATCCTATTCAGGAGAGCAATTAGTGGCTGCAGGTAGATATTGAAAAGTAGGGGTGACAAGGCAGAGCCCTGTGGGACCCCGCAGGTGATCGGAGCAGGGGTGGAAAGTAGATCACCCAGCTGCACTCGTTGTGTCCTACCTTGCAAGAATGATGTAAGCCATGCATGTGCTGTACCCATGACGCCAAAGGATCTCAACCGCGACAGAAGCTGTTTGTGACACACGGTGTTCTGCTGATTTTGCGCCCTTGTCAACAACGCCCAGCATTACAACTCTAATGAGATGCAAAGTGGGCGGTCCAGGGCAAAATAATAGGAGAAATGTCGCTTAGCAACATTTCTTCTATTATCAAGCTGCTCACTAATAAGCAGAGCGTTAGGAAAAGTAGTGCTAACCACAGTTAACGCTACTTTCCTAACAACTGCTTGTGACCTGTACTTAGTCATGTAATCCAATGGGAGGTGGATTACATGTCTTAGATTTTCCTGCCCTATCAGCAAGATTATCGCCATTTTCAATGGAATATTGCTGGAAAACCATCGATATTCCATTGAAAACGGTGATAATCCCCACTATCGCTGGGATTTTTATCTCCATGGCGTTCAGCGTTGTTAATACAACGCTAACATAGAGATTATCGATAGCGGGCAATAGAATTCCTCATGCTAGCAGCGGTGAGCGATAAGTATCGCTGCCGCTTGCTAATATGCCCCTTTATTTCCAGAATAAACCACTGCACTACAACTCAGTCTCTTAGGTTCTCACAAGCTAACTTGCTTAAACCCCACGTTTACAGACTCAAATCTGTAGGAGGTAAATCTTTCACCTTCCTGGGTACAAGGGCTTATAACCTGTTCCCTAGGGAATTGAGATTCATCAAATCTGAAATGCCCTTCCAACGACAGCTAAAGATATGGCTTTTTGGCATCTCTGATGCTTTATGCTACTCACTTATCCTTGGTTGTATTTTTCCCCAAGATTACCTAAGTTTATACAGCCTCTTTTGATTGCCAGTATGCTCCTCTGATAGTGGCAGTGTGCTCCATAAGTAGTACATTCTATTCTATTCTATTCAATTCTATTCTACTCTAGGATCCTCTGTTGCTTTACTACATTCATTTGGACTTCTGCCCTGATTTAAATTTGTCCAGAGAACTCAGCTGAACCTATGGTGATTTTCCCATCATAATTAGATGTTGCGGTGTATGCAGGGTGCAGCTAAATACAGGGGACCGCCGTTGTGGCAGTCATTCTCCTGGATCCCAGTACTTCACTGCCGCCAAGCTGTTGGTCTTGTGCCGAGCGGATTTAGATATTCCTGATAGCCTGGTGGTCTGTGAGCCGCAGTCCCCTGAAGGAGTATATGGGGGAGAACAGACATGTAACTGGTAATTTTATTTAAAAGTAAATTACATATATGTTGTGTATGAGTCCATAAGTGAATGTAGGTAATGTGTAGTGGCCATATTGCTCACATTCGGCATTTCAGAGACACAACATTGACACATCATTCACTGCACACCTGCACCCACCACCAACACCTACCTTCAATTATGTCGAATTGGGGTGTTGGTTCGTCATGGCCAAGGTGCAGGGAGGACCTAGAAGATGGGCGTAGAGGACAACATTGCTGCTTGAACCCAAAAATAGGTCAGTAATCACCCCTTTACTCCCGATGCTACTGTCTTGAAGTAGAAGGGATTCCTTCCCGAATTCCCTTCAAAACAGGCCCCATCCACATGTGTGGGGTGAGAATCAAGACTAGACTCCTGCTGATGCCTCATGCAGCCCATGCCTCCACGGTGGTGAGCAGCTCAGAACTGGCCAAGTCAGCGGGACTGCAGTCATCTTCTTACCCATCGCCAGACAATGGGTCTGGAGGTCGGACCACCAAAATAAAGTTGGAATTTCGTCTCAGTTAAACTTAAGTTTTGGTCTTAAGTTTACCTTAAGTAAAACTTAAGTTTAACTGAGACAAAATCCTAACTTTACTACTCCTAATTGCCCTTTGCGAATACCGAAAGTCGTAAAGTTAGGATTTTGTCTCAGATTACTTTTGTTAATCGGGCCCAAAGTGTCTCTTCTGCCCTGTTGCTCAATGAGACTACAAATCAATATGTCATCAACATATTGCAACAGAGTGTTGTCATTTTGGAAGTTTGACAGGTCATTGTTTATTGATCTGTTGAATATGCTAGGGGACTCGCAATACCCTTGGGGTAAACCAGAGTACAAATACTGAGTTCCGCGATATTAGAATGCTGTCAGATCGTGGCTGTCTGAGTGAAGAGGGAGGCTGAAGAACGTCTTCTTTTAAATCAGTAATGGAAAAATACTTGGCATCCTGGGGAATATTTTTCAAGCTGATGGAGGGTCAGGTGAAATTGGGAATGCTGGCAACAATATGTTATTCAGAGGGTCTGTTCCTGCCAATTGGAAGAAAGCCACTGTCAGGGCTCTCCTAAAGAAACCACACCTTGACCCCATGGACCCAACCAATTTCAGACCCATCTCTCTTCTTCCTGCTATCAGCAAAGTGGCCGAACGAATCGTCAACCACCAACTTTCTAATTTCCTTGAAACTAATAAACTCCTGCGCCAATCCCAGACAGGGTTCAGACCAGGACAGGGAACTGACACCACTCTGCTAGCCGTAGTCGAAGAGGCAAGAACCATCATGGATGCAGGAGGATCAGTGGCAGTGATCCTCCTCGACCTGAGTGCAGCCTTCGACACGGTGGATCATGCCGTCCTCATCCACCGGCTAAGCCTGATAGGAGTCGCTGACTCCGCCCTCTCCTGGATCAAATCCTTTCTGGAGGAAAGAACCTTCCAATTGTCGGATGGTACCGCCGTGTCCAAAGCCCTGCCACTTCAGTGTGGGGTTCCCCATGGCTCCTCCCTGAGCCCCACACTTTTTAACGTTTATATGTCCCCTCTAGAGGACATTATAGCCCCATTTGGCATAAAAACAGTCATGTATGCCGACGACACCCAGCTGGTGGTCTCTATTACCCAGCTGGGCAATAGCCTAGACAATCTGGCAAACTGTCTTGAGAGTGTTTTCCACTGGATGTGTGAATCTCGATTAAAACTGAACGGAGAAAAATCTGAGATACTTCTTCTGGGAAACCCTCACAAACTCCCTCCATCCCTCTCCTGGCCGCCATGCATGGGATTGCCTCCTATCCCCAAACTGGAAGTTAAAAGTCTTGGCATTTGGTTGGATCAGGACCTCAATTTCAAAACTCAGGCCAGAAAAACCTCGGGCACCTGCCTTGGCCTCATTCGAATGGCGCGAAAAATCCTCCACCTAATCCCCTTCCAATCAAGGAAACTGCTGATGCAGGGACTGGTGAACTCCAGACTGGACTATGGCAACGTCCTGTATCTGGGGGCACCGGCATCAGTCATTTATAGACTACAATGTGCCCAGAACGCTGCTGCCAGACTCCTAACCGGAACCAAATCGAGATGCTCAGCTAAACCAGCACTTAAAAGCCTACACTGGCTCCCGGTCAAAGAAAGGATTACCTTTAAGACCTTATGCATCTCGCACAAAATAATGCAAGGCAGAGGCCCTCCGATCCTGAGACCCTTCGTTAAACCCCACCATTCTAACAAGTAACTCAGATCGTACTCCCTCTCCCTTGCCAGCGTTCCCAGAATCAAAAAGTCACGTTCCGGGGGGCGCTTGTTCTCCTACAACGCCCCAAAACTGTGGAACGCCCTCCCACTTGCCATGCGGAGAGAACATAACCACCTGGCCTTTCGGAGGCAACTAAAAACTTGGCTCTTCCCATAAACCTGTAATTCTTCTGCTCTCCCCTCTGGAACTTAGGTCAAGCAAGCGCTGGGACGTCCTAGGGTAGCTACGCGCTTCCCAAATCCCAACTCAACTCAACTCAACTCAGGGTGCAGGTCCTGAATCATATGCCTAGTATTACCCTTAGCTTTCTTGACTGGGTAAATTGGGGTGTTACAAGGAGATACTCCACGCTAAAACACTCCTTGCTCCGTTAATAACTGTATAGTAGGGACAATGCCCTCATCAGCTTCCTTGGATAGGGGATATTGCTGTACTCTGGTCAAGAAGGCAACTTCCTTCGGTGTAATCAGGAATGGTGTGGCAGTACGGATAAGGTCAATATCGTGGGGACCCTTAGTCCACAGGCTATCTGGCACTTGGGACAGATCTGCTTCTTGATTGAATCAAACTCTCTAACTTATGACACTGCCCTCAATGGTATGTATTCTTGAAAAACTACTGTTTCTTGGGATCATCATCAAACAGTTGGTCATCCAGTATCTCTCTAACCATCTTTCCTGTCTCAAGGAGGATGGCACATGCCCATAAGACATGATTATAGTCACTTACTATCAAAGCACCATGAATTTATCTTTAATATCGATTCAGCATCTGACAGCTCAGAATCCCAGTAACTCTGGTGTCTCTGCTAAAATTGTATATATTGCTGTAGTAAATGCCTCCAAACCAGTGGGTTGTGCTCTTATCTGGTCTCTGATGGAGGAATCTACAGTTAGTGCCATGATTCTGGTAGGTGGAACTCTAGGGGTGGATTAAATCACAGTACCATCTGATTAAAAAAGAATCGTCATATTTAATTTGACCATTGAATCTCTTTCTAATAATTTGGCTGGGGCAGCTGGTGAGAACAGTAGGCAGCCAGCTATGTGCCTCCCTCCTGCTTCCATCTACAATTGTTTGGTAGAAAAACTCAGTGGACATCTTCATTGTATGTATCCTAACAAAGAATTAATTTGGAAAGGATTTCCAACCCTCACATCTACACCTCCCTGTCCACTTTGAAGTTGAGTCCTGATGGGGGTGCTTTACGGTTTTGCTGAGGCAGTCTCTGCTGTGCGTGAGGCATTGCTGGTGCAGCACATTTTGCAAGGGTGTCTGGGGGACATATATGACTTGCGGACTTAGTTGTGGCTGACTGTCGTATTTCCTGGTTGATTAAAAATTCCTACTCTTCCATTTTGCTCATCCCATCTTTTGGTTTTGCAGTCTTTAAAAAAATGCCCACACACCTGACAATAACAACATACCTGATTCTTTCTTTTAGGACCCATCATACCTCTTCCTATTACTCCTTGTCCTCCTGTGCTACTTTCTTGCGGCTTTTCATTGTTCTGCTGTTGTGGGTACTGTTGTAGGGTGGTCCCTGGGACCGTTCCCACAGACATTGCAGTCACCTGAGTGTCTGCTGCCAACACAGCACCTTCCATTGCTCTTTTCTTTACCAGTTTCTGCTTCACTAATTTAGCCACTGCTTTCTCTGCCACTTCCTGTTTGTTCTTTCCTTCCTCTTTCA
Organism: Lissotriton vulgaris; assembly: GCF_964263255.1. Classification (NCBI taxonomy): domain Eukaryota; kingdom Metazoa; phylum Chordata; class Amphibia; order Caudata; family Salamandridae; genus Lissotriton; species Lissotriton vulgaris. The sequence goes on along the minus strand of NW_028246393.1, from coordinate 273,068 downwards.
AAAATTGATTATTTGTACTTGAATTTCTGTCCAGGTCTTGACTTCTGGTGCCACTATGTTATCTAAGCTTTCTTGAATGTCGGAAGGCAATTCTTTCTGTTAGAAATGGGGTTGCCAATTCTACGGGGGGTAGCTTGGAGCAGAGCGGGCAGGCCAAACTCCTGAGGACATGTGTGAAGCATCCACACAGTACCTACAGATGACACACCAGGCACACCACAAAAGAGACACGACACAGGTATGGAAGTAAAAGAATAACTCATGTATTGTCTCCATCTTGCAAAAGTCAAACACAGTAATGCACAGTAGGGCGCCAACTGGCGCCAGGGCAATGGATACCAGGGGGATTATTTACAGGGAAAATGTGCAAAGCAAGTAAAGATAAGTAAGTCCATTAGTGTCCATCTGAAATAAAAAGATCGTTATCAAATGCATGAAACACCAGGTCAGTATTGCAGGGCCAACTCAGGCACTATTCCTTGGCATCACCTTAGCAGTAGGCTGTAAGCGTGTAATAAAACATTAGGCATAAACACACAACAGGGCCTGCATCCGCGTCTCCTGTGAAAAGAAACATGCGGCACCTAGCATTAACATCTGGCATAGGCATGCAACTTTAATATTAGGCCTAGGCAGGCATAATCACATCTACCATAGGGGCATAGGCATCAGCACTGGACACAAACCTGTGGGCATCAATCTGCTCAGCGTGAAAACAATAGGCGCAGTGGCTGTAACATTTACTATAGCCATGGACCTCAGCACCCCATGGGTCATTAAACATCAGAACCCCTCCGTACATGGCATGTCATGGAGATCAACTCAGCTGACTGCTCAAGGGCAGGCTACAGGGGACACTCCCCTAGCCAGGGGTTAACTTTATGATCCACCACAGTCAGTCACCCAGCAAATAATGCAGGCTCTTGCACAGTTCAGGAGGGCCTGTTTCACTGACACTCCCACCTCAGGCCTCCAAAGAGTTTAGCCTGGCCAACGGTAGTCTTAGGGGAGGCCGGGCAGGTGCAGGGCTGCTTCACCCAATCCACGAGCTTCTGTGCAGCCCCGCCGCCCACAGTGTCTCTCGCCCTACCCCGGGGAAATTTACCTTTGGGCCTGGTCCTCTTGTCCGGTACAGGGCTCCCACGTTGCCACAGGAGCCCCCCGACTCCACCTTCTTCTTCCAGCTACACCCGGGTCCCCAGGCACGGCGTCTTCCAGGTTCTCTGACCGTCGGGGTGGCCTCCCGCACCGGTCTGTCACACTCTCGGGGCAGGGACTCTGTCCCTCGGATCTTTGTGGGCCACATGGGGCCCCCGCAGCTCCTCCGGCTTCACTCGACGGCAGGCTCTCGCTGCTTCCCCGGGGCTGCGGGCACGTCGGGGGCTGCGGGCCAGCGCAGGGTAGGCTCCCCCGCACCTCCTTGGGGCTTCAGGCCTCTTCCTGCTGCCCGGCCCGCAGCCAATCGGTGCGCAGCGGGCTGGGGGCGCGGCTAGTGACTTCACCTTTGCACCAGCCACATGACGCGGGTGGCGGCTTCCGGTGGGCGTGGCCTCCAGGACCAATGAGGTCGTGCCAGGCCCAAGACACGGCCGATAACACGGCCTTCTCTTGACTCCGGCAGCCCTCTCCTGGCACCAAGGGCCGCTGCAACGCTACACTTAGCGGGGGCCTCCCCCAGGCAGCTTCCAGGTGGTGCGAGGCAGCACCAGCACTCCCCGGGCCGCAGCACTGAGATCGGCAGCAATGAGGGATAGGCTTCCTCTTATTAATTATTCAAAATGCGGGGTAGGCACCCGCCACGTGTAATTGGTTGCAAGTGCGGCTTCAGGGCCTAGCACGGCCCACTCTTTACTTCGGCAGCCCTCTCCTGGTACCAGGTGCCACCGCAACAATGCACTTCACAGCGGGGACCTCCCCAATCAAGCGCCAGGCCGCGGCAGTGATCAACACGGGGCAGTGCCTCCTCCAGCCACAGTGCTCCTCAGCTTTGCGGCGCAGCTCTCCTGCAGGCGCAGTAATGGCAATAGCGCTTCATAATAACCTTCTTCTTGGCACAGCGCTCCGAGGTCAGACACAGCGCTTCTCCTAGGGCCACAGCGCTCTGGGGACACAAGCAGTATAGCGCTTAGCAGGCAGCACTCATGAGGCACAGCAGTTTCCAGTGGCACCCAGCGCAAGGGGGGCGGACAGTCCCAGCAGCTAGCCTCAGGGTAACTCTTCTCACCTCCTGGGTGGTGGGGGTCCAAGATGCTCCTTCCCTTCTAGGTGCTTCTGGGTGAAGTGCGTGCGTGGCACAAGGTCCTGGCAGCTTCAGGGACCTAGGAAGGCCCTCCTTCTTCCGGGGGCTGGGGGACAGAGCTTCAGGCACTACTGGGCCAGGTCAGCAGTTAGTGGGGGCGTCATCAAAACACGGCGGTAGGCTTTCACCATCCCCACTGTAGCGTGGCCCTCCTCCTACACGGCAGCCTGAACTCCTGAAGTGGGGCTTACACTAGCCCTGGGGACAGTAGAGGGGTGATGGATGGGTGCAGGGTCCATCACACAGGCCCAAGTGGCGGTATCCCCTGGCAGCAGGTCCCCTCACGTTCCTGTCCCAGCTCTGTCTCTGCACATGGTGGCACATCCCCCTCATTTATACCCTCCTCACCCCACCTCCTAGACAGTGCCAGCAGCTTCTGGAATTCTCAGGGGAACTGGTTAAACTGGCTCAGGGGGAGGAGTAGAGCGCCCTGGGTGCCAGGCTTTCCCTCCAAAAGCATGGGGGCTGGGTACCTAACGACTATACCACTAACCTATTGCAGTCAGGTGGCACAACGCACAGCCATGGCAGCCATTTCAGACACAGCATTCCATCAGGGTACATTTTACACCATGGGGGAAAGAAGTGTACACACCATTTCACGACAATATCACATTACACAGGGCATCTCATGCTTCACATGGCCTATACAGTGACCTTTGCCATGGATTAGACATCCTGAAATTAGGAGGGCGAAAAGTGAAAACCTTTGGGGAAAAAGGGCCAAGTCCAACACTTTCTTAATAGCATTATGAAATATTACAGCCTTACCTCCTGCCACCCCCGAACCCTGAACTACTTCCTGGGTCCATTTTTCCTTCATCTCATTGATTTATTGTGTGGGATCCTCATTTGGCTGCATAGATTGAGTCATGGCGATCCGATGCCTGGTCTGTTGGGCCACGTTTTCCTTAGCTGATCCCATACTACAGTACTTACCCAATTAAATGGAGATCCATCACATCTGATTTCAGTGAGGGTAACATTCCTTGCTCCAGCCTTTTCAAATACTGTGCCTGCCTCATTCCCTATGTAGAAGCTAAGCAGGCTGTTTACGTGCCCAACTGCTAGGGTGATACCTGCGTTTTGATTTTCAAATGCCCTGATTAGTTTTTATGCTCCTTCTGTAAGCAGTGGCAATTGTTTTCTGAGGTTTTCCTTGTCTATCTGTGGTCTAGGAACATACTGTGGTGCCCCAGGTCCCTTTTGTATCAGGGGCATCTGATGTAAAGAGGCGGTGGCCTGCTGGGGATCGTATTGTCTGGTGTACTTCTGCCATATACGCAGACATTTTCCCAATTAGGGGTAATCCCAGTCTGGATCACCCTCACCATACAGAATGCAGTCTTAAGAATTCACCATTTCTTGAGGGTCAAAGGACCCTTCATTTTGCCATGGACTCATTTGTGGAGCTAACCGATCCGTCCAGTCTACTGGATTATCTACGTAAGGTACAACACAGCACCAGCTATTCTCTCCGTCAGCAATGATCTCAGTGGGAGTGAGATCTACAATGCGCTAAATTGATTGAACGCTCATTTGCTGTGCTGGTCTGTTGTGGAATGCAAATCGTCCCCTAGCCTCCATGGATCCCATTCTAAGGGCCTTGCTGGTTATGGGTACTTTGAAATTGCAATTGTTCAAGTTCTACTGCTTGAGGTTTCCTATTTCTATAAAGCACATTGTGCTCTCTTTCCCTCATGTCAACAGGTTTAGGCAGTCTTCAAACAACCCTTGTGTAGTCCAAGTCAATAAGGGGTCGCTCTTGAATATCATAGGTGGGGAGACGAGGGTCTGGGGCTTAAAGCCTTTCCCCTACTCACCATATGCTGGTGTATAGATTCTATTGTGTACGTTAGTCTCCCAAAACCTCTCTGAGTTTGTTCTGGCAAGTCATCATTATGCCCCTCTCTCCTTGCCTCACTTGTGTTTATCCTATTCTAACTATGTGATAGCCAGTCCTGTTTACTCTCTGATGAGATCATCACACTACCCTTCTCTGTTCCTCAAGCGGTGAACTATTGTCAGTTTTTCTATGCTCCTGTTCTCTTTCTTGAGAAACTGGTCGCTTTGACATACCTACAGTCCTATGCACATTGTCAATTGCCCTCCATCATCCTTCGCTATGGAGTGGATACTCCTTCTCTAACTCCCCCTGTGATATAGTTTTCCTGTAATAAACGCAGCATTGCTTACAATATATGTGATTAGTCATCGCTATCCCCTGTACTCTGTTCTTCGCTTTTTTTCCTGCTTGGTAGAGGCTGGATCTAGATGCAGTATGAATTGCTCTTCTAGTTTGCATGAAAATTGAGAGTTTCCTACCCTTGCTTGCTACCTCAGTGTACTTTCATGTTTTGGCCTTGCTGGTCGTGGAGTGACGTTGGGGGTGAATTTCGGGGAGTGTGGAGGGATTACAATCGCAAGGTTCTCAAATCCCACTGTGGCATCTTGTAGCTGCAGCAGTGGGTAGATGCTAGGTACTGTGGGTAAGGGGTTCATAGGATAATACTAGGTTGTGGGAACAGATGCAGTACTCTGAGTATCTTCTATTGAGGAGTATTTTGCCTTTTCGCAAAAGATTCTCCTTAATGCTATAGTGGCTTTCCTTTTCTGCAATATAGTTACTGCTTATACTTTTGAGGTGGGTAACAAAATGTCCAATTATATTATCATGAAGGTTCCTTCTTTGGCCAGTGAAATGTATACTTTTGGGTGCCTTTAAATCACTCCAGGCTTTACTTTTGTAATTTTTTATTACTATTTGGGAAAAGCTTCTGCATATGCTTAAAAGGGAGTAGCCATTACTAGGCATATTTAATATTTTAATAATTTAATCTCTGTTCCTATCTGATCAGATATTACTTTTTTTCTGATAGGCTTGCACAAATCTTAAAAAGAGGACAATTTTGTCTAGAGTTCTAACTTATCGTTTTTGCGATATACATCCAACTTTTAAAATTTAATTTCACCAATTATATGGGGCACATTACAGTATAAACGTTTTGTTTATGCAATGTATGTTCAAACCACAATTTGTATAGTATACAATATTACACAGCAAACATCATACTTTGGCCACTTTTTATTCAAACACGCACATGCTCATCTTCAGCCACACAATATACAAAAATCTTTCAATTCTACAACGATAATCACAGCTCTATTCTACCTTTTGATAAATGCAAATAGCTACACTTGACTACTTCACTCAATGCCCCAGAGGAGATTCCTTTTAACCCATGCGTCTTATGCACCTTGGAGTGACTTTCTGGACATTAGGTCCAGGATGTGTAATTTGTGAATTCAGAATTTTGACTGGAGATAAAGCTTAGTGACAGCAGCCTTTCGTCTGTCCCTCGGTGTCAACAGGAACACACATTTGCGCATTCCAATTTCAAATTACCCAAACTGACCACTTCCAAGTTGTCCTTGGGAATCACAGGTTAACGAGGCATGTAGGCACATTTTGTGTGTCACAAGTACTCAAATTTGCATACGGTACCCTTAAGTCTCTTTCAACCTTGTATCTTATATTCACAACATATCTACATCTGCATTGCCTCTACCATTTATCACACGTTCCTAATGTTCCTTTGTGTAAAAATTGCATTCCGGCCCATTGATTACACTTCATTCAGCCTGAACCTGAGTGTGGGCCGGAGCTGGAGAGTACATCCCGGGTGTGGAGAGTACGGCCGAATGACAACAGTCTTCTAGTAAATAGTCATGACTGTAAACTTGGTCTATGGTAGGGACCTATTTTTTAATCCTGCCTGCAGATAGGACAGTGCATCGGCCTCATCTATCAATGTCTCAAGGGAATACAAGATCTGTCTAGCTGATATTTTTAGGGAAATATCTATCGGGCTAATTGGAATATAGTTCATGGTGGTATCCTTTGGGCCTTTTTGGGGATCAGAACTATTTCAGACTCTTTCCATAAAGCACAGTCCTCAACTTCCTCAAAAATCGCCTTGGTAAGCATGTTCAGAAATTTCGCCCAGTTATCAATATATGCTAAGAAGAGGTCCTCAGAGATTCCATCTAGTCCTTCAACTTTTCCTGGAACAAGGTTTTAGATTGCTTTTCAAGTTGTTTGTATGTCTATAGTGAGAGCCGGGTCTACTCCAGAGCTCCTAGGCTTATCAGTTTAAGGGATTGTGTGGTCTACCTCAACTGCATTGCCACGTCTGGGATTGGATGTGGTTATTCAAAAATCCAAGTTCAGGCTGTCTCCCACTGGCCACTAGCTTCCAGATTGTTTTGGAAAAATTAGACTTCACTACCTCAGAAACGAGTTCCCCAAGATGGGAATCCCATGACTTCCGCTCCTTCTGCTGTATTTCTTCATACCGAGCTCTCCGAACCATTATCAAATCACATTCCCCACTTCTTAGACCCAAGAGCAAATTTTTATTGGCTACTCTGCAGTCTTTATTGAATCACGCATTGCTGACTTTGTTGAAAGAGTGGGACCTACTATCTTTAGACTAGAAAGTGTCATTGACAGTGGCAAAAAGGAAATTGTGCATATTCTGAATATACCAGTTTCTCAGGGCATTATTCTTCAGGTTATCTATGTGGCCTAGGACGTTGGAGAGGTACTCATGTATACAATCTAAAATCTTAGGCTGAGTAGCTACTCTGGACTATTTTAGGGTGCAGCTAATATTTGGTGGTCCAATATCCCTGGAAAGGGATACCTCATTTGTGTTGACCATAGTTATTTAGGGGGTTCGAGGTGGTTGATATAGACCCTCTCCCCTCTTGTGTGTGAAAAAAGTACTGTAGTATCAGCCATCGTGCAATGAAAAATATTATGGTCATTATCAGACCCTCATGTCAACCACTGAGCTCCAAAGGGGCAGGGATACTAATGCATAGTTGATCCGGCTAGGGTGGCCAGGCATGTTGTCGATATGATGGTCATAGGGATCTGACTTGATGCAACCACTGCATACTTGCAGGCCATTGGATAGTGTGAGAGAAATAAGCTGAAAAGCTACCTTGTGCATCTATTGGTGGCCAGTATGTACAACAATGGGATACCCCACTTCTAAGCCTCAGTTTCTCCTATAGATTCATTTAGTTTGCCTAGAGGCTCAAAAGTGGTGTTAAAATCTCCCCGACTACTAGGAGGTCATTAAGATTGAAGTTCTCCCTAAATTCCATGGAGTGCTTAAGTATCGGAGACTCCTCCACCCCTGTTGTACCTCTGTTGTAGATGTTAAATATATGCAGTGGGCGTCCACACTTACTGGGTACACACATGCCAGGTATTTCAGAAGAAGGCACTTCAAGTGATCTTACAGCTATGCTTAATGAGAAACAAACCCAGATAGTCGGCAACTGCCAGAGTGCGCAGGGATATCGGTTTGAATACACCGCTCTAAATACTGGTTCTACAGATCCATGTCTCCTGCAATATAGAAATATCAAAATAGTCATGAAACTATCCCCAATCGGCATAACTGAATTTGTTTTTTAAGCCTGCAACATTCCAGGACCAGATGATTCAATTATTAGCAATGTTGCGACCTTCTAGTGCCGGTTGTACCCCTCATAGGTGCTCAACCACAGTCATTCTACTCCAGATGCCCCTAATTAATCCCTATCAGTTGGAACTACTAGAGGAATGTGAGTTGTTTGAAATCCTAAATGAGGGGGGCTAAGTTTGTACTGGACTGCAGAGCCTGAGGAGGCATTTTGGTGAAGCCGAAACCCACAAGACCTTCCATCAAATGTCTCTGCCTTACTGTGAGCTCAGTGAAATTTTTTGCTTATGAGTCATGAAATCTCGTAGCTTGGATTAGGTCAGTGTGGATTAATGAGAGACATTTTTGGACATGTCTTTTCAGGTGGGTACTCATCTTCTTTTACCTCTGCCCTTTGCCTTGGGACTTTGGTCAGAAAGCCCCTGAAGAAGCTGCCATTTGATTCTCTGGGATCCCCATTATGAGCAAGCTCTTCCCTTACAATGTTTGAATGGGGCCTCCCATTGGTATTGATGTGGTGGCCTGTGATGGTAATTCTGAGTGGTATCACTAGAGCCCTTGATGCAGGAGAGTTTGACCTTTATGGTATGCTAGCAGCAGGTAGAGGAGCATGGGCATTAGTGCCAAGAAGGGATTGCGTACGGTTTTGATTTCCTCCATCCCATGCCTCATTATCTTTTGCACTTTTTCACATATTTTGTCACTCGACAAGACATGTAGAAGTGAAATTGGAGAGAGAATTTGGGGCATTGCATCTGGGGGTACTTTTAAGGGGTTTAGGTTGCCTTACAGCCCCAACACAGAGCAATCAGGCATCACTTAGAGGTAATGTGTAAAGTAGTTGTGCAGCACTTCAAACAGTAGAAACAGTGAAAGCACACCACAAACATAGCCCACAACACATTTATCACAATAGGGTACATTTTGTTAAATAAAACAAGTCCACTTAGTAGAACCAAAGACATTGAATATTAAAGTTTCTAGTGAAAACAGCACCAAAAAGCACAAAGCACCTATTGGAGTATCTGATCACACCGGACCGAGACAAAGTCACAATTTCAGGCCAACTGTGATGGCGCACAGGACAGCTATGGAGTCCCAGCTGAAAAAAGTAACTTAAATCCTGGTTGCAGAGCATTGCATGGATACAAATTGAAGATGCGCCACGCAGTCTAGGTGATGCGTCAGTTCAGAGATTCAGCGAGTCTGCACTGTGAGGATGCCATTGACGCGGATTGTGATGTGACGTCTGGCGACGGGGATGCGATGCACAGCTGTAGATGTGTCTGTCAATGAGGAGGCAGTCTACGAGAAATGCAGTGACCTGGGCTGGGGATGTGCTGCCAGGGCAATGCGTCTGTTCTGAGACTGCGGTGGGTGGTGCATGTCTTTACAATGTGCATCAGTTCTGCTCAGGGATGAATGGCTCAGTGGAGGTGATGCAGTGGTTCCGCTGGCAAACACTTTAGGTCCACTTCCAGGGTCCATGACTGGGGTGTCAACACTTGGCTGGGCTGACTGACAGATGACAGAGTCCAGGTGCAGAAGGGTTGGAAGCCTTTTATGTCTCTGTGGCTTCAGATCAGGAGGCCTCCCAAATATTCCTTGGAGTCATTCTGGGTTCTGGGTTCAAAATATGCAGGTTCATTTCGTCTCACCCAGGCAAAAGGACAGCATGCAGCATGTGAGCAAAGAAATAAAAAAGTCCAGCAGAGTGCAGTCCAGCAGAGTGGAGCCCTTCAGCAGCACAGCGGTACTTCTTCCTAACTGAGTATCCACAGGTTAAGAAATGTACAGAAGTGGGGGCATCTGTCTTTCTTTTATACTTAGTTGTGCCTTTGAAGTGAGGAGAAGCTTCTGGAGGCATGTCTTTGAAGTGCACAGATGATCTGCCTTGCCAGCCTGGTTCCAAACTAACAACATGTAATATGCAGCCCTTTGTGAGGGGACATGACACAGCCTATTCAGGTGTAAGTGAGGCTGGCTCCAGCTCCTCCCTTCCATCTTGCCAGTGATGGCCTACTCATTCCTAAATTCCCGTTGTATGTGGCTGTCTAGTGGAATACACAAGGCCCACGTGCGAGCTAAACCCAGTCATGTGACCAGAGATAGGCTACAGGCAATAAATGGCTAAGGCAAGAAAATGCCAACTTTCTAAAAATGGCATTTTTATAACTGTAATTTAAAATCCAACTTCATCATAAATTAGCATTTTAAATTAGGATTCCAGAGACAACAACTTGAATCAGTTATATCTTCCCATCTGGAAGTTACACTTATGAAATGTAATAAGGTAATCCCAATTTTATTGTTTGGGAGATTTAGGATTTAAGTAGTTCAAAACAAATGTAAGTTGTTTTCTCTATTAGAACATGTAAAACTGAAAAGTGTATGTCCTGCTGTTCAAATTCATTGCACCCTGCCCTCTAGACTGTCCAGGGACTACACTAGGGATATCTTATGTGTACAAATGAAGAAGGTTTGGGTCTGGTAAAAAATGTACTTTGTCAGGTTGAAATGGCAGGACCTGGAGCAACTCCTGGAAGTAGTACAAGTGTTCCTCCCAGCTAGAGCCGCTGACAGACATGTCATCCAGCTAGGTAGCACAGATGCCTCCTTCCCAGCTAGAACCACGAGGACCAACCTCTGAAAAGTAGGTGGCAGGGACATTCTTCTAACCAAATTGTGGTGGCCAAAACTAAAAAGTGGCCCTCTGAGGTTGCAAATGCAGACCTCTCTTTTGCCTCCTCAGTCAGAGCAATCTGCCAGTACCTGATGTTAAATCAAAAGTACTGAGGTGCTTGGCAGCACCCAGCCTGTCCAAGAGCTCATCAGCTCAGGGGTGGAGTGTATGTCAGTTTTTGTGACAGAGTTGAGACCTAGTAGTCCACACAGAACCTAAATTCTGGAGTAGTGCCTGGTGGGGCATCCTGCTATAAATGGATTTGTATCGCGCACTGTTACTCAAGAGTGTCCTGGTGCGTGGAGAGAACAATCCTTGGGTACCTGCACCACAGGACTGGACTAGGGATTGCTGGAGGACTCGTTCACCCCTAACACCAGCATCTTGAGGACCTCCTCCTTGATACTGGCCCTCATCTTATCTGACAATGTGTAAATTGTGTTCTTAGCAAGTGGACTGTCTTCATTATCAATGTCATAAATGCAGATGCGTGTGAGCCCAGTGGTGTGGGCGAACAAAGAAGCAAAGTGTCCCAGCAAATGGCAACAGTCCCTCTGCCATTCAGGGGGCAGTATAGAGGAGAGGTTGACACCTTTCAATGCCCCATCATGTTCCTGGGCAGACAGGTGGTCAGGGACAGGCTTGTTCTCCTCTTACCTTTTCCTCACTGTTACCAGAAGCATGCTCATTTCAGACGTCTCAAACTGGCATTTGAGGCAATTCATATGGAGCACCCTTAAGAGTTTTCTAGGGGTCTTGTACTCCACCAAGAATAGTGTACCAAGAATTCAGCCTGTGCCTTGATCCTGGAGAGCTCTGTGTTCCAAAGGCTCCATAACCCACACCTTCTTGCCAGGCTGAAACTATACCGAAGTGGCATCCTGGAACATGATTTAAGTGTTGAACAGGGTGAGGCTAAGGGATGAACCTTAGGGCATGCGCAGATGATGTTCTTTGGTTCCAAAGTGAAGGGTGGTAGGCAGATTCTCTGGGTTCTACATGTGAGGAAGGATGCTATCCATTTGAAGGCAGCTTTCTGGATCTCGATGTCTGCAGTCTCTTGATGAGTGTGTGGTAGGATATGGTATCAAAGGCTGCTGAGGGGGCGAGGATGATCAGGGTAGCTGTTTCACTCCAGTCGATCAGGGTTGTGATATCATCAGTGGCAGTGACCAGGGCAGTCATGGTGCTGTGGTTGGCACAGAAATCATATTGAGAGGCACCCAGCAAGTTGCTTCTCTCCAGGAATTCAGTGAGAAGGCATTTAATGGCTTTGTCAAGGACTCTGATGGGGAAGGGGAGCAGTGCGATGGGGCGCTAGGCATGTTTTACACAAATTACACTCCAATGCTTTTCTAGTTTCAATTGCACGCCTAGGGCTACCTCATAGGCAGAAAACCATTTGTCAATGTTATTTCCCATCACACAATTGGGCACCAAGGGCCACATGCAGGACCATTTTTAGAGGTCGCATATGAGAAATGAGCCTATTTGTGACAACTAAAAAGGTTGTAGGATGTACCAAACATATTTTGCAAGTTGGTAACCTCTTACTGACTCTCAAAATAGGTTTTGCGAGTTGCTATTAGGAAGGGGCATGCCAAGGGTGTTCCCTCCTCATAGCGAGTCACAAAACAATTGTATTTACCACCAATTTCCAGTTGGTGGTAAGCCAGTCGCAAACGGGAACTGTTCCCCAGGGAAATCATTCCCCTTTGTGATTGGCTTCGGAAATGTTTTTTAAGAGCAGACACTGGTCCCACGGACAACTGCCTGCTCTTAAAAAATGAAACTGAAATGTTTCATTTTTATTTTTGAAATGTACCCCATTTTCCTTTCAGGGTTTATTGAAAAAGCAGTCACAAACATGATGGACTGATGACCCCAGCCGGTCATCATCCCTGTGTTATTGCCGAATCTCAATGGGTTACATGTTGCGACCTGCCTCATGAATATTGATGATGCAGGTCATTTATAACCCAATTGATAATCGCAAAATGTGTTTAAGAGACATTTGTACATTTTCTTTTGGGAGTTGCAATATGCAAGTCGCTAAAATTCACAATTTGTGAGTCGCAAAAGGAAATGGTTGTACATGTGGCCCCCATTGAATTGCTGTCACCATTGCTGAAATTTGCTTGCTTTACCCTCAGTTCTAGCTCCTTTAGTCACCTTTCGTGAGCCAATTGCAGTTGAAACTCCCTCTCTGCCTTCCTGTTTTCTGGGGACCGACCATCTGATGCAACACTGCTTTGTGCTCTGCAGGGACCGGCCACCTTCAATTCAGAATACTTTCCCTCCCTGGAAAACTGCATTCCAGGGTTGTTGTCCTTGTCTTGATCCTGATCTTCCATATCATCCTCATCTCTTGCTCCTCTCTGGCTGCCATCAACAGGTGGACCTCTGTCCAGGCCCTGAGAGCTTTCTGAAGCTACAACATTATGGTGCCCTTCTTCATTTTTGGTTTCCTTTCCTGGGAGAGCTGTTTAAGCTCAACCACTGCATAGCTTTCCAGGTAATCCAGCTCAAACTCCATTCTTGCAGGTATGATCTCATACAGGCCAGCAGTGGGAATGAGGGTAGGTTTGGCAAAACTAAAAGATCACCAAAGAGAATTGAAAAAACAAATTGGTCTTCAATTAATTATGTGTGATGGTAGCACAAAACAAAATTACTGTATTGCACTGCACAAACACAAGTCCAACCCTCACTGCTGAACACAAGTTTAAGATATTGGGTTCTTGGTTGACTGGGGTATAAACCATAGTCAAGCAGCAACCATCATTATTAACAGGGTAAGGCACAAGCATACCCCAAATTAACTTGTGCTCATTGCCTTGGTAGCTTTACTCAGAGCAATCAGGCTGAGCTTATAGATAATGTGTAAAGTATATGTGCAACATTTCAAACAGTAAAACAGAAAAAATACACCACAAACAGAGCCCAAACAGCTTTAGTGTCAGTTTTAATTAATAAAACAAGACCAAAACAACAATACGCTAATTGGTAGAACCAGAGATATTGAATCTTTAATTTTCTAGTGAAAATAGCATGAGAAATCAGAAAGTGAAAATTAGGGATACCTGCTCCCTCTGGACCGTGAAAAAGTCATACGTTTAGGCACACCAATATGGAGTGCGTACTGGCAATAGGGACCGAGTTAGGCCCACTGAACTGAGTACCCTAAATCCTGGTTGCCGAGCATCGAGTAAATCCAGAGTGAAGGTGCACCGTGCAGTCGGAGGGATGCTTTAGTTCTGAGATGAGGTGAGGTTATGGTGTGAAGTCCTGTTGCATCATCATTGAGGATCCTGTTGACGGGGCTTGTGAAGCAAAGCCGAGTGTTGGGGATGCAGTGCACAGCTGGTGGTGCATTGGGCCAAAGGAGCTGCAAGGCTGCACTGCAGAATCCGCCATAAAGGCTGCTGCAGAGAGAGATGCGGGCTGGGCTGGGGATGCACCATGCCGGCCGGGCAATGCATTGGTTCTGAGACAGCGGTGGTTAATGTGGGTGTTTGTGATGGGCATAATCCAAGCAGCATTTATGAAGCAGTGGTTTTGCTTGGGATGTGCTGCTTAGCTGAGGAGATACATTGGTTTTGCCCTGGGATGCGTCGCTCTGCAAAGAAGATGCATTGATTCCACTGGCAAGAAACATGGGCCCACTCGCAAGGGTCTAGGACTGAGGTGACATGAGGTGGCAGGGCAGACTAACAGATGGCAGATTCAATCTCTTGCACCTGCAAAATGGTTGGAAGCCTGTTATGTCCCTGAGACTTCTGATCAGGATGCCAGCCAACTAGATATTGGAGTCAATCCGGGTTCTCGGATGCAGGTCCTGTACTTCTCATCCAGGCAAGAGGGTATCAAGCAGCAGGTCAGCATAGCAAAGCAGGAGTCCAGCAGAGTGTCATCCTTCAGCAACACAGTAGTCCTTCTTCTTGGAAGAGCATCCACAGGTCCAGAATTGTACTGAAGTGGTTGTCTCTTTGGTCCTTCTTTATGCACAGTTGTGCCTTTGAAGTTGGAAGAAGCTTCTCGAGGTATGTCTTTGGAGTGTACATATGCTCTGCCTTTCCAGTCCTGGCTCCAGACTAAGTAGGAGGGGATATGCAGCCCTTTGTGAGGGGACTGGACACAGCCTATTCAGGTATAAGTGAGACTGGTACCAGCTTCTCCCTTCCCTCCTGCCAGTGATGGCCCACTCAATCACACCTAAGTTCCCATTCTGTGTAGCTGTCTAGGAGCAATACACAAAGCGAAACTGCCAACTACACCCAGCAATTTGATCAGAGACAGGCTGCTGGCACTAAACAGTTAAGGCAAGAAAATGTTAACTTTCAAAAAGTGGCATTTTCAGCATTGTAAATTAAAATCTGACTTCACCATACATTAAGATTCGAAAGTAGGTTTCCAGAGACACCAAACTGTATTGAGGTAATCATAATGTTATGAATCTTTCAACACCAGAACATGTAAAACGTAAAAGTACATGTCCTGCTTTTTAAATACATTGCAATCTGTCCCCTGGCCTGTCCAGGGCCTACCATAGGGGTGACCTATATGTATAAAAAAGGGAGGTTTGGGCCTGGCAAAAGGTTTATTTGCCAGGTTTAAATTACAGGTTAAACTACACACACAGGCCCTGCAGTGGCAGGCCTTACAAAGCTACTTAGGCTGGTGGCACAAGCAGTGATGCAGGCCCACTAGTAGCATTTAATTTACAGGCCCCCTGCACATGTACTAGGGATACATCAAAAAATTAAATATGCCAATTGGGCATGGGTCAATAATATTGCTGCAAGGATTCTGTGGAGTCACAGAACTATGCTTGGAAACATAGGACCGTAGTAGGCAGGGACTGAGTCATTCTACCACCTGAGTTCCCATGAGCCTGGGAACGTCTAGCTATAGTATCTCTCTTGCCCTCATACTCATACACAGAGGAACAAGTGATTACACACCCCGGAACACAACACTCCTGACCCTCTGAGGAATCATGTTTACAGGAAACACCCTTTCACTCTCACACTCGTACTAGTCCACAATACGTTCTGACAGAGACACAAGGAAAGTTTAAAAAATGTTTTTATCTATCGTGCTCTAGTATGCAATATGCATGTCACAACAAGTAGTAAAATGCCTAACACAAATACGGTTAGCATAGCAAGTAGTCTGTAAATCATAAATAGAGCTGCCATTATATACGACAGTGGAACCTAACCTCCCTCTCCTTCTGCAGAAGCAACATGATTATATACCAGAAGATCTCCAGGTGTTAGCAGCAGATCCAGTACATTAGTATACACAGATAAACGTTCTACATCTCAAGTGCTGTCATGATCTTTTCCCTGGAAAAGTCCCTCTCCAAGTGCGTGTTACCTGTCTGTGCATACCTATATGACAAAAGTGTGTGTTCCCAATCAACAACTGCATTTATGGTTTTGTCTATGTGCTAAGGCCTGATCAGAACAGAATAACAAGGGACCTCTTCTACATGTTCAGACTAAATCCCAGGAAGAACACATAGAAAGCAAAAACAACAGGGTGTTCTGTGTGAAAGTGCAGTGTAGCACAAAGCAAAATGTGTCTATAGACTAACGTGCACAAAGCAGAGGGCAGTCTGCAATGTGCTCATGCTAACATTGGGAAAACGACAATGGGCCTTCACAGGATATATGACAATATCATGTTTTGAGGAGAGAGCACATGCACTTTAACACTGGTTAGCAGTGGTAAAGTGCTCAGAGTCCTAATGCCATTAATGAAGAGGTTAGATAAATCGAGGAGGAAGGCAAAAAAGTTAGAGGGAAGACCACTCCAAGGTTGAGAGCTCCAACAAATACACTGCACACTGCTCTAAGGACTGTGGAGGAGTTATCCTATGGGTGACTTATTTGTATAAAAAAGACAGTTTAGACCTAGCAAAATGTTTAAATTGCAGTTTATAACTTCACACACAGGCTGCAATGGCAGGCCTAATATATGTTTAAAGGTTTACTGATGTGGGTGCACAATCCGTGATGCAGGCTCACTAGTTTCAATTAATGTGCTTGCCCTAGGTACTTGTAGTACCACTTTACTATACACTTACACATAAATTAAATGTGTCAATTGGGTGTACAACACTTTTACCATGATTAAAGGAGAGAGCACAAGCACTTTAGCACTGGTTAGCAGTGGTACAATGCATAGAGCTTAAAAGCCAACAGAAACAGGTTCAGAAAACAGGAGGGGTGAAGGAAAAAGTTTGAAGGTGACACCTGTAGGTAGGCCAAGGCCAGCAGTTATGATGCCCAATTGGTTTTATCATCACTTATTCTAGATAATTATTTCATACATTGAAATATTTTCTTGATTTGCAGTGTTTCTTTTCGAAATGTTGAGTATGTCATAATTTGGAAATAGATATTTCATATTGTGGTGCGGCATACCGCTGAATAAGAATTTGAGATTTTGTTTTCCTATGTGGAGCATTCATGTACTTATTTGATGCACTGTGGTTTAAGATGGTTGTCCTATGTTGTTCTCAGCTCTGAAAGCTTGAACTGTGGCGTTCTTACAGGTTTGGACCACTGGCTGATCGAGAGGTTAAATAGTTGCAGTGGTTTATGGAAATACTTAATCATTATGCTCCCTTCTGCGATATGGGATGTTGGAGGAGCTTACATGAGTTTTCATATGGTTGGTGTGCTGGTTGCTAATTGTTCACCCATCTTTGTGAGTGGAAGCCTATGGTTTATTCCGTAGGAAATATGTTTAGGTATTTGTTAGTTGATGATGGGGGCTTTGAGCACTTATCTGCATCGGTACAATGGAGCTCTGGATCACCTCTATTTGTTTGTTCTTTTTAGGTCTCGCCTAGGCAGCACTTGTGCTGTCTCTTCACACATGCTGTGTTCATGATAGGGACTTGAAGCCCCTACCATCTTTTCTATTGGCTTCTCTTACTGTCCTTGGGCTTTTCATTTGTGAAATAGCTTACTAGTCCTTCCTTTTCAAATTGTGCAGCCTCCCATACAGACTGGCCCTTTTACATAATCTCTTACGCTGCACATAGTTTTAACACTTGTAAGGACAATTTCTTGAGCTATCCACGAGCAGCTCGCACACTCATCTGATGGCTTCCTTTACTTTCTTCTTATTTTTCACCCGTTGTCTGGGTAGATTTTAGCCCCTCCCCCCTCCTCAAGCAGTCCAAGTTATAAACCCCACCCGTTCCCCTCCCATGTCTTAGGCAAGCGGAACACTAGATGCAAATTTGCAATTCGCACTCCCTGCTTTCCCGCTCATACGTGTTGCTGCCAGCTTTAGTTATTTAGCACTTTGCCTTGTGTTTTGCACTGCCATGCCCGAACGCACCATTACTCCTTGCTAAGTGAAGAATTTTCTATTGCGATATTACAAATCTGCCACTCGCGAATTGAAGGCTGCTTTTTTTGGAATGGAGAGTGCTTCTAACATTGTATATGAGCCCTTCTTAACCAGTATTTCAATGTGTTTGTAGAAAGGATGGGTGGTGCGTGCAATCTGCGCAGATATAGACTCATTGTGGTTCGGTTATGAAAATGGCGTCTGTCATAGTCACACTAATCCTCTTGTTTGGCTTCTGTCCATTAATCTATACCTGCAAACATTAATTAACAAAGTCTGTTTTTCTTTTTTGTGCAATGAAATGTTTTACCACCCATTGCTAAGGCACATGTAGCAATAAGCACCATACGGGTGAAGGAGTTCCCCCTTAGTACGGACACACTTCAGGTATAGGGTAGAAATCAGAAATAAAAGACCTTTTATGTAAGTATGGTTGCCAAAAGTGGGCAATTCTAGTCCTATGTGCTTTCAGATACATAGCCACGGTTTAACCCCACCAATTTGTTCATACACATTTCAGGGTTAGCAGGGTGGACAACTGTCCTGGTTGCTAGAGTTTAGTCTTGCAGTAAGTTTGTGTTGGGATGATCTCATATTTCTGGAAGTAGTGTAAGAAGAAAGGGCAGCTGAGAATCATCAAGCTGCTGAGCAGTATACGCAACCTTAACTTTAGGCAGGACCACCGAACTATGGAGATTTAAAGCTAACACTTTTTCTGCATAGTTGTGGATGTCTTAATTACCACATAATCCAGCTTCTGATGCATAATTTGCAGATTTTAACCCCAAAAAGTTTCTAGCTCAAATTGATCAAAAGTTACTAAAAAAGCTGAATACATGTTGAAATCCAGTGAGCAAGCTCCGTTAGTAGAGTGTCTGATGCAGCAATCTGCAAGTAAGCTACAGATCAGAAGTTCCATTTCAATGCCAGTAAGATAAAATAAGCAGTTTATTGCACACGCTGCAGCAAGTGAAAAAGAGAACGAGAAAAACAAATTGTTTAATTTGATCTGCGAGCCTTATGACTGGGTGAGTCAAGGGGGTTGTGAACATTTTACACTCTTGATATATAGCTCCTTTCTGAAACTCCAGTGGCTTTCTCAATGCCTCACATCAAATATAACCTCCATCAGTGTTACCTTCAGCAAAATCACTTTTTGCAATCCACTTCCGGTCATGTCATAGAAGTTAAAGTTGGTGCCTTACAGCTCAGGTCCAAAGGGACATTCGGAAGTTATCCCCTCTGGCTAATGCATGTTCCAGGTGCTTACACTGATCCTCTAGACGGTGCTGCTACCTGCTTCTCTGTTCCCGCTCAATACTAGGGGTGGGCGTAGTGAAGAAGTTCTCGCACTACTCAAGCTTCGCGTAGCTTCACAAGCGTGTGTATTAGCTTGTCGGACCCGTTCGTGAGGTGTTTTTCTTGCTCAGGAGCATGTTGTGCATGTTCGGGGCGCTGTCTGCGTGCTCGGGGAATCGTAGCTTTGGAACTTGACCATGCGATGGGCTATGTGCGCGGCAATCTTGTTTTTTCAATTGTCCCACCCGCTTGCGTTGTCTTATTTCCTGTCCCGGGTCGTGTATAACATGTTCGCGTTGTGCAAGTCATGTTCGGGAACGCTATCTACTTGTTTGCGATGACTAGTGCGTGTTAGCAAGAAATATCGCATGAACTTACCCACGTGTTTGCGACGGGCGCGGCCATCTTGCTTTTCTCTCTATGCTATGGTTCTGGGCCTAGTTTTCTATCCAGCTTTCATCTTTGCAATCTTTACTTATTTTCACTGTTTTTCTCACTTTTTTTATTTATCATCTCTGTCTCTCTGTCCCTAAGTTTATATTTTGTGATTTATTTCTACTTTCACTCTGTTTTTGTTACTTTTCTACTGTTTTATTTTGCTTCTTTATTCGAACTCCTACTTCTTCCCCCTACCTTAATTTTTTACTTCTTTTCTTTTCTGCCTCCAACCCAGAACCACAGCCAAGGGCAGCAGTACCGGCTCCAATGGCAAGGCGCCTGCGCCCAATAGCCGGCTTCCTTGCTGCATAATGCGACCTGCTGGGGTGCAGGCCCGACAACTGTTCGGAGAGGCGAAAATGGTTGCCGCCCTGGTTTTCTTCCTCCTGCGCCACCTCCCCTTGACCTTGGCAGCAGGCGGCAGGCCAGGCGCCACGTACCTTACCCAGGAGCGTCACCGTCGGTGGGCGAAGGTGCGCCAGGCAGTCTTTCGCTGCTCGGGGATCCGGCGCACCCACCAGCAGATGGCCCACCGGTGGTCGAACAAACTGGACTGGGAGCAGGACCTGTTGGAACTGCTAGGTGTCGAGGTCGTGGGGCTTGGTGAGTAGCTAGTAATATATAGTAGGATAAGTATTGTGTATAATTCTTGGACGAATAACATGATTACTGGTGCGCTTAGTTACATTGCAGATCAATTCAGTTACAAAATCTTCTGTGATTGTATGACACAGGTGCTGCTCGGCACTTCTATTGCTAGATAGAGTCTATTCCTTCCATTGTCCTTCAGTGAAACAGTGATGGATGGATAATAGGTTAACTTAGCATTAGTTCATATTTTTTTTACGGTCTGCCTGACGCCTCCTCTGTCACTTAATGCCTCTTACCCCAGTCCTCCATAGAAACTTTTTATAGTTTGTTTAGTGAGTGGTAGGCTTAGCAATAGCATTGTCAGTCAGTAGCAGAACAACATATGACACAACCAACCAACAGTTTGGTGTTATGCACAAATTTATGCATGTGTCCTCCATCTCATATATGCATTTTTGCTGGCAAAAATAAAATGGAAATGCAGACTTACTGAACAATTGGCCCATCTGGAATAGGTGGTGTAGGTCAGGTGGTACTGGCTCCGTTAGTATTCTGCAATCAGAATGATTATGGAAGATTTGATTATATAAGTAGACGGTCCGTGAACATTGCAAGCCAGTAGTCATTTAGATAGATACATTTTATTCCAATTGTTGCTTCCTAAAATGTTTGAGCGTTTTTTTAATGATTTGTTCCTAATTTTTAACGCACCTTATTTTTTCCAAACTATTAATTACGCTTCCTCCTAATTCAATTTTTAACAAAGGTTTCTTTGATCTTCATTATCTGTTTTCCAAATTGTGGGTATCCCTGCCTTTCAGTTCCTTCAAACTGCCTCTGCTATGACTCTCTGTATGACTATTAGACTGTGATTAGCTAAGCTGGCATTGTTGGCCACTCTTTAGTTAAGGTTACCTTTTGACTAAAGCTGAAAAAGAACAATAGCTGTTGCCACTGGGTCCACTCCTGTCCTTTGCGTTGTCCTCTTTAATCTCTAGGCTTTGACAGTTCCCATCAACAAAAAGCGCAACCAGATGTTTGGCAAGTATTTTTTGTTAGGGTCGTAGTACACACTACTACTGTTGTGGGTATTCTGCACAGCCACATACAGAACTATGCACAAGACAATAGGATATTGGTGATGGGAGGTTGGACCTTACTTACACCTCAGTCAGAGAACTCAAAACCCACAATTCACTGACCGACTAGCTATAGTGTCTCAGTCATTAGTCATTATTATGTCCCGACCCACACACGACGATACCCAATTATTTTATTACACAACCCAGAACATAACACCCTTTCGCTCACTCACTCGTGTAAGTCCACTACACCGCAGACACTCCAAATATACCACAGAGTCTATGTGGAAGTTCAAAAGCTTTATTTTCTTCAAATAATAACAAGCTTTATAAGTTGTTCCATGAAATTACATCCAGCTCCAACATGCAAAGTAAAGAAGATTAAAACTAAACATTTGTACAACTAGTGCATGATAGACATCTGTGTGAATTGTGGGAGACCCCTCACCGTTGAACGTATACTGGTTACATACATCTTTCGTAAGCTCTGCAAATCTCTGGTTCGTAGAAGGCAATCTTCTCATCTGCCTGTTATGAGAAATATGGGGCACATTAGACAGTATAAAATAATACAATTATGCAAGCTTTTTACAGACATGCCGAAAAGTGTAACATTATGGCTTGTTGTATTTCTATCTAGGACCCTAATTCGATATTCCCGATTCATGCCCTTATGTGATTATAATTATTAATATCCCTATAAAGGCATAAGAATCATATCCATATTCAGTAATAGCCCATGCAGTCCAAAACACAGCACGGCTACTCCCATCGACTCCTAGAAAGCACAACGCGTTCTTTAAACACACCAAGCCTCCAGCAGCCCGGGAAATCCCCCCTGCTTTTGTTTTGATTTGAACAAGAACTCCTGGAGTCCTGAAAGACCAGAAAGAACTGTTAGTTCTTGGTGACGTCTTATGTCCAACCTTACGTCAACCTTGGCTCCTTTCAGGTATAAATATACCAACAGTTGCCTTAAGCAAACACATGGTGGTTTGGAGCAGAGCGGCTATCTACTTGCCCGAGACCCAGCTGATGCAAGAGCCCACGGAAGCCGCCCCTCCCTTTTGACGCACTGAGAGAGACGCTGTCTTTTTCTCCAGCCGAGAAAATCCAGCTCCGGTGTTTCCAGCTACCCTTGCAGGTTGCTGGGAGATTGAGTCCTGAAGAAAGAGATACCAGACCTCCTGCGTTCTATTACCAAGGTACGGAGCTGACAAAACCCTTGAGAGAATTCTTGAGGCAGATTCTTGGCAAAACAATGTTAACCAATAGGCAGAGCCTATTGGGAAAATAGGAACTACACTACATGGCGCCCAACGTTTGGTAAGGCGATAATCTAACGCAAGACACTAGAGTAACTCAGTCGTGCTTTTCACACAGACCCCTTTTTTCCCGTAAAAACTCCAATAGACGTCTGGAGTGGGTGAAAGGTTAATATCCGCCGGAACTTATTAGGATGAGAATCCTATGTATTAGTTTTTGTTTTAGTCAACGTTGAAGGATACAGTGTTCCAAAATGTTGTGCACCTAATCTTTGTTTCCTTGAAACTCGATCTACAACAAAAAACGTACGTTCAGTAAAATGACAGAAAGTGAAGAAGAGAGAGAAAAAGAAGCCTCAGCAACTCGACACTTGGAGGAAGACACAAGTCTCCAAGAAAATGACCCGAGTGCTATAATCATTCCAGTCAATATAAGAAGAACTATAACTCTTAAACTTATAGAAAATGGACTGATATCACGAGGTGGTACAGTTATATTCGTGGTAGAGGCACATGAATATCGGCAGACAGAGGTATTCTATTCATGGATACATTTTCCAGCAGCAAATGCTGTGACAAAAGACTTCCACTACTACAAAATAGAGGAACCTCCGGATATATACACTCCTTTCGAGGACGTTGAAATCCCACCTGCTCTGGTTTAAAGGCGCCCTAAAACATCAAAATCACATCACCAGGCTCAGTCCACTAGGTAGACAGCAACTTGGCCGGTTCTAGCCAGCTACACACCACACCCAGACATTGATAATATGTCACATGTGGAACTTTTAGCTCAGCTAAAACTATTAATTAAAGTACATAGACAATTAGTCCAATATGTCATGCGGACTGCAACAGTCCAACCAACAATTAACATCCCACAGCTGACCCCTCATCAGGGGAATACAAACAAAATTACATCACAGAACATACAATCATGTCTTGGTAAAACACCCATAAAACGGGAACAAATTCCATTCTGGTTAGTTCAGAAAATAACTCAAATAGAGGCAGTATTTCCTAATACTACACCTCATGCGAAACACAGAATTCTGACTATCTGCATCCCAATGGGGGTTGCACCACATGAGGAGGACTGTGACACTTGGGCACAGTCTTTGCTTCTATCTATACAAAAACACATGGTGTTCCGTCTATGGCGGTTATACCAGATGTCCTAAGACAGATTCAAAATGAATATGGTCCAGAACCTGCCTTGAATCTGGGTATGAAATTACTAAAAGATTTTAAGCAGGTCTCGGCTATACTATTGGCCAACATAAGGGGAGAAGCAGCATGTGTGGCAATCCGCCAGAAATTGAAGGAAATAGATATAACAGACCAACCATTTAAACTTGCCAGAATCATAGAAAAATCCTATGAAGAACTCGGAAGAGATAGTTTGGGTGGGAAACCGGTAAAACGCCAACTAACCAAAAATCCTGAAAAAACATTTATTAAAAATAATTTAAAAACTCCAAAAAAGAGTTGGGATGGTAATAAACAATCCATTCCCAGGGAAAAAACGTTTCCAGTCCAGAGGAAGGTCTCCTCAGCGGAGAGAAAGATCTCCATCTGAGAAAAGATACAACCTTAGAAATAGGGATAATTTGAAAAAACCTGATACATCCCTCTCGATCTTTTCAGACTTCCTCACAGAAATCAGAAAGAAGAGGACGGTCAGAACACAGAGAAGAGCACGCCAAGTCCAAAGACAAGGAACCTGCTCACCAAAGTAAAAAATTACAATTTCCCATAAAGAAGGTAGCAAGTATTAAAATTAAACATGCCGAGAATTCTGAGGACACAACTGAAAAACGGAGAGTGGGCCCAGACAATGCTAGACAGTGCAGCAGAAGTGACCATCTGCTTCATCAGGATCGCAAGATCCTGATGAATCTTCTGGAGACAGTGGACACGAATGAATACATTCAAGTGGAAACTGCAGACACACGAGTTAGTGTGCCCAATAAACTATATGAAATAACATTACGTATAGAGGGAGATAAAACTAGGAAAATTAAAGGTCTCTTTTGGGAAAAACTTTCAGAATGGCTATGACATCCTGTTAGCTGAAAAAGACTGGTCACCGGAGTTTGTCAGGGAGTGCCCTCATGGTGAAGACATGATCATGCCTGCCTTCTCAAATCATATTCTGATTCTTAAAAAATACACACTAGCAAGAAAATGGGCAGTGGCCCAAACTCCTGCTTTATACAAAAATCATGTAGGATGGGATGAGGACTCACCCAGCCACAACATTCAGTTAAAAAATCAATCTACTGCACAAAGGCATTACCCAGTTAAACAAGAAGCTAAAAAGCAAGTCAGGGAGATCTTAGATCAACTTGAATATCAAGGGGTGATTGAAACATGCACCTCACAAATGAACAATCCTTTGTTTCCTGTCTCCAAGCCAGACGATTCATATAGTCTAGTTTTGGACTACAGATACCTTAACTCATGTTGTAAAACATTTGTAGTATAAAACTCACATAGTGCAGCACTAATGAATAACATTGTGCGCAAAAAATATAAAACAACATTAGATATCTCTAATGGATTCTTCTGTCAAAACATTGCACCTGAATGCAGGTATTTGACCGCTTTCTCAATAATGGGATTGCAAAAACAATTTTGCCAACTCCCACAGGGATTCAAGAACAGCCAGGGATTATTCTCAGCGAGAGTAACAGAATTTATCCAGATATCTGATGATGAGGCATTATCATATGTCGATGACATCTATCTGACAGACGATGACCTGGAGACTCACTTAAAAAGAGTGAACACCATAATACTTAGGTTCGCATCAGAGGGTTACAAATTCAACTTTAAAAAGTCAAGAATTGCCCATCTAACTGTCCTGTTTTTAGGATATGAATCATCAAGTGAAGGCAAAAGCCTGGCAGACAATTTCTTAGAGAAATGTGCTGTACTCCAAGCACCAAAAACGCTGAAGAATTTACAATCAATACTAGGTTTACTGAATTTCGGAAGAACATACATTCTAAATTATGCACAGAGGGTTAAACCATTCTATGAATTAATAAAACCGTATTTCAAACCCACACATTGGACTCAAAAACACACAGAAATTCTGAGATCATTACAGACAGATATGTTAGCTTAAACAAAACTGCAAACACGTGAAAACATACGCAACCTTGTAATCCGAGTCATCTCAGGAAGATGCGGATTCACGTTTCTGACCTCTAATGAGGGAGAAACGGTACCTATAGCATACAAATCACAGTTGTACACACAAGCTGAAATGAAATTCAGCTCTACAGAAAAAATTCTGACAGTGGTTCAAACTGCTGTAGCAAAAGAAAGAGCTCTAGCCCAAGGGAAAGAATAGCTGTTTTTTCAGGAGAATCAGCCCATGAGGCATTACAAGTCCACCGAACCTAAAAACAGTGGCATTAGATCCAAGATGGATACAATGGGTAATTCTCTTGCTGCAACAGACGTAACATACTATTTTGACCCGAAACTGAAAAAACTAGAGGATCTAGAATACGAACAAGAATACCCTCTGCCAATCGAAATTCAGCCTGTGGAACATTATACCGGCGTAATCAATATGAACAGATTCGCGCAACACTACGATGTAGATACAAAATTTTGCTAACCAGTGTGTGCGATTGTTAAAGGTCGCTGGCGCTCTGGTAAATTTAAACCAATGATCACCAAAACTGAATCATTCAGAAACTGTTTAGCTCAGCGAGCTGAAATAAGATCTTTAAAGATGGCGCTTGAAAATGAGGATCGAGAATTCCCCATACTAATAGTGTTGATTTCGTATTTCTGCGTCAAGTCATACAACAGTGACATGCAGATATGGAGTAAAAACGGTTATAAAGATGACACAGGTGCCACAATAAAGCATAATACACTTTGGGAACAAGTAGTTCTTTTAAAGAAAGAACTACAAAAGACTCACGTGATACACGCACTGAGTCATCGACGTGATGGCGTTCACGTTGCAGGGAATTCATTGGCTAACACAGCCATAGCGGCAGCGGTTCAACCGGCTTCCGTAGCCACAAAAAAGAGAACAGAAAAACAAATAGATGGGGAAACCATGCTGGCAGTAAAAGCCTCATTAAAAGGCGAATATGCAGCACTACCTCTCAACTATCCACTCAGTAATACATAGATAATTGATGCAAACTCCGTTTTTACACGACTCTAGAGATACACTCTTTATTCTGAGGGAGCAAAGTTGTCATGTTTATGCGGTTGTCAGAAGCTGAATCCCTTCTTGTCTAAATCAGGGAAGTTCACTTTTCCCTAGGCATTTAAGAAAGTTTCTAGTGACCTCTGAGCTAGCTGGCAAACCTAATTTTAAGTTTAACATAGTCAGTAGAGACCTAGATGACCTCAGTCCTACGTCTACACTGCTGTTTATGTTATTCCAATGAGCAGAGCCTATTGGGAAAATAGGAACTACACTACAGGCTAAGCAATAGGGCCTAACCGAACTCCATAAAAAAAGTGGCTTGTTTTTCACCCTCGTCCCTTGTATGCAACACTCATGTGGCACTAAAGGCGTCTTACTGTGCAACAAGCTGTGAGGTAACATTTGCAAAAGAGTAGACATGAATCTAAAATGGTTACATGGCTCAGGCTAACTTTCCAAAGACTCCAGTAGGAGTAGAGATGAGATGACCCTAGGGACTATATATAATACTACTAATGTCTGTCTACTGACTCTTCTGTAGTACGCAATTTGTACTAGTGATGATTTATGTTGTACTTTAACTGTTTTTTCAATCTTCCTTCCTGGTGAAAGCAAGTGAAATAGGGGGAGGTGTACAGGCATCTAAAAAAGTTTTTATAGGTGCACTACCAGTACCAATCCCCAGTGCCGACGGGGCCAGCGGCGATGCCAATGCTGCCATCCAGGAGGGGGCAGGAGATGCGGCACCTGCAGGAGCACCAGTGGGGGAGGAAACAGCAGCGGTGGGCGGTGGTAAGTTATATTCATTACTTATTGGCATTACTAGCTGGAAGGGGAACACTTCACTCACTGTACTGTGAGACTTATTAAGTGTGTATGAACTTGAAGTTGTACTGAACAATATACAACGGTTGAAGACGAGAAGACACCCTTTACTTAGCATTACCAATGCATTAGCAATAGCATTACCAGCGTGAGTTGTGTAAACAAAGGCCTCTTCTCTCAGACACCAACTCAACTGTGAAAGTTATGGAGAAGACTAAAAGTCAGTTCAGATGACCTTGATGGATGTGTTGAACAAAAAGCGAAAGAACTAGGGTGGAAGGTCAAAAGAGATGTAATACTACTAGCAGAGAAGGATACTTTGTAAGCAGCATGCAGGTGGCTGATAGGAATCAGATCTAAATAAATCAAAAGGGGGAGGGTAGAGGTATGAATGATAGAATCATCCTCCAGTTCAAATGTTTTCACACAATAAGATTCTATCAAATGGTGTATGATTTTTATTTTTATTTTATATATGTAGTGAAAAGAAAAGTACAATGAGTGTTTCTAATCCTTGTTGTTGACAAGCAAAGCACTATGTGTTTTTAAAATGCCCCTCACACACTATGATTCCCATAGTGTCATCCTTCATCATTGGGGTCTTCCCGTCCCTCTACGGGGCAGGGCGTGCTGCGGCCTGCGAACTACGCAGGAGCACTTGTTGTTATGACGATAGGCTGTGTGTGGTATTGGAGAATAGTGTGAGTGGTAGGGGCTGGAGGGTTTTAAGTGAAAAATGTTAAAAATTCCCTGGCTAGTGGAAAAAATAATGTATTCACTTCCCTAGCTGTAAAAAGGGGGGAACCTCTATTAAGACCTATATTTCTTTATACATGAGCATTAAAGTCATTTCAAAGTTACATACAAGATGCTACAAGAAACATGAAAACATTCACTTAGACCTAATATTGATATTTTATTTATTTCATTTATTTTCTATCATTTTCATAAGAGTTTAGTTTTTTTCATTTTTTGGTGATTGTTTTATCAAAATTACAATACAGTGGCATGGTAACATATGTACAAATCAGTTAAAATGCAAGATTAAATCATATGTAAACAAAAAACCCCTACACTTTACATAAACAGTTGTTTTCACTCATACCTACATTCATACATACTCAATCTTTCATACTAATGGTGCTGACATAACACACAACAGTGAGAAAAATGAAAAACAGATAAAAATGTCCTCTATTAGACTCCTCAAGATGTCGCAAAGCTAGTAGCCTTTAGGTCTTTCGTTTTGTTGTAAGCGTTATTGGTCTTTTATGATTCTTTCCTTTCTTTCTCCAGAGTTTGAATTAAATTGTACGCAAGGGTCTCTGGTGCGTACGGCCTACGTACGTTTCGGTGATATAATTATTGTACTACACCTTCTTCAGGGCAAACAAGAGACTGGACAACAAACAGGTGCATACATACTCTTAAAACCAAGGGGTTCTCATTATCTGTGTCTTTGTAGAAACTTTGTAGACAAATGTGCAGTCCTAGGAGCTGTGGGTCCACATTGAAGGATCAATGTTTTAGATATATGGCTGTAGCGCTTTTTGTCACAGTGGCAATGACATCGGCCGGAGGCGGCCCCCAGAAGACGAGCAAATCTCCAAATTACAGGTCTAACAGTCAATAGGGAGCAATTGATTGAAGCCATAGAAAGCGCTACAGCCATATATCTAAAACATTGATCCTTCAATGTGGACCCACAGCTCCTATGACTGTACACTTGATCATAGTATCAGAATATAAGCGCCCTGTGGCAGTATCTCTCCTAATGTGTCTACAAAGTTTCTACAAAGACACAGATAATGAGAACCCCTTGGTTTTAAGAGTATGTATGCACCTGTTTGTTCTCCAGTCACATCACACCTCAATATAAAACCACACAGCCCAGGGGAAGAGGGTTAGGGTTTGATGAATGGATGGGAAGGGGGTTTGGGGAAAGGTTTGACAAAGAAAAACAGTACGCATGGAGACAACAAAAGCAAAACAATGAAGACGATGATGATCCACTAACCAATAAATCTATAAACTAAAGGTGGAAAAAGGAAATATATGCATGATGAAGATAACTTTAAGGTTAATGAGTAGTACTTAACTGCTACTAAACAATTCAACAGTACAAGGAAGTAGTATTATATGAAATTTGCCTTGGCTGTATGCCCTCAGAGAAACCCTAAGTACCTGCTGTACCGGGCTGAAAGCTAGGAAAGAAAATAAAAAAATAGTTGTAGGGAGCAACTAGCAAACAAATTCACACAGTCGTTAAATGAAAGAAGAGACAAAACTAAACAAAGTATTAAAAATCAGAAAATGATACTAAAGTTACTTTATTATCCAGCTTCAAATGTGTAGTTGTATCTCGTCATTCATCTCGGTCCTCCCTTCCACGAACACTCTGAACATCATTCTTGGGTGAAACTGGCTGGCTGATGAGGATTGGTAAGGTAAATGTGAGTTGTTGCTCCAAGTATAATAGCACTGGGTAAAAGGCCGGCCTGTAAGTGTTGATGAAAAAACAGAAGGGGTATTGAAAAATAAATGAATGGGAAAAAAAATATCAATTACGGTGTAGTGCAAAAAGACAAGACTCTTGAGCGAGAAGACTTTCAGACTGAGGCGGCTAGGATAAATTGTGTCTACTCTACTAGTTACACAGCATTAATCTACAAGACAACAACATAGGAGCCAGCACAGAACAGGCCCACGGCACCGGGCCGTGACCCAAACTCCATTTACCTTAATTTTTG
Organism: Lissotriton vulgaris; assembly: GCF_964263255.1. Lineage (NCBI taxonomy): Eukaryota > Metazoa > Chordata > Amphibia > Caudata > Salamandridae > Lissotriton > Lissotriton vulgaris. The sequence continues at coordinate 242,778 of NW_028246393.1, read as the reverse complement.
ACAGAGCCAGACAAAAGGCATGTACAGCAACATAGCATTTTCCAAATCAAGTGACTAAATCAATGCGCCACTGTCAGTCATCATCATACCACTATTCGACTCCACCACTGCACAGACATGTAGCCTAGCTCTTCTGTGGGTCTTGTTGATTGGTTGTGTTTACCTTTTATTCTACTTCCTGAAACGTATTCAATCAATCATCTCAGATCCAACTGACTGACTGCGTGCAAAGATAGTTTGGTCATCATCATCATTATCAGGTGTGGTACGTGTACGTGTTGTCCAACAGACCAACAGCAATTCAGTCTGTAGTGAGAGACTCCGATTAAGTAAGTCCAGACTGCACCTGCAGTAGTAGGAGTACAATTGATTATTATTAAACAACATGGAAACATTGACTATCACTTGAGTCACTTTTACTTTGTTATTATTTAAACTCCTAGTATAGTTTTACTTCATGCACATTTGGTCAGATTTAGCAAGCATCCAATGCAATGCATGGCATCATTCATTAATCATATACCTGTCTTGCTCTTCTCTTTGTCTGTCAGATCAGAGATGCCGAGCCTTCTGAAAGTGATGACGAGTTTACTTTAGTTTTAGATGTTTGCTCAAGTTCTGACAGTGAAGAGTTGTGTATGCCTGCAGACAGAGGTGGTAGCCTTACGACAGTGATGAGTTTCGGATTGAAAACCAAACAGAAGATGGCTATAGTCACGTACGTTGCACTTGTTATGGAGGGACTGTTAGAGGCTACATTATTTTACTATTTCCCATCTCCATCCAATGCCTGGCAAGATGGAAATGTATTTAGGGTGAGTCAGGAAGATGAAGCAGGACTCTGAGGAGTGGAGTGGACAGTTAAATGCACAGACGTGCAACTCCAATAGGTCAATAAAAATAAGAGACGGTGGTGATGGATTTGTTGGGGTTTGATTTGAACCAGAAAGACAGATATACACACAAATAAAGGAAGGGAGAAAGTAACAATTTGAAAACCTAGTTGTCAGGGAATAGGAGCTTGTCCTCAAACCCTGGTGGTTCAGACAGAAGTAGGTCCTGTAACGCACTACTTATGTCTTCGGATTCGCTCTCCTCTTCCTGCTGTGTTTCTGGTATTTTGTAGTCCGGAGGTATGAAGTGCTGATTCATTTTGATCATGATTAACCTCTCCACGCTTTTAGGCGAGAGACTGGTCCTTTTCACAGTTACAATGGCACCAGCAAAACACGCTCAGAAGAGACACTTGCGACAGGGCAAGCCAGATACTTTATCACCAGCCTGCTGAGCACTGGCCATTGGCTTCTTTTCCCATACCAATATACCAATGGGCTTTGCTCCATGAACACCTCTGTTGTGTCATCCAGATATGCCTGGACCATCCGCTCAATGTTCAGTGGTGCTCCGATTTGCTTGGCCTCTTTTGACTTTGCACCAGCAATGGACTTACCCAGCCCTTTCTGTAGAAACCAAAGAGCTATTTATTTGCTGTGTCTGATGAATCAGATCCTGTTGGTGCTGTTGTTGATGTTATTGGCAGTGTTGGTGACTGCTGGGAAGCAAACGCACTGCTCTCTTGCTCTGAAGAAGAACTTGACTCTGGAATTTGCCCTGTAGTACTTGCATTGTCCTGGGCTGGCACTGGCAGGCCTCTAATTGAGAGCCGTTCATTTTCTAAATCAGTGGCTTCCTCAGCAATTCAAGTTGTGTACTTGGCAACATCCCCTTCGGAAAAAGGAATTACTGCATTACTGTTCAGAAATAATTTTTACTGTGGATCCAAAATTGTCGCAGTAATGTAATGTCGATGTGACACAATCTTATTTTGAATCCTTGTATTGTCAGATAAGCGGACCGCTTAGGCATTCTCCAAGTAACATGCATCTACTTTGTCTTCCACACCTTCGAATGTTTCAGGCATCTCCTTCAGCTCTTGCTCTAGCATGTACAACAATGGGATAGCTTGGCGCATAGTACCGTCCTCCCTGCTGACTGCACGTGTGAAGACCTCAAAAGGAAGTAGCATCTCTGTCAGGCATTTAATGAGGTCCCATTGCCACATCTCAATGGTCATGGCTTTCACAGTAGGATCCCCTAATCTTCTTGTCATGACCAATGTTCCCTCTCATTTTTTTCCTCTGTGTGCGGCAGTGGAGGGTCTCTGTGCGCTGCAACCATGGCTATGTGCACCAGGAACCAAACCGCGCGTGTCTACTCGTTTTTAGTGCCCTTCTGCCCTCTGTCCCACTTGTTTTTGGTGCCCTTCTGCCCTCTGTCCCACTCGTTTTTGGTGCCATTCTGCCTTCTGTCCCACTCATTTTTGGTACCCTTTTGCCCTGTGTCCCACTCATTTTTTGTGCCCTTCTGCCCTCTGTCCCACTAGTTTTTGGTGCCATTCCATCTGTCCCACTCGCTTTTGGTGCCCTTTTGCCCTTGGTCCCACTCGTTTTTGTGCCTTTCTGCCCTCTGTCCCACTCGTTATTTGTGCCTTTCTGCTCTCTGTCCCACTCGTTTTTGGTGCCATTCTGCCCTCTGTCCACTCGTTTTTGGTACCTTTTGCCCTCTGTTCCACTCGTTTTTGGTGCCCTTCTGCCCTCTGTCCCACTCATTTTTGGTGCCCTTCTGGTCTCTGTCCCACTCGTTTTTTGTGCCTTTCTGCACTCGGTCCCACTCGATTTTGGTGCCATTCTGCCCTCTGTCCCACTCATTTTTGGTACCCTTGTGCCCTCTCTCCCACTCGTTTTTTGCCTTTCTGCCCTCTGTCCCTCTTATTTTTGGTGCCCTTCTGCCCTCTGTCCCACTCGTTTTTGGTGCCCTTCTGCCCTCTGTCCCACTCGTTTTGTCCCTTTTTGTCCTGTGTTCTACTCATTTTTCCCTTGTTTTTGGTGCCCTTCGGCCCTCTGTCCCACTCGTTTTTGGTGACCTTCTGCCCTCTGTCCCACTCGTTTTGTCCCTTTCTGTTCTGTGTTCCACTCGTTTTTCCTTTGTTTTTGGTGCCCTTCTGCTCTCTGTCCCACTCGTTTTGGTGCCCTTCTGCCGTCTGTCCCACTTCGTTTTTCTGTGTTTTTGTCCCCCTTTTGCCTCCTTGTTTCCCCAGCCACTGTGGCCTTTTGTTTAAGTATTGATGTTAATCAGAGCCCCTTCACGGACTCCGATTAACAGCAATACTTAAACAAAAGGACAGAGTCTGCCCCGCGCTTTCCTAACAAAAGCGTAGGCAGTTTCCAAACACAGCGTTTGGGCAGATGGTTGACACAAATTGCAGAAAACCCACCCCTTCAACAAAAGAAAAAGGGAGAAGGTCCAGTGCTAACATTTTAGCAAGCTTGGCATTGTACAAATGTGATATTGGGTGGTTGCGTTCATACTTTCCCTCCTGTCTAGTAAACATGTTAAGAATGGTACGCTGCGTGGTATTTCTTTCGGTTCGGCTTGACGCAGCACTTTGCATTGCAGACTTCGCAGTACTCCTTGGTGCCTCCGGCTGACTCTTACTCTTGTGCCACTGAGATGTTGCTTATGTGGAGGATGTGGTCTTAACCACTGCAGTGCTGGGGACAGGGCTACTTTGTGTTAAGGGTGGGCGTAGTTCGCAAAGTAGCGCTACACGAAGCAACACGAAGTGCACTTCGCACTACGCGAACTTCACGTAGCACTACGCGAGCTGCGTAGTAGCATGTTCACACTGTGCAAGATGTGTTTTCAATGATTGCACAGTGCAGACAAGCATTCGGCACTGTGCAATCATTGAAAACAGCATCTTGCACAGTGCGAGCTGTAGTTTTCTGCTGCTCGAGTAGATTATTACTCTAGCTGCAGCTTTCTTAACGCAAAATGGTAGTTTCTTATTGAGAGCAGTCGCGAGCATGCGCAACCACTCACAATGAGAAACCGTGCCTACCCGCATTGAGAATCTCGCCGTGATGTCATTTTGCTTGCTCGCGGTCGCGAACATGATGTTCAGGACCGCGAAAAAGCAAAAAATTAGCGCTGCACTACGCTACACTGCACTACGCATGTTCGCACTGTGCTACGTGCAGCTCGCGTAGTGCGAAGTTGCGCAAACTTCGCAAACTCCACGAGCGTAGCATAGTGCTTCGCCCAGGGTTACTTTGTGTACCACTACCAGATAGAATGTCTCCCTCTTCTTCTTCTTCCTGTTCGACCGTGAGTGGACCTTGTACTAGTTTATCCTCAACATCAATGGGTACAGTTTTTATGCTACAAAGGTGGTCCTCCCACTTGATTGTGTGGTGTTTTTTCAAATGGGTCATTTGGCCTCCGGTACCATAGTTTGTACCAAGCTTACCACGACTCACAGCGGAATGACAAATGGAGCATATAGCAATGTTCTCCTCCTTTACGCTAAATGGGGAGCTTAACTTTTGTCTCCTGCTAGAGGTGCCACTTCCAATGCCGGATGAACTGGAGGGTGCGCAGTAGTACCACTACCTACTTCTGCTGAGGTGGTGCTTGTACTGGATGTAGGACGCTGCCGGCCCTCTGCTAATGTAAATATTGAAGCTGGAGGTCGTGTCGGTGTTGCCTGTGTTAGAGGTGTGCGTGCTACATCCCTACTAGTCGCAGCCATTCTGGATAGGGTAAAAATGTTGGTCTCCATGTCCTCGGGCCAGGAGTGATGCTTGTGATGACTGAGTCAGACTCATCATCATCATTATCCTGCTGTTCTACATCAACCTCCATAAGAGTAAGGCTTCTGGAACCTTCCTTTTCCCTAGCCTGGTCTTGGGATGTGTCTCCCTCTCATTCTCAGGTTGTTGTGGCTCCCAAGTGAGATCTAGATCATCAGAAGGGATGCTTGGCGAAAAACTCGATGGACTAACCCTCCTTTTCCTTGGTGGGCATTTGGAAGACAATAGATCTCCTGCATGATTGGCTGCCTCTTCTTCTTGCTCTGCAAGAGGCTCAATTTCCTGATCTGCCCTACTTTGGGAGGAACAACAACTACTATTGCGAGCGGTGGTTGCGGTTGTTGTTGTTGTTCACCACTTATCTGCTGTGTTCCCTCATGCGTTGATTGTGTACTACTTTGAGATAGCGATAAGTTTAGGTCAGACCCAGCATCACTGCTTTCCACCATTAGGTTGGCTACCTCTTCCACACTCATCTGCTTAGGCCTGGGTTGGTGGGTTTGGCCCACTGATGCGGAGGTGCTGGCCCCAGCTTGAACCCCGGACACCGCTGCTGCAGGCGTACTTTTTGGTTTCCCAAAAAAGGTTTTGGGGTCAACACCAGACTTAAGTGTCACTTCCTTCTTCTGTTCTTCCTTCTTCTTCTCAGCAACTTTCTTGGTCTTGGAGGACCTGGTACCTGCTTTCTTTGGGCCCATCTTCTTCAGATTTCAGCAGCACTCAGTTGCGCAAGTTGCAGAGATATCTGGTCAGGTCACACCACACGTCACGTACAACAGAAGGACGTCCGTCTGGTAGTACAACGAGCGATGAATGATGACAGACATCTCCTCCTCAGTCTTTTGTGCACCTACAAGCAAAGAAGGCAGAAGAACATCAGTTAAATGTAGAATTTGTTGAGCTTTAATTTTAATTACTAGTAGTTTTAGTACACTCAGTAAGAGTAAGATTAGCAAAGAACTAAAATACAAATGTAGTGGAAGTGGAACTTGTCTATCCTTAATTTGTGCATCATGTCGGATGGATGCAGCATCAGTGACTTGTAGCAGATAGCAATTGGGATGGAAACAGTAAGCCAACAGGAACAAAGGAAAGACACACAGGCCTATGTGGCAAAAACAAAACAGCACACTACTACTACCCACACCACGGCACCCAGCCACATGGTCACTCATGACAGGCACATGGGTAAAGCCCAGAAAACAATAAACTCAAGCAGGTCTATATCCCCATATGGCCAGACAAAGGAGGATGCCTGTTACACATCACAGCTTAATGCAAAAAAGAAAATCCCCATGTGTAAAAAGATTGGAAAGTTACACAACAACAACACATATAACAAATGCATTTATTAACACACATGCAAAAAGTTAACTACACCCCAAACACCACATTTGGGAATTCAATCCAATGCCATCCATGCCCTAAATGATGTTAAATTCTACAATAGAACAGCTACATCAAGCAGCCCCGATGACTATCTCTTGGATTCCAGGCCTACTGGCAGAATAGGCCACAAGTTTGGAGGCCTATGGCAAAAGCACAGTGGAAGGCCACACAAAATAGCCGCCACCACATGGTCAGCCCTCCCTCAAACAACAAAGTACATACAAAGGACAGGAACAGGAAGTTGAGGTCTCTGGGGAACTTCCTTCCTCTTTTTAAAAAGAATGAGCAGAAAAATGACTCCATGCTCCAAAAACTACAACCAAATGACAACCTGAGGAGTTTTTTTAGCAAAATGAACAAAATCATAATTTTCGAGAAGGTTTTATGCAACTCGAGACATATTGCTCGCGAGATTGCAAATTCGGTGGATTCGACAGCGCGAACTGTACAAAAAGTTGTTATCGCGTGCCCGAGCATGCAGATTGAGCGCGAAGAAGATAAAAACTGTAAGGCTGCGTTGTCGCACTGTGCAAAGTTACCAAAACTACGCGAGCTGAATTCCTAGGGTTACCTACTGGCCGAAAAAGCCATATTATTTACACACACCCAAAACCTGAAATTCCACACTAACCACATTTTACAAATCAATCCAAAGCCATCCATGCCATACATGATGTTACAAATTAAACAAACACCACAAAAATAGTTGATTGTCTTTCATGCACCGATGATGACTCAAGTAGTACCTCTGGGCCTACTGCCAGAGTAGGCCACAAGCTTGGAGGCCTATGGCAAAAGAACAGAGGCTGGTCACACAAAATGACCACCACCACATGGCCGGGCCTCCCACAGAAAGTACATACAATGAACTCAAGCAGGCCTACACAAACTATATGAACTCCTAGGGTTACCTATTGGCTGAAAAGCCAATATTTAAATAACACACACTCAAAAACTGAAACTCCACTCCACAAAACACAGTTTGCAATTGAATCCAATAACATCCATGATGTTTAAAAACTTGAAATTCAACAGACACCACAGAACCACGGTCAGACCCATGGGTACCTCTGGGCCTACTGGATGAAATTTCAAAGAAATACAACTTGGCCCCTCATGAAAGTACAGGCCTCCCTCAAAAATAACTTTTAACAAGGATTGAAAAGCCCAGAAAACTGTAGGTAAAAATAAAAAAAGGCCAAATCAAACAAACATGTACACCAATTCTCCAACTTACTTGTAAAAGAAAATTTCAAGTCCTCAATAAATCCAATCAAATGATATGATGCAGCAGACATACACAAAAAGTGATCCTTCCAGCTCCAAAATCCAAATGAAAGTGGACAGCACATGGACAAAGCACTGGGAGGATCCTGCTATACAGGAACAGGAAGTTGGAGACTCAGGGGCACTTCCTTACTCTTGAAAAAAAGAGTAGAAAAAAAGAGGACTCCTTGCACAAAAGACTACAGCCAAATCACAATCTGAGGTTTTTTTCTGAGCAAAATGATCATTTTCGAGAGGGTTTTATCATTCTCGAGAGATATTCTGTGCCAAATTGTAGTTTCTGCGTGTTGGGAAATGCAATCTTACCAACACTGCGCCGGAAGGAAGATCGTGCTTCCTAATGACGTGATCGCGTGTTCAAATGACGTGACCACGTTCGCACAGTCTCGTGGGATTGTGCGTCTGGATTCCAAACCTTGTCGCGCACGCTACCGGGAGAGAAAATTGAGAAGGCGAACGCAGAACCACGGTAAGTCGTTACCGTGCACGCCAGAACGCTATTGAGCGCTTGGGAAGAAAAGAACTACGCTATGCTGTAGATTGCGAAGTATTCGACAACTTCGCGTTCACTGCAAATCGCGAAGTTGCCGCTACTTCGTAAAGTCTGCGAGTGTAGCGTAGTTCACTGCCCAGGGTTACTCAATACCTCCCCCATGCTAAGTCCTCTAGGCAGTGCTGCAACTGTGTTTCTAATCCCAGTGTTAATTCCTCATTCTAAGTCCTCCATATAGTGCTGCTTGCTGCTTTTTTGGTCTCATCAGTAACTCCTCCATTCTAAGTCCTATAGAGAGCTCTAATAGCTGCTTCTCTAGTCACAGTGGTAATTCCGCATTCTTAGTCCTTCAGACGACCCCTTGTTATTATTATTTTTCACAGATAATAAACGAAGGTGGCATTAATCAGATCAATAAACTGTTCTTGCAGAAGAAGGAACCAAGGGGCAGATGTACAACACTTTTTAGATCCGTTTGTGCATGCTAAAAAGCATGGGCCCATGTACAAACAGTATTTTGGGACTCGCAAATAAATTGCAACTCGCAAAACACTGTTTTGCGACTCGCTATTAGGAAGGGGCATTCCCTCCCTAATAGCGACCACAAAGCTATGTACCAATGTTTTGCGACCGCAATTGGGGTTGCAAAACACTCACAAATTAACACCCCTCCCCCTTTGCAAATGCATGCAATATTATTTTTTAAGGACTGGCAGTGGTCCTGAGGACCACTGCCTGCCCTTAAAAAAAGAAACAAAAACGTTTCTTTTTTTTTTAAAGGCATCCTGTTTTCCTTTAAGGAAAATGGGCTTCATTTTTAAAAAAAAGCTGCTTTATTTAAAAGCAGTCCTAGACATGGTGGTCTGCCGAGCCCAGCAGGCCACCATCCCTGGGAGAACCTGTAATTCCCAATGGGCTCGGAAATTGCGAGAGGCTCATTATTATTCAGGAGCCTTACAATTTGCGACCCCTATCGTAATCACAGTGTTAAACACACTGTTCTGTTATACATGATAAATAGTGCCTTGCAAATTGCGAGTCGCAAATGCGATGCAATTTGCTAGGCGCTATTTGGCAGGTCGTAAATCTGGCCCTAAGCATCATACAATTCAAAAAGTGGAATCCCAGGGAGACGAAGGTAATAGGTCTCTATAAGTCACAAGACTAAGGACTACAGCCCACAATGAAATAATGACAGAAGTATAAATGGCCTCTTAACCAAAATTCTATCCATTACTTCACAAAAACAACCAGTCAGGGTCCTGAGGACAAACCAAAGCAATCAGAGGTTCAAAACGAGTAGACGCCCAGACATGGGAGGTTTTGAGTTATAGTGAAAACCCAATGTAGGCAATCCTGCAAGAGACATTAGTGGCCTACTCAAAAAGAGTGTGTCATATAACTCTTTGAGCAGGATTTTTAGTCCTTGAAAATATTTGAAAAACAATTGAAAGCCCAAAACTTTGTAAATCACAAGACTGGTATGGGTGCATTTTTGGGGGTTTATTTATTATATGCATGAAGTAGTAAATGCACTTGATTTAGCTTGTTTGGAATTATTATGTTTTTATGTGATTTTGTGTATCGCACACACACCATCCTACCGACCAGCCCCACCTCAAACACAACACAGACACCAACTGAACAAAAACACCAACTTGCATGCGCCATCACAACACACGCACACTATGCAAGCATTCCACTGAATTATAGGACCTTACTGCCACCCAAGCACCCGACATCGTCTTCCTCACTGAGACCTGGCTCAACCCCATATCCTCGCCAGACATTGCCACAGCGATCACCAATGGATATATAATTGCTCATCAGGACTGCATCAACAAGCCGGGAGGAGGAACAGCCACAAAGAGACCATACAGTGTACCAACTCTACTGACAACACCGCCACCCCCATGAAATATCTCAACTGCAGGCTCCACGCGGACAACAAGACAACCATCAGAGGCACCCTCACATACTGATCTACAGGCCAATTCTCCAGCTTCTTCGACATGATCGCACACTTCATTGCAGCCTTAGCCTTAGGCTGCAAGGAATACATATTCCTCGGCAACGTAAATTTCCACCTCGAGGACCTTAACGACAAAAACACTGCACACCTCCTCGTCAGTATGAGCAGCCTTGGGACGACCCAGATCGTTCCCGACCCTACACACCCCGCAGGACACACGCTGGACTCAATCTTCACCTCCAGCAACCGCGTAAAATACAGCTATATCTCAGAACTCACATGGATCAATACCTCCATCGTCCACTTCAGCATCTCCAGCACCCTCAATCGCCACTCCCAAGATGACAAATGTTACCCATCAAAAATTGAACTAAATCTCAGAAACCAGCTGGGTGAACGCCATCAACACCTCCAGTCCTGCTACCCCCACTAACCGCGAACAGGGAGTGAAAAATGTCAATGCCTGGATCACCAATTGTGCAGACTGCATTGTCCCCATTAAGAGCAACATAAAGGGAAAGTCCTCCAAAATGGCCAGCTGGTACACCAGCGAACAGGACAGCGAAACAGGACAGCAAGCAGTTGGAGAGGTAATGGTGTACCAGCAAGGACACCTCCAACAGGGCAGCCTTCAAGACCTGCATCAACCTCTATCACTGCCTGTTGAGGGCAACAAAGAAGACAGCTATAGGCGCATGAATCGAAACCAGAGCAAAAACAACACCAAGGATCTTTTCAACATCATTGAGGAATTCTCTAACCTGGCTGCCAGCAAAAACAACATCATACCCTCACAGGAGTTGTGTGACAACCTCGCCCACTTCTTGCACAACAAGATCATAACCACATATAGAAACTTCAAAACCCAACCCTCACCAACGGACTTCCTTGACAGATACACCACCACCGTAACTGACACAAACCGCACACTGACCAGCTGAAACATCCTCACCACCCACGACACCACTTCTATCATGAAATCCATCCACTCAGGAGCTGCCACAGACCCATGCCTGTACCACATCTTCAGCCTTGGAAACCAAAGGATCGGCCAGGAACTCACCACCCTACTCAACACCTCTATCACCACCACAACATTTCCAAAAGCCTAGCATGGAAACACGCGAACGTCAGACCACTGCTCAAAAAACCCTCTGCTGACCCCAGTAAACTAAAAAAATACCAGCCAATCTCCCTTCTCCCTGCAAAGGTACTGGAAAAGATCATCAACAATCAACTCATGACACTCCTTGACCAGAACTAGCTTCTGGACACCTCCCAATCTGGCTTCTGCAGCAATCACAGCACCAAAACTGCCCTGATCGCAGCGACCAACAGCATCCAAACCCTCCTTAACTGAGGAGAAACAACAGCTAGCTCTCAACAACCTTTGACATCATATCACAGTACTCACTGATCAAAAGACTCCATCATATCTGCATCCAAGGGGATGGGCAATTAAAACAGATCATCTTCTTCCTCACCTGTAGAACCCATGGATCCATCTTTCACCTCTGAACCTAAGGAGATCACCAGAAGCGCATCCCTCAGCCCCACGTTCTTCAACACATATATGACCCTGTTGGCCAACATCGTCTAATCCCATGGTCTCAGCATAATTTTCTGCGCAGATGACATCCAACTCATCCTCTCACTCACCAACAACCCCAACAGAACCAGATTGTACAGACGCATGAAAAACATCACTGACTGGATGAAGAACAACTGCAAGGAGTTGAAAACAGACAAGATGAAAGAAATGAACAGTAGCAACAGATTGAATGACTCCTGGTGGTCATCAGACCTAGAACCCACACCCAATCCTTCTGACCACATCATAAATCTCAGAATCATCATTGAGAACAAGCTCACCATGAAATCACAGCTCAAACCCATCTCCTCTGCCTGCTTCCTCACTCTGTGCATGCCACGTAAGGTCTTCAAGTGGCTACCACTACACATGAGATGCACTGCCCATCTACTAAAGAGACTTCAGACCATACAGAATACCTCCGACAGACTCATCCTCTGCCTTCCCTGAACCCTAATCACACCCCTCAGGCATCTCCACTGGCTCCCTGTACAGAAGAGATGCCAATTCAAGCTGCTGACCCATGCACACAACACTCTATACAACAAAGGACCTGCATACATTAACCACTGCCTGAACTTTCACCAACCATCGAGAACAATATGCTCTGCATCCCGTTCATTAGCCAATACTCCCCACATTTACCATGGTAGAAGCGGAGGGCGGTGCTTCTCCTACATCATAGCAAAGGCCTGGAACAACCTCCCCACGCACTATATGAAACAGCACCTCACCTCTGGGATACTAAATGGCCCTCAAGACCTGGCTGTTCGAAGAAGCCTCTGCAACCTGCAAGTGCCTGGATACCATATCTGGTTATTAGCAACACTTTATAAATCCTGATTGATTGGTTCACTCATTATTGTTTTTCAGATAGGACTTTAAAGATTGTGTCTTACACTTTAATGTTGTCTGAAAGATATGTCCAAATCTTTGCAAAAAGTATAAAAATATCACAAAGTCTTACATCATAAAAAAGGCAAGTCAATTAAGTTACTTGATCTTACAGTAAAGAAGTGTTGACAACATTATTTTGATCTGGGTAAACTGCATGCAAATTTAATTGAACATTTCTCTGCTTCAATTGGCTCTGTGTGCTTACAGCCTGTCTCCAATACACGTCTGGGCTGGGTGACAACTACACTTTGTGCAGTCCCTCTAAACAGCCACAACACAAGAAGGGATGGTTGTGACAGAGGATACAGCTGCATTCATCTCCACATTGAAAGCCTTCCTGGGCAGGATGGGGGAGAGGTGGCTCATACTTACATCTGAATAGGTTATGTCCTGCTCTAATACAAAGGGCTGATTTACCCCCCCCCCCCACTGGTAGTCTGGAGCCAGGGCTGGGTTGACGCGTATTGTGGCCTGGGTATCTCTATGGCACAATAATTACCTTCAGTATGCCAGGGCCAATACCAATGTTTCACGCATCACATAACATTCTGGCTCACACACACAATCGCTCATTCCCACTCATTCTCATGCTCACACTTACTCTCTAACACACCCTTACACTTATTCCTATTTATTATCACCTAATGGTATTTACTCTTAGTATCACTCATTCTCACTCACTCATACTTACTGACATTCTGTCTCAGGTTTAATAACTGTGCCTGGTTTGCATCACTTTTGTGATGCAATCTTGGTGCAAAGTGTTAAGACTGGATTTACAATCCAGGCAGGACACACCTAAGCCCCTCAATTGGCTGTCTAAACAGATTGCACATCCTAAACCACTGTCACTCCAAAGCCAGACACTCAATACCCGACCTAGCATAGAAAAATCACCCCCACTAAAAGATGCATCTTAACACTCTGAGTTCAGGCATATCAAACGTTATGTTCCTATCTTGTTCTAATAGGCAGTAAAGCTCATGAGATGTTATGAGAAAACTCCCCATTCTATCATATGGTGACAGATAGCCTTGTAATAATGAAAAACAAAATTGGCAGTATTTAAGAACATGTCACACACATCAGGGCATCTACTACCTTTCACATACCTGCACCCTGCCCACGGGGGTACCTTGGGTGCACTTGCCAGGTAGACATGGCAGTGATCGACTGAACACAGGTACCGCAGTGGCAGGCTTGAGTTACATTTGTAGGCTGCTTATGTGGGTGGCACAATCAGTGCTGCAGGCCCACTAGCAGCATTTGATTTACAGGCCCTGAGCACAGACAGTGCACTGTGCTAGGGACTGGCTAGCAAATCAAATATGCCAATCACGGAATCATCAATCCATAACAACAATTGACAAAGGGTGCACTTGCACTTAAGCACTGAACAGCAGTGGCAAAATGCCCAAAGCATCTTGACCAGCAAAAACAAAGTCCAACACACAGAAAAAACACATGAGGCAAAGGCAAAATTACAGGGGAAACCCACGCCAATGATGCCAGGTCTAACACACACACATCAATATTTGCATTGGATAGTACCCCAAATGAATGCAAAGTTGTGCTATGCACTGCTTTTTGTTTATTTGTGTCAATAGGACATTCCATGGGTGGTGAATGGGCATTCCCATGCAACTACAACCTTGAGTTTCGATGCAATTCCTATTAAGAAACATTGGCAGGTAGGAATTTGCAGCAAAGGTTTATGCCTTCTTGAAATAGATTTTACAAGAAGAAATTCTTTCATTTATCCATTTTTTTTTCAAATTTGCATGTGTGTGGCACACATACAAAGTAGGAAAACCTTAAAGCATAATATTTGTAGTGGAAGGAATCGCTTCCATTACAAATCCTTTTCTTCAGAGAACGTATACACCCTTACATTATGCGTGTGCAATTGTGCATGGTTGCCAGAAGTTCACCAGCAAATAGGAAAGAAATAAATGCACTATATCTTATTAGACTTTGTGCATTTTTTCACTCTTCCTTTGATGCAAGGCATCAAGACAATTTGGAGCAGAGTCACCTTGCATCAAAGAATAGTAAGTCTGGGACTCAGCCATAGTCTCACATAGCATAAATTACTCCCTGTCACTGACTCTCGCTTACTTTCACCATAAGAAACACATGTTCACTGTTAGAAATTGGGGTGTCTAGTTGGCAGAGGTAGATACCTTTGTCCGAATAGGGACCCTTGCTTCTAGTCAGGGTAAGGGGGATACACACTAGATACCCCCTGGGTAGCATGGCACAAGCAGACAGACTTATCCCAAAGGAAATGTGCAAAGTATTTGTACTCAAAATACACAGTAATATAGTGATAACACCACAAATGGGCACCACAACAGTTTGGAAAAACAAAGTTTCTTTATCTAAACTCAACAAGACCAAAACATCAAAAATACAACATACATATACTAAAAATATGACTTTAGAAAGGTTTCAAACAACTTAGACCATATAAAACGATGAATACGTGATTTCTCTCAAAGTACCGGTAGTTATGACAAAATTCTCAAGGCCAAACAACCGCAGAGATGGGAAGCGTCAAACAACAAAGAGATGGATCAGTTCCTGAGACCATGGGGAGACGATGTGACAGTTCTGCTGTATGCAGGAGAAGTGATGCGTCGAATACGGTGTGTAGGGGTAAGTGATGCGTTGATTCCAAGACGGTTCTCATCCACGGATGATGCTTAGGGAAAACTTGCTGCACAGATACGATGCATTGAAATCCATGATGCGGCGGTGAGCGGCGCTGCGTCAGTTTCTTCAGTTGCGACCCCTTGATGCGTCAGTTTTTACAGCAGCGACAGGCGCTACGTCAGTTTTGGCAGCAGCGCAGCGATGAGTGAAGATTCTTCTCCCACAGCAGTGCTGCGTCAGGACATTTGACACGAGAAGAGCGATGCATCAATATTCTTGTAGTTGCTTTGCTTTTCCAGCTCCCAACAGCAGGAAAAACCTCCAGAGGTCCAACACAATCAAAGGCACCTCTTGGCAGTTCAGAAATCCCAGCAGGAAGTTCAGGGGAGCCGGGGGTGAAGTCTTTGTGTCCCTGAAACGTCAGAACAGGAGGCAAGCTCTCTTCAAGCCCCTGGAGATCTACTTCAAGCAGGGGGACACAGCACAAAGTAAAGTCCTTGTCCTTTCCTTGGCAGAAACAGCTAGTGCAGGACCACCCCAGACAGAACACAGCAATGGGGCAGTACTTCTCTTCAGTTTCTCCAGCTCTTCTCCTTGGCAAAGGTTCCTCTTGATTCCAGAAGTAGTCTAAAGTTCAGGGGTTTTAGGTCTAATATGTATACCCCAAAAACGTCTTTGTTCTCTTTGTGCAAGGGTCTCTCAGCCCAGATCAAACGAGATCTGTCCGCTGTTGTGCAGCTGCCAGGCAGGAGGTTGAGACAGCATTGGGTAAGGCAGAGAGGCCCCATTCAGGTGCAAGGGAAATCTCCTCCCACCACTCTAAATGCAGACCGGGCCTAATTAGTTGCTAGGGAGAACTCCTCCCCCTACTCTGAATGCAGCCCAGGTCTATCTATTCAGCCCAGCCCTGACTCATTCAGGAAAGACAGAACACACATCAACCCCCCCCCCCCACCTGTGGCTGTGTGAGAGAATGCACCTCCCCAAACCATGTAACTCCAAATCAAGTCAGTCAATACACAAACAGGCAGAGGCACACCAAATGGTTAAATCAGAAAAAGCCTATTTTCTAAAAGTGCCATTTTCAAACACACAATTTAAAAAACATTGTTACTAAAAGATGTGTTATTAAATTCTGAGTTCAGAGAGTTTAAACTTTATTTATCTACCTTGTCCCATTGGGAAGTTATATTTATATGATGTTATAAATAAACTTCTATTCTACCCTATGGGGCAAGATAGCCTTTCAATAGTGAACAACGATTTGCCTGTATTTCACTATTAGGACATGTCACACACACCAGTACATGTCCTATCTTTCACATACACTGCACACTGCCCAAGGGGGTACCTTGGGCCTGTCATAGGGGCACCTTACATGTAGAGAAAGTGAAGGCTAGGGCCCGGCAAGTGGGTGTACTTGCCAAGTCTACATGACAGTTACCAACTGCGTACAGACACAGCAGTGGCAGGTCTGAGCTACCTTTCTAGAGCTACTCATGTGGGTGGCACACTCAGTGCTGCAGGCCCACTAGTAGCATTTGATTTACAGGCCCTGGCACACTTCAGTGCACTTTACTAGTGACTTTACAGTAAATAAAATATGGCAGTCAGGTAGAACCAATTGTAACAACAATTTACAGAGAGAGCAAATGCACTTTAGCACTGATTAGCAGTGGTAAAGTGCCAACAACCACAGGTCAGGTAAAAATAGGAGTAAGAAGCAAAACATTTGGGGATAACCCTGCAAAAAGGCCAAGTCCAACACTCACACATACACATGCTCTCTCTCTCTCGCAAAAAACATACACTCACCCACAAGCAGGCACACAAGATTAATTTAAGACCAGTTTTACTTACCCAAGCTGCCACCAAAGGTCCTGTTTCAGTTAAGTGTGCTCCATTCTGTTAATACACTAATATTAGAACATTGGAATCGTGGGCGTTCCACTAACATGTAAGGAAATTCCAGGCAACTAGGAAGTATCACAGAACTTGAGGCACATACTAGAGTGAACAAAGATTTAAAAAATGCAAAGAGAAAAAATATATATTCTTATTCATTATTATTATAAATTGAAGATATATATCTCTAATAAAATATTTTTACACAGATACATCATCATGATCATTGATTACAAAGAACAGTGGTTCATTCATCAATCATACTCTACCAACCTCACACAATCATACTATTGCAGATCTCTCTTACAATCTGATATAAACAGTGGACCAGTCCTTGTCCGACAATTCTCTTCCCAGCTCCAACAACCATTTAGCACGGAGTGGCAGTAATGGAATATCTGAGTAAGTCCGAACACCTCTATATAGCCAGCGGGTGAGGTGACGTCCCTTCCCATGAGATTGTAGCATATATTAGTTCATGCTTAGGGGGTTCAATACTGTCAGGGGACCACCAGCGTTTGATGTAGTGTGAAATAGATGCGTGTAATAAAGTGTTGGGGGACCCCCCGAGTGCGGACAAAGTTATCGTGATCTGCTAGCACGCCCTCGGTAAAGAATGCTTCAACGGTCGACACTAATTTATCAATAAAGTGGTGGGCTTCTACGATAGCTTCCACGCCACATTCTTGATGAGGGGAGATCTCACTGGCATTGAGATCTATTGCCTCCCCTCCTTTCCATCTATCACTACTGATGGCCTTAAGGCCTTGTTCACCAAGATAAATTCGGGGTCTCCAGAAGACCCCCTTAAACCTGAAATCTTTGTTAAATTCCAAGATTGCCTTCTTCCCAGTAGTCTGGAACTCATCAACCTCTGCCTATCTTCAACAGAGTCCCCCCAATCCGGGAAACTCGCTAAAGTCATCCCATTACTAAAGAACATGGCGTTAGATGCCTCCAGGACAGATATCAATCATCTGATCTCTCTACTTCCATTCTTGGCTAAAATAACGGAATCCCATGTGCTTACCCTTCAAATGCAATATTTGGAATCTCACTCCATTCTAGATTCATCTCAAAATTGTTTCCCACCGAGGCACAGCACAGAGTCAGCCCTATTGGCATTAACAGAGTAACTTAGAGCATCCATGGATGAAGACAGTATGTCAGCACTTATCTTGCTTGATCTTAGTGCCGCCTTTGATACAGTCTCGCACAACATCCTGCTCCTCCAGTTGCAGGAGATTGATATCACTGGCAACGCCCTCGCTTGGTTTACATCTTTTCTGTCCAATAGGTCCTTTCAGTTTATTGCCCCTCGCTCTATGCTCAGACACATTTGTTACGCTGTGGCATCCCTCTGGGATCGGCATTGAGTCTGACCTTGTTAAATGTCTATATTTGGCGACTGGCTGTGCGTACACAGCCCGTAATATCTCTCTGGTGTCATATGCAGATGACACGCAACTGGTACTATCTTTAATCAAGGACCATAGTCTGGAAGCTCCATCAAGACCACAATAGCAGTCTGGATGGAGACGAACTATCTCTAGCTCAATTCGTCAAAATCTGAGATGTTCTTACTGGGTAGAGACTTTCATCTCTGGGGCGACAAGTGGTGGCCGGCAAAGCTGGGCACCCCTCCTGTGCCAAAAGTCATCATAAAAAATTTCGACAATCAGGTCGATAACGTCCTTTCCTTTAAAGACCACGCCAAGTCTGTGGCAGGGACTTTCTTTGGTTTACTGCATGGCCTCAAACCCATACGGGGCCTATTTGACACCATACCCACCAGCTGGTCGTCCAAGCTACAGTTTTAGCCAGGCTGGACTACTACAACAATCTGCTGCTTGGCTCAAATAAATCTGTGATCAATAGGCTGCAGCGCACCATGAACACGGCAGCCCGAATGCTGTTTGCCCTGCCTAGGTATAGTTCATTCTCTGGGCCGCCGCACATCCTCCAATGGCTGTCTATAGAATCCAGTTCAAAGCGCTTTGCATTATACATAAAACTCTTGCAGGCTTAGGTCTGGAAATTTTGAGCGACCTATGTTACCCTTACATTCCGAATGTGCTCTTCGCTTGGCTGACCTTTATCAGACACATGTGCCACATTTCCGCAGATCCAGAGCAGGAGGAGGCTCATTCAAGGTGCTGGATCCTCTTATTTGGAACTCTCTGCCACTCTATATCAGAAACATTCCTAGCCTCCTGTCCTTTAGAAGGGCAGTGAAGACCTGGCTCTTTGAATGATCAGTAGTTCCTCTTGCATCTTCAACTCTGGCAATTAGTGATGGGACATCCATTTGACCTGGACAGCCATACGCTCTACAAATTTCATAACACAACAAAACATAACATAGGCAGTTTTCCACTATTGTGATATCAATATTTCACATTTGCTATTCTAGATTACACTGCCTCGGAGGTCTAGTGTAGAGATGCATTCTTCCGTACAAGAGATTCTACTCGTGGGGCACCAAAGAGGCTAAAATCATCCAAAGGGATCAAAGGGAGACACTTACAACGGTCTCTACTACTCTCTGGTGCATGCAATGTGTTTCTGTCTCCTGTCCTAGCTTGATGTGGATAAATGTCAGCCCATTGCAGCGACATTTCAACATGAATTACAGGCACATGCCTGTTGATGAACAAAAGTCACAGCTGAATGGCGTGGAAGTGCGCACCTTCATTTAAGACAATGGAGTACTCCGGGCTTCTAAATGCTGGTAGAAGAACAGAGCTCCAACATTCCAATATTTGTTCACAGATGAGTGAACCAAGCCTCATGGATCCAAAGGGAATTTCAACCTCCTCTAGCTCCGTAAGACCTTCGTTTTACAAATTAGAACGCTCTGCCCTCTAGGTGCGGAATGTTCTATTAGCCTTAGAGCCCTCCGTAGTGGGCTCTACTGGCCATAAAAGGCCAGCTCCCTTGTTAAAGCTGTAGTGGGCCTTTAATGGCCAGTAGATGTCTCTATGGTGGGCTCTTAGGCTTTGTTAGAACACTTGGAACTGCATTGCAGATAATGGTGTAGCTCCAGGCTTATGAGGCCTAGTACAAGCTCCGAGCTCCAACATTCCAATATTTGTCTTCATGTTTCTCCTTTTTTGTTGAGAGCATTCTACCCTTAGTGGGAAGAATGGTCTAATAGCCTTTTGCCCTTCTGCCTCGGGCTACACCAGTTGTTAAAGGCACTTCCTGAGACCCAGGCTTATAACTTATGTACAGGGCCTTTAACAACGAGTATAGCCCTTGGCAGTGGCCTATAAGGCTATAGTGAAAAATAAAATATCAGTCGATATTGGTATAAGGAAAAAGGGCCAAAAGTAAGGAACAGGAAGGCACCCCTGTGTGCTTGGCACTGATTTTACCACCTCTGAGACCAAGGGCCACGAAAGAAGTTCCAGGGGTTGCAAGGGA
Source organism: Lissotriton vulgaris (assembly GCF_964263255.1). Lineage (NCBI taxonomy): Eukaryota > Metazoa > Chordata > Amphibia > Caudata > Salamandridae > Lissotriton > Lissotriton vulgaris. Next base: position 222,511 of record NW_028246393.1, on the reverse strand, counting down.
AAAGCCAGGGGTCGTAACCATCACCCTTGGTGAGCCCGTCCATTCTTATCTACACCAGGATGAGTTCTGTTCTTTTTTACAATAACCACGTTTCATTCCATCGTACGTTATCATGTGTCTACGTCAGTGAGTCCTTTCTCTAAAACATTTTCCCTCTCTCTTTCCTTCTCTCTGGTATTCCATTTCCGATTTGGTATTTCATTTAGGCCTAGCGTATGGCCAGGATCTTTTGATTTTACAACAAAAATACAAGTAATATCCTTAGTTAGAGGGACTTTCAGAAAGCCCTTAGGATTCATTGGTTTGCAGTAGTCTCATACACATTTTTCTTCCTCTCACAAAACCTAGAGAAGTGGGTCAGCCCTCTTACACTACTGGCCCTTTTCTGTAGGATAGCATTCTCTCAATTATTATGTTGACACTTGACACCCGTGCAGCACGGAGGCCCTTTGACTGCAAGGGATTGGCAGGCCAATGTGTTTTTTTTCTTTTTAAATAAAAAAAGTTATCTCTTTAAAAAAAATGTTTTTGTATTAAATATTCCCAAAACATTAAAATACAAATTGACAAAGCCAAGCGTCTGGGAGCCAACACCAGGCGTATTGGCTTTGGAAGTGCTTGTTTCCATCAGTTTTCCCTGTTTTGATCTCCTGTCTTTCGTTTACCACCAACATTCCCTTTTCTTCTCTCACCGATCTCTCGTTCCTTAAATTAGGTGCATCGTTATTTCTTCCTATTTTTATATATCTGTCACTCTGCCCCTCTATTACTTTTGCTCTCTCCCCCTAAAACGTTTCTTTCAAGATATTTCTACTTCTTCGGCCTTACCAGGCAGCCTCTGTGCTGTCTGTCGGTACCTGATACAGTTTCATCTGTCGATAATATGACTTTGTGTCACATTTAGTAATAGTTTGGTGGCACTTTTAAGTTATAGTCCTCAGCGCTGACAGGATTGTTCACATATTGATTTCTTCCTGTCCACATTTTTTTCAAGAAATGTTATTTATATCTTTTGATCTCTCATAGGTAAAAAAAGCTTCAAGAAGCGCTTTCAGGTTTGGTTGGTGGCTGTGTGTCATAGATAGATTCTCTTTCATTTTAGGTCAGGTTTTACCTTCGTCCCTCTTCAGTTTTTATTAGTTAGAGAGGGCAGTGGGGCTCTGCTTGGTTCCACTTTTGGTAAATTCCATTTGTGAATTCTATGCTTGTGGGCGAGCGGGTCATCCTCAGTAGCATAACTAGTACTTTGTTTATTTTTTTTCTCTCGTTTAACATTACAGTTAAGTTAAATTGTGCCTTATTACACCTAACCCTGTGTGGTTTGCCCTTGTGTCTTAAAAGGTGGCCGGCTTAATTCATTTAGACATTTTGGGTGGAAAACAACTGGGGTGTGTGCAGTTCGGCTAACAAGATTTCGCTATTATGTAGTTTCAATTTAGTTTTCAGATGGCCCATTCCACTGCATCAGATCCGTGGCAGCTGCCAGCGCGCATTGATTTTCCTCCCAATCCTCCTGTTTATCTCGCTTATATTTTGCTGTCCACTGCAATTTGGCTGCCCAGATAAGTGAGCAGTTTTCCCTGTTTCTCTTCAGAAAGCATTACGCTGGCACCCTTAGCATTTCTCTGACCTTCAGCAGTTCTGATTTGACAGCACTTTACTCAGCGTCCAATAGATCTGTCCGTCCGTCCATCAGCGGTGCTCTTTTGTGGAGGCTGAAGGGAGAAAATTACTACAGTGTGTGCGCACGGCATCAAGGTAATTTGACACTGTCACAATTAGTTTCATATCACGTGCCTGCGGAAGAAATTCTGTGCATGCCTTCCATATAAAATGACTAGTAGACCCTGCTGCCCTTCTGTGTTCCGAAAACAATGATAGCTTCAAGGGAATGGCCCTTCTCAGAAATCTTACTGAGAGATGGTATTAAAGTTGCATGTACAAGTACAATACTGGGGGTCAGAGATTCAGCGTCGGCTTAGCAGTACTTTTTAAGGTTAACCCAACACTAAACCTATTTGGGGATAAACAAGCTAAGGGGCATATGTACAAGCCCTTTGTGCCACCGGAGTGTCACTTTTTTTAACGCTCCGGTGGCTCATTGTGCTGGCCCACATGTTACAAGGCCACGCAAAGCCACCCTGCGCAGATTTTGTGGCAGGGGGAGGACGCAGGGGCAAGCGGGTATAACAAAATAAAATAAAAAACAAAAACCTTTTAGCCATATCTCTCCTCTGCAGTCCTCCCGCGCTCAGCCTCAACAGGAAGCACATCCAGGCTCACTGTCAGCCAATCACAACCCTGCCTTAGCAGCATTGTCATTGATCTGAGCACCGTGTATTGATGCTCAGACACTGACTGGCAGCCTGGGCATGGGCTGTACTGCATCCTGCATGGAGAACATTTGAAGTGCGCAAGACTGTTTGGTTGACTCAAGAGGGCCAGTCAAGCAGTCATTGCACAATTAGGAGGGTGCTGCCACTCTTCTCAAGCCCCCATCCCTCCCGCAAATCTGTGGAAATAGGAGAAAATACAATTATAATAATGTGAGTTATTATTATTTCATTTTCCCTGCAAAAAAGCAGTAGGTCGAGGCTTTTTTGTCTTAGCGGAGGAGCCGCCACTGTTCATTTCACCTTTGTTTTCTGACTTTGCATGCATGCTGCACTGTGCAGCGCACATACAAAGTAGGCAAAGCTTTGAAGTGTGTATAGGCATGGTATTTTGAACAGGAAGGTTTCCCTTCCTGTAAAAGCCTATGCTAAACTCAGGCACGCACCCTGGCACTATGACGCTAAGTTGTGTGCTTGGCGCGCGGCAGCTGAAATCAGGGCCAGTGCTAGGAAGAGTGGAGGAGTGAACCCTATCTCTACAGATATAGCACTCTCCTGCTCTCTCCCTGTCTCGCAACGCAGCGCAACGCAGCGCAACGCAGCGCAACGCAGCCTCTTTGGGGACCGTGCTGCTTTCCGTGACAGTTATCAGAATCTGGGCCTTAGAGGGGTCACTAGAAGCTATTCAAACGGATATTGGGGACTCTGTAAAAAATGAAATATTTTCCAGGTTTTCATATTCACTTCGAAAATATGTAGTCAGAGAAACAGTCATCAAATATAAATGCTGAGAAATGATGACTGTCAAAATGACGTACTGAATTAAGTCAAGCAACACTAACACAGGAGCTGATTATGAGCTGCCTGGTGCTAAAGTCCAAGAATCACCAGGGATGAAATCACAAATTTCGGCCATTAATTGCCCCCTTCCATGAGCTGGCACGTCATGGGTCACCGGAAGAGGGGAATAAACATGCTGGGACGGGATTCTTTCCCACATGGCTATCTTTGAATCCAGGAAGGTTGCCACTCCCATTTACTGTTTGCTCTGACGTAAATTGTGAAAAGTGGGTGGTTAATGCTTCAACTATGCTAAAGGGAGGGACCGAGTGAGGTTTAGGGTATGGGAAATGCTGCAGCTCTTTCATTGGTGGATATAAAGAATTTTCAGGAGAGGGAAAACACCCTATAATGGGGCCGGGTGTATCTGCACCCACTAATTTTGTGTGCAGGAACAGTGGCCCACACGGACATGGCTGATTCGTAATGAACCCTAATGTAATATACATATCAACACAGTGTTTCCTGAAAGAAGATTGGCAGAAAACAGATGAGGCACTTTTCAAAAAATCTACCGTATGACCACTGACGTAGCCTCACCACCATCATGCTCTGAAAGAAAAGAACCAAAGAGAATCTGCACATGTATGTACATCAACACCTTTTGAAAAAAGCCATTAAAAAGAACAATTCATATTTTACATGAAATAAAACAGTGTACAATAGAAGACCAGAACCCTTTATGCACAGGCGGATAGCTTTAAATAACAACCCTTGAGGCCCAGCTGTACTACGCGGTGGAGTGGAATAGGCAACTCACAGGGAAACTCAGCTGTTTCATAGACTAAAGTATAGCTAGGATTCAAATTTGGAAATTTCCCAGGCTCCCCAAAAACCACCAGTCCCTAGTGGTAACATCTAACCTGTTACACGGGTCATGGTAGAAGAGTGGGATAGGGTCATGCTTACCAGAGGCCTGGCCACACACAGCTCTCATCCTACACCCGTTATTGGCAACCATGCATTCTACCCACCATGACAGATGACGCATTCCACTCTGGAAAGTAGCCAACTGCAAACGGATTGGCGGCTTCTTCGACCCCGTTCATCTTATGGACTTCTTGAAAATACATATGAGTTTTAGGATCCCTACTGGGGAAATGTGGGACTATACCCCAATCATGCTTTGGGTCACTCTTTCTTTGACCCTCTCTCTGACCAATAGGCAACTTACAAACTTCGACTAATAACCAGAAACGCCAGCAAGGGCCTACTCTCGGACATATGCACATTCCTAAACAAGGCTGTTGATTCTAGCAGATCCCTGGCTCAAGGGAGATGGGAATCGGAGCTAGAACATTCCTTTACTCCTAAGAAATGGACTACCATACTCCACAGGGCCTGAATCTCCTCCTTCAGTGCAGGAGGAAGAAAGGTGATGCTCAAAATAACTCACTACTGGTATTAACTCCACCCGGGTAGCAAAATAGAAACCAACAGCAAGGGTGGTTGATGGTTCAACTACCGCCACGCTGACACATTGACCCACCTCCTCTGGTGCAGTCCTAAACTTAAAAGATAATGAGAGAAGGTTTAAAAATATGTCAACAACTTTTTGAAACAGATATCTCCAGTCTCCCCAGCTATACTGCTGGGGTTCCCGAAAGCACTCCAACAAAGGGAAAGCAATTGAAAGGGCGCTCTGAATGGCCAAACAGGTCATCACCTCAAAATGGGGCACTGAAGCAACACTGCATCATGCAACATAGCTACATAAACTGTTGGATATCATAGAAATAGAAAAACTCAGCCTCTTGCATCGGACTCCTAGCATTAGACGTTCGCAAACTCTCCTGTCTAAAATACTTTTAAGTCTTTTGATTTACACGAGATGGAGACTTGAGAGACCAACACAATATCGGATTGTATTGTGTTTGCATTTATATAGTAATAACTGACAAAATAGAAGTCGGTATCCAGTACAGCCGAACCATATGGCTGTTAACGGTATATAATGTGGAGACTGTTGTACTGGAGACCTCACCCTCTGTATATGTTTCTTCCCTGATAGCACATGCCCCACACTACCACACCCTCTTGATCCCTCCCTCCTCCCCCATTCCCACCCTTTTTATCTCCCATTTTGTCGTACCTCACCAGCTGTTGGATGTAGGTAAATATATAAATCCATATTTGTAAAGCACAAACATATCACCCCTCAACGTTTCAAGGTCCTGGGGTCCGGCGAGGAGATTAAGTAAGCTTTTGCCCAGAGTCACATCATGCTCAGTTGGGGTGCCGCCGGAGCCGGGGATCGAACCGTGAGCCCTGCCCTCGGAATCAGCCACTCTCCCAACTAGGTAAGTGCATATGATAATGGATAAAATGAATTGAACAAATCTGAACCATGAAATAGTTTCATTGTCACATATCCCTATCTATAAACATTGTCAGACAGGGATATGCCTCAAAATCGTATACCTTCTTGTGGCAGTCACAAACAGGAGAAATGTTTTAATTTCTTGTTTTTCAACCTTTACAGGTGGGCTGCACAATACATAGTGGGAATAGCTTTAAATCATAGTTTTTGTAGTGGAAGGACGCCCTTCCAGTGCAAAAACAATGCTTCAGAGAATGCACACACCCTTGCCCTACAAGGCAAGGGTGTGTGTGTTGGTGCATGGCTCAGAAAATTGTGCCAGGGCAGGGGGAGAGAAAAAATGCACCATATCTTAATAAATTAGGCACAATGAGGGATATGTACAAGCCCTTATCGCCATCACAACGTCACCTATACTGACGTTGTGGTGGCGATAGGACAACGCCTTATGTACAAGGAAGCGTTAAGCCACTTAATGGGGCTTAACGCTGCCTTGTACTTAAGGCCCCCTTACGCGCTATGGTTAGCGTAAAAGAGGTGGGCAAGGGTGTTGCGTTGGGAATCCCACTGCTACACTCATTCCTTTTGACGCTGCCCCATATGTACAAGGGTGGTGTACATAGGAAGCAGCACCAAAATTAAGACCAGGTAAAAGCTGGTTTTAAGATGGCAAAACGAGGAGAAATGTAGTATTTCTTCTCGTTTTTGCTTTTTCATAAACTTTAAAAATAAATGGCATTTTGTCACTTTCATGTGTGCTGCATGAAACAGCACACATGAAAGTGACAGAATGGCATGTTAGGACTGTTTATGTGCAGGAAGGGACACCTCCCTACACATCAACAATCGTCCCCGGTACACAGGCACCCTTGCGCCCTGGTGCAAGGGTGCCTGCATTGGCGATACATTTCTAAATTTAGCACCATCGCAGGGGGAAACGCAAGGCTGCACCCTATTCTTGTAAATATGGTGCAGCCTTTCGTTTCAGAAGTGGAGGAGAGAGGCATGAAGTCAGGAACGCTAACGCCTCTCTCCGCCACTTCTTTGTACATATCCCCCAATGTTTCTCTCTGCCTTTGACTCAAGTCAGAACAACAACTTTGGTGCAGCGTTGCTGTGTGTCAAAGAATAGTAAATCTGGACCTGAGTTCATACCATCTTTATACTAGGGTTGTCAACCTATTTGAAACACTGCTGTATCCTTTTCTATTAAAAATACTGAATAACTTACTCACTACTCAGATTACATACACCTTTTAAGCAGATAACATGCAAGCCGACTTTGAGGTATTGGTTAAAAACATCAGCCACCATAAAACTGTGGAAAAGAACAGATTTGAGGAGAAACAAGAATGAACACAAAAACAGGAATCTCTCACTTTACATCAGCCTATAGATTTATCAGAAAAAATGTCAGTGTACATGTCATGCGAGTTCCTGAATTCAGACTCACGCCACCTGCAGCAACATCTTAAGTTGTGAATGAATCGCCCTTTGGTCATGTCCTGGAAGGGGTTTATTGCAGCGACCCTGACACAGCTCATCAATAGCATGCATGTTATTATACCTTGGACACTGATCGCTGTCAGTTGTGTGCATTGATGTCATTTCAATATTAGGGCACGCGCTTTCCCGCTGCTGGGAATTCACCGGGGCATAGTTTCCGCACGTTCAGCTCTTCCCTGCACATGTTTTCTTGAGGAAAGAAAGGTATCCAGCACATATGTCGTTCCTATACAAGCGGATCAATAAAAGGACAGTCAAATGAGAGGATCCAATTTGTAATTATTGACATCTCAGCGTCATCCATCAACGGGAATCCAATCAACATATATGCTAAATCGTTAGCCCTTGTTCGGCAGTAATTCTTGAAGCCGGATCGGTTTGTCAACAGAGCAATAGATTTTGAGCTAATTACAATGGCCAGAGACACCATTCGAGGCATATTTCTCCCGAGGGCGCTCTGCGTGGAGCCTGTCTGAGCCTCCTTCCTGCAGGCACTCTGCTGCCTCGGAAATAAAGAAAGGGCAGCCCCAGAGGCCTCCCAGGGAGTTGGCTATAAAAAAAAGGACAGCTCCCTCATTACTCCTAAAGGTAGGAGTGCAAAAACCAGCTAAAACCTAGGGGCATATTATCAAGGGGGTTTATCTCTGCTTTTTTGGCTTTAAAAGCCAAGAAAGCGGAGATAAAATTATCTCCCTATTACCTAGCTGTCGCTAACACCAGTTAGCAACAGCTAGTAGGAGATAGCGACCATCTTTGGCCCCGCTTTGCATGTCAGTGATATTTATCACTAATGACATGCAAAGTGGGCGTGCCAAGATGTTAGCGACTGGAAACAGTCGCTAACATCGCTTTCTCCTATTACCAACTTTTGGAGATATTCGCGCTAAGTGCGAATATCTCCAAAAGCTAACACCTGCCCCTGAGCAGTTCTTAGACATGTTATCCAATGGGAGGTGGATAACATGGCTAAGAGCATTAGCTCGGTAATGCATGAATATCGCTGACTTTTCAGCGATATTCATGCATTTCGGCCGATTTTTATCGCTTAGGAGATAAACCTTGATAATAGCAAGGTTCCTAAGCGATAAAAATCTCCGCAGCTCGGCGATAAAAATATTGCTGCTAAGCCAACATAGCAATAATTATCGCTAGTTGTTGGTAATATGCCCCTTAGTCTGTCGACCAGTCCTTTATTAGGGGTTGGAAAAGGAAGAGTTAATTTGGAGAATTAAATTACCCATAAATTATGAAGGGGTTAAGTACTCATTCTCTCTTGTCCCAATGCTTGTCCTCCGCGAGAATATAACAACGCCTTGTCTGCTTAACAAACAGAGACAGTGTTTATTGTGTTGTATGCATAATGTATTTATGTCTACAGCAGCACTCAAGCTCTCAAGACAGCAGACTGTACACAGAAAGCAAACTCCAGAACCAGATATCAGGCATTCAGGCTCAATGCTCAGCGACATCCTGGGTACTCTGCCACAGGGACTGGGGGCCTCATTTATGAAGGCCTTGAGCCACTAGTACGTCACTTTTTCCATTTTAAAAGTGACGCACCAGTGGCGCAAGACCTTCATAAATAAGGCCCTGGATTCGGATAAAAGATGGCTCCACAATCTCTTCATATCTGTGAAATGCAGAGAGCAACTTTGGGAAAACCCCAGTCCATATTGAATGTGCAATCTTACTTGGATAATCCTCAATTAGGACAGTCAGAACACAGGTAAGTACTCAAATGAGTGAAAAATAGACGCCTAGGTAAAATCACTGGGTTTAGGAGCATAAGTGTGCGCTCTTCAGTGGGGCTGAGCAAGTGTCATTATGTCTGTGAAGTACACCAATATCAGCACCAAGAGTACCCAATGGACAAATACACTACTGAAGTAAGACTGGCAGTAGTACAGTCTATCAATCTATGGAGGGGTCCTCTATTTTAAGCACAGTCACCCTCGCCCACCGTGTGGGTCATGCTTCATCATAGGGTACCTCCTCACACTGGTAATGGTTGTCACCAGTATAGGCTGCAACCCTGAGAAACAGGAAAGCTCTTATTTATTTTGTCTGGGGTAGCGCCTTAACCGCAGAGGCAATTCCGCCGCGGTGCGGGCGTTCTAATGAGTGGGCGGGGCTGCGACGGCCGTTCGCAGCACCAGGGAGGGAGTGCTCCTGTTGGCCAAGAAAGGGGTAAACAACCTACGATGAAGGGGTGTGTTGGGAGTTGCCAGAAGGCTAGTGATAGAGGTACAGAACTTGATCACACCACCTCTGATACAGAGATATTAAACAGCTAAAAATACTGAACATAGGGCAAAACATCTTTATTTGTGTCCTCGTGTGGTATGGCTAAAACTCAAAGGGGAATACTTCTACCCTTTCTACTGGCCAACATATTTCAGCCCCTGACCTGCCCTCTTTGGATGTGCTGTGGGCTTTCTTCAGGACTTTAGTGTATAATTCTCTGTCTGTGTACTTTTTCTAGCGTGTGCAATACAAGTAGTGAATAATATGTACAAGAATAAGTACTGGGGCCCAAAGCTCTGCTCAGAATCAAGCAATTGGTGCTATTAGATGTCATTATGAATTACACAGATCTACAAGGTTTGCTTTCCCACCCCTGGTTGACACCAGTGAACTCAGTTCAATGCACCAGAGCTGAAGGTGAAAGACAGGTTATTGTCACCCCGCACAACCCTATCTAATGCATTGTTGAAATAAAGTCATTGCTTTTGTGTTACTATTAATGCCTATAAAGGGATCAGAGGCACTATGGTAACAGAGACTGTTAGACCTGGCATCTTTGACGTGGTTACCCCTATCTTTTTGCCTATACCCTCTGTATTTTTGATGCTATGCTGGATTTCGTTTTTGGTGGTTCAGATGCTTTGGACACTCTGCCACTGCTGATCAGTGTCAGAGTGTAAGTGCTCCCTGTGTAAATTTTTATTATGATTGATATACCTGATTGGCATATTTGTATCACCACAAAGTCCCTAGTAAAGTGCACTGGGTGTGCCAGGGCTGGTGATGACAAAATGCTACTAGTGGGCCTGCAGCACTGATTGTGCCACCCACACGAGTAGCCCTAAAATGGTGTCTCAGGCCTGCCACCGCAGTGCCTGTGTGCAGCCTGTGAACTGCCATGTCCTCCTGGTCAGTTTCCCCACTGACCGGGCCTAACCCTTCCCTTTCTGTGCACATTGGTCACCCCTATGGAAGGCCCGAGGTACCCCCTGGGGCAGGGTGCAGTTTATGTGAAAGGCAGAGCATGTACTTGTGCAGGTGACATGGGGTTATCTCAGAGGTTTTCCACCTTACCCTGACTAGAACATGGGTCCCTATTTGGACAGTGGTACCTACCTCTGCCAACTAGAGACCCCCAGTTCTAACAGAGACAAACCTATTTCGTTATTCACAATGTCACACACATACAAACTGCACTGAGAAGAATAGACACTTTATTTAAAACACTTAGGAATAACCTCTTGCTCAGTACATCTAAAACAACTACATAGGATATCATAAAAACAGCCAGAAAGGCCATTCTGAGCAATACAAATTAAATGAACATTTTTGACATGGTTAAATGTCTTCTCATACCTAACACCCTAAAACCTGCTTCTACTCGCTGCACTGAGAGAGCATTAAAAGCAGACCAACTTTCAGGCTTAAGTTTCTTAGGGAGAAGGAAATAACTGCATACCTTATTGATCGCAAAAGCTTTTGTCATCAGTGGAGGCATGAAGGCAGGTTTCCCTGAAAAGGGCACACATGTGCTTTGGTAGCTGCTGTCCTCTGGGACTTGGCTTTATCATCCCAATATGTCGAATCTCCAAAGTGCGCCAACAGTAGGTGAGACCCGTTAAATTAAAAGTGTAAAATAATTAAAAGGCACTTACCTTGCCCGCCGTGAGAAATGCGCATGCGCGGCCGCCCGCGCATGCGCATTAGTACACAAGACGGCAGAATGAAGATAGCGAGCCCCGGGGACGCGGCGGGCAGCGGCGGGCAAGGTAAGTGCCTTTTAATTAATTTAAACTTTTAATTTAAAGTATTTAGGGAGGGCGGGAGGGAGGCGGGTGGCGGCCAGCTACGCTCCGTCTGCGGAGCATGCGTAGTGCCGCCTGGCTACGCCCGCTACGCAAAATGCGGAGTAGGCGGCACTACGCACACTCCGTGCACGGAGCGTAGCTGGCCGCCCACCGTTGGTCGTATTCTCCCCATTCTGGACAAAGAATTCAGGGAAATGGGGTTGGGATCACAAAGACAATAGACAAACATTTTTTGTACATAGAACATATAAACTGTGCTCCTAATGGCAGTTACCAGGAAACTGTGTCTCTACCACGAGTGCCGACTGCTAATCTGGGAGTGCAAACAAAACATGGTGGCTTATAGTGGGGAGCCATGCCAGTACTGCTCTGATTCAACTATACGTCTGTAGTTAGCCCCCAAGGGTCTGTTATCCCGTAGTTTGGCATTAAAACCAAGCGTTTTTTTTTGTACGGTCGGGAGATCGCCTCAGTAGGTATTCGCAAGTGCCGTGATAGCAAAGAAAGGCCGTGATGACATTAACGTTAAGAGAAGCACACGTGTCTCACAAACTCCCAGGATTCGCCACATCTTGCAATCCTAAAGGTCGGATTTCTCATTAATACTGGTAATGTAGCAGTAAGGGACCTAGGTATATGTAAAACTGTCAGCTTACTCAGAAAGCAGTAATTGGCCGCTTCATGGGCGTCCCGTTACCGCGACCCTTGAGGGGATTGAAAGTGTTGTGTTCTGGGGTGCCAACTCGCTTGTTTCTCTGGAAAAGTAGGGAGGGCAAGTGATGCACTATAGCTAGTCAGACTTGCGTTCATAGATACTGAGGTAGTATGGTGACTCAGTCCATACATGCCAATGTTCTTTGGTCCCAAGCGTAGTTCTGTTTCTGAGCAGAATCCCTGAAACATGGCACCACCAACTTTTTGGTCAGGTACCTACTTGCGGGAACCCTGAGTTGTGCTTGTGCTTATCCACAATATCCTCGTCCCTTTCTATTGGAGTCGTTCTTGTTGTTGGGGATATGACACAGTTTTTAGGAAGCACCTAGTTCTATTGGTTTTCCAAGCTTGAATATTAAAAGGTTTTATACCATATTTATGCTGCTTTTTGTATCCATTAAAATTACTTGTGGCACAACCTATAGCAATTGCGGGCAACTGCAGATGGTCAGTATATGCCCTTTTGCAACAATATGGAGTCCCTAATGACTGAGCAGCTATCATATTTGTTGTAGAAGCAGGTGCTGTATTCTGCTTTGAAGGTTTTTATTTCTGGGCCACATTTCTGGCTGTGAAAACTAACACTTTTCATGAATACACTAAACCCCAGGGACCTACAGCATGTCGACCATGGGATGAATCTAAACAAAGACAACAGAAAGATAGACATCATGGACTTTCTCCAACCCCAGAGTCCTCTGAAAGGCAATACAATTTTTGTGATCGCACAAATCACTGGTATCAAATATCTGATATACGTTGTCCTTGTTCCTTTCAGGAATCGTCTGATTAACAGTACAACAGAGGAGGGCAATCTAACCGCAGACAAAAAGAGTACAAGAAACCAAAAAGTGAGACACAACACTCTTCTGACGTGAAGATAAAGAGGGATGTCAAGACTCCTCCATATAAACCCCCTTTTCAGAAAAACAAGTTGCTGTTTTTACTGTTAAATATGCCCCAGACAGTGAGAAACTCTTGTGTTTGCTTTATTCGTGCTAATTTGGCAGGGTATGCCCAGATGGTGGTCCCTTGCTCACTTTTCCACTGGATTCAAGCTAGCCAGGCTGATGAGGAGTGTTACTCCAAAACCAGTCCCAAGATGATTGCTTCTGGTCCCGGGAAGACCTGATTTGGCAGTTAGGGCTGGGCTCTTCCGATTGGAACAGGATAAAGACTGATTATTTACATATGGCTGGGTCTGAACTGGGATGGTGAAGTGAGCTAAAGAACAATGATGGATCCAAACAAGATCTATGTATGTATGTATGTATGTATTTGAGCTTATATAGCGCACAGCTACCCGCAGTGGGTTTCCCGGCACTTGCTTAGGGAACCCGTCCTGGTATTCCCCTGTGAGATAGCCCCGGCAGGGTATCCACAAGGTGAAGCCAGGCATCCCGCCGCGAGGGGCCGTTGAGGAGATTAAGCAAGCTATTGCCCAGAGTCACAGAGTGTGAACCCGTGAGTCGAGAAGGCACCGGAACGAGAATTATCGAGTCCGTGGAATTTTTAGCCCAAGACCCGCCGAGGCGGGGAATTGAACCCTGGTCCAGGGCCGATCTCAGCTTCCGGGTCTGCCGCCTCTAACCCCTGAGCCACACTTCTCCACTAATCTAATAGTGACTGGGGGTGAGAGTCTGAAAAGTTTCAGCGCTCCGTCCATTATCTCCTTGAGTTTGCTCAGAACCCTCCTCCTGAGCAGGAGTTTGGTGGCGACTGTCCTCGACAGCTTGGCAGAAGTCACCATAGTACACTGGACTCTCCACCAATTTCTGGTAGCAAAAGCAACTGAAACATTTATTACGATTGAAACCGTGGCTACCCACGTGGCCCCTCCATACAGACTATGTCATTAAGATATTCAATTTGAAGCAGACATTAAATGCATCATTGAAGCGTTATTTTAGGACAACTTAACTACTTTTTATGACATACTTTTGGTGGAGATCAATTGGCCTCCACCTTTGGTACCTGTATCTCCTCAAGCTAAGGATGTGATTCTGCCTTCTTTTTCACACCTTGTCCCGGATGAAGTCAATCAAGCTTATGGATCTGAATTGGCCCTTGCACTGCCCCCTGCACTTTATCATAACCATACTGGTTGGGATAAGAATTCCCCTTACCATATCTTTCTCTACAGTTAACACCTCAAGTACAACCACATAATACTATTAAACAGGATGCTAAAGCACCCGTTAAGGAAATTCTTTCCCAACTGGAGTACCAGTGAGTAATTAAGCCCAGTGTACTGCAGAGCAATAATCCTCTTTTTCCTGTTATGAAACCTGAACATTCCTATTGCATTGTCTTAGAATATAGACATTTGAATAATCATACATGAACATTTGCTGTGCAAAATTCACACAATACTCATTATTAACAATATGCATCAACAAAACGTTTTGCGATTCCTTATTAGCGATTTTTAAGGAATCACAAATAAGGAATCGCAAAACGGGATGCAACAAGAAAATAGCGATTTTCTAAGGAATTGCTTAAAATCGCAGAAATGTTTGCGATATCGCAAATTGCAATATCGCAAATTGCGAGGTGGCATGTTGATGCATATTGATTATGTCAGAACCAGGAACTGTGCCCTCCAAGCCTCATTCTGAAACAGGAAGTGTGCTCTGAGAGCCTCATTTTCACTCCAGGAGCACAGAGAGAGGAGGGAGCTGGTACTGGGAGCAGGAGAGGAGTGTGTCTGATTAATAAAACCTGTAAGGTACACCAAATGGAGCCTGCAGAAACTGTTGAGGACTCTCAAAGTGGCAGAAAAAGAAAACTTACATTTTCAGAAACAGAAATTGAAGTCCTGATTGAGGGAATTGTACACAGCAATGACAAGCTGTTTGGGAAGGTTTCTCTCAAGGTGCCTGAGCAGGAGAAAAGGAGAATATGGCTCATGATACAAAGCAGAGTGAACGCAATTGGGGTCACTCATCGTACCACCGACGAACTGAAAAAAAGGTGGTACGATTTGCGCAGTAGGGCCAAGGTGCGCATCGCAGACCGCTTGAAGGATGCAATACTAACTGGAGGAGGGACACCACCACACACCGGAAACACTCCCATGGAGGATTTAATTGAGACCACAATCCAGACAGAAGCTGTTGTCGGCGTGACACAGCTGGATACCTCCGGAGCAGCACAAACGTCCCAAGGTAAGAGTAATGCATGTGTACATTGTCCCTATCACTGCAGTGTGAATGGTAGCTCTGCATAGCGCACACGCAAGTAGTGACACATTAACATCACTTTCAATAGTATAGCAAGTGCATCATGGGAGATGTAGTTTGGTCAAGCAGTTCCAGTCACAGACACACGTATTATTTAAACCAATTCCAAAAGTGTAGTAACAGTGCCAAAGTATTAATGTTTATTCATGTTACAACAGTCACATAACCTAAAAAGAATACATTAATGCTGTTGTGCACTGTTTAACCTCACAGATGCAGAACATGGTGAGGCCGGGGACAATGATGTCCAGGATATCCAGCTCAGCAGCGCCTCTGAACCTGAAAACACACCAGCTTTGCAAAGCATCCAATCACGTTTCCCACAATCACGTAGGACACCTGTCCAAAGTTTGGTACCCCATCACACAGATGATGAGGCTGATGCAGCACCTCATGTCAGCAACCCACGAAGTACTACCGCCACAAGTAGATCATCCTTCAACCGGAGAGGCAATTCAAGGTTGACAAGGAGATGACGCAGAGCACGAAGGCCACAGCAGGTGGAACAGTTGAATGTGGTCCGGGGTGGCTTGGAGGGACAGATGCTTCGGTCACATCGCCTGCAGGCAAAAAACACTAGATTGATCAAGGACGAAATTGCCAATATGTCATGTAACCTAGCTGTGCTTGCCACTAGTCTCCAGGAAATGACAAGAGCCATGCAGGAGGGTCAAATACTACACAATGCACAGCATCAAGAACTCATGCAGCAACTGAAAATGCAAGTGGCGTCCAATAACACACTGGCCACAGCAACAGCTATGTTGCCACGTAGAATATCAACAATGCAGACCGAAATGTCCAATGATAATAGTGATGTTGCTACAGGATTACAGCAAGTCAAAAACGCAGTAGAGATGGTGACTGCATCTACAAGTGGTGAAGACATCCCTGCACCAAATGTAATCAGTGAGGGTGCCTCAGGCATGTTCAATACACCAATGCCAATTGTTAATGAGGCTAGACGGTCCAAACGCAGTGCCATCACATCCAGACCCAGTTTAAGGCAAGAAGATGCTGCTGCCGAGAGGCGTCTCGGTGTTCGGGGCAAGAAACGCTAGGCTCCCATGCACAAATCCTGTTGAGATGGTGAAAGAACCATTCTCACATTGTGACCTCATCACTGACTGACAAGTATCTTAATTTATTTTGAAATAGTAAATGTTGTTGGCAACAAAAGTGTGCCCCAAGTCACTTTTAAAGTGCGCCTCTGTTTACAGGTCACATATTCTTCTTATTAAAAATTACTTTGCAAACCGTACTGTCTTCGTGTCATCATTACTCACCTTAAAAGTAATTTTGTGTAATCTCCATTCTGTGTCTGCGTCCTTCTGCTGCGTCAGATCCTTGTTGGGCACGTTGGTGAAGGATTGGCTGGTTTTCATCCTCAGAGTCACTGTCAGAAAGGTCACTTTCCAGGACTCCCGTTGTTGCTATGTTGTACAGCATGGCACATGCTGCCACAATTTTGCAGCATTGCTCTAGGCTGTATTTCATTGCTCCTCCTGTCTTATGTAGGCTTCTGAATCTGCTCTTTAGTAGCCCAAATGTTCTCTCTATCACATTCCTTGTTGAGATATGCGCTGCATTGTATCTTCTTTGGGCGGCTGTTGCAGGATTGAGATAAGGTGTCATGAGGTTATTGAGCAAGGCGTATGCGCTGTCGCCTACATGTCAGAAAAGAAAATATGTCAACTATATGTTTCGGATATGCATTTGTGACAAGTTTGTAATGCTGTGTAGCACATATTTACCTAGCAAAAGTCCCTCTCCAAAGTCTCCCCTTGCAAGTCGGATCTGCATGCCACTTTGCCTGAAGATGAATGAATCATGTGCACTGCCAGGAAATTGCGCAACAATGTCTGTTATGATAGTTTTGGCATTACATCAAGGAACGCTTTCAACATTCTTGATAATGCACTTTGTGAGACACCTCCGGCTACTGCAATTACTCTCTGAAAACTGCCTGATGCCAGTAGGAGTAGGCAACATAATACTTGTACGTGCGTTGGGATAGCTTTGGTCCTATGTGTCTGTTGTCGCAGAATGGGGTCCAATTCATTAATTAGATCATGTATCATTTGTCCATTCAGCCTATACTTATCGTATATTTCGTCATCCTGCTGCCCAATCAAAGTTATGCGCAGTCTGAATATGCGTTCATTGATTCGCCTCCTTCTCTGTCGAGCACCTAGCAGCCGCATCCTCCTCGCCATCAGGTACAGACCAGCCATTTTGAGCTCTGGGGCCTTGTGTGGGTGTGTTTGATACATTTTCAGTTGGTTTGCAGGTGTTTCAGGTTTGAATTTTTATGTTTACCACCTGGTTGTGTCCCTTCTTAATTTGCAAGTGCAAAATTGCGATTTTTGAGAAAATCGCAATTAGCGATTTTTTATGCATATCAATTGCGATTCCTTATTTGTGAATCAGTAAATGCGATTCGCAGATAAGTAATCGCAATTGTATTCTCAGAATATTTTTTGCGATTTCTCATTTTTTGCGATTATTTTGCGATTTTCGCAAATATTTGGATGATGCATTTCTACACTGGCAATTGCGAACGCAATTGCTCTGAAATTGCGATTCGCATCATTTGCGAATTCGCAAACACTTGATGCATGTTGCTGATAGTCCATAAAAAATATAAAACCACTTTGGATATTTCCAATGGTTTCTTCAGTCGCAATCTGGCTCCTGATTGCTGTGACTGGTCGGCCTTTAGCGCATTAGGCTTTCAAATGCACTCTGCTCGACTTCCTATGGGTTGTAAGAATAGCCCGGGAGTTTTTGCGGCACGAATTGTGTTGATACTTCATGAGATTGCAAAAAACACAGTTGATGGACAGAATGCAGAACAATGTCTTACATTCACCCCAGTACTAAGATCTGGGCCTAAATCCATAGTTTTTTGCACTCCACACCACCCTAGGTCAGACACTGGCTATATGCAAATCAGCCTTGACCCTGTGCCTCATGAGAATAGTCCAGCCCGAACTACCAAGCCATGTCTTTCCTAGACCGGAATCAAGCATCCAAGGACCTGTTTCTGGCTATCAGCCTTCTTCAGCCTGGATAGCTTGACTCCAGTGATGTGGAGAGACTGGGACTCACGTCTGAGCATACCCAGCCCACTCGGAGTGAAAATTGCAAAAAACACAGTTGATGGACAGAATGCAGAACAATGTCTTACATTCACCCCAGTAAAGAGATCTGGGCCTAAATCCATTGTTTTTTTGCACTCCACACCACCCTAGGTCAGACACTGGCTATATGCATATCAGCCTTGACCCTGTGCCTCATGGGAACAGTCCAGCCCGAACTACAAACCCTTGTCTTTCCTAGACCAGAATTAAGCATCCAAGGACCGGTTCCTGGCTATCAGCCTTCTTCAGCCTGGATAGCTTGACTCCAGTGATGTGGAGAGCCTGGGACTCACATCTGAGCATACCCAGCCCACTCGGGGTGAAAATTGCAAAAAATACAGTTGATGGACAGAATGAAGAACAATGTCTTACATTCACCCCAGTACAGAGATCTGGGCCGAAATCCATCGTTTTTTTGCACTCCACACCACCCTAGGTCTGACACTGGCTATATGCAAATCAGCCTTGACCCTGTGCCTTATGGGAACAGTCCATCCCGAACTACCAAGCCATGTCTTTCCTAGACCGGAATCAAGCATCCAAGGACCGGTTTCTGGCTATCAGCCTTCTTTAGCCTGGATAGCTTGACTCCAGTGATGTGGAGAGCCTGGGACTCACGTCTGAGCATACCCAGGCCACTCGGGGTGAAAATTGCAAAAAACACAGTTGATGGACAGAATGCAGACAATGTCTTACATTCACCCCAGTACAGAGATCTGGGCTTAAAATCCATAGTTGTTTTGCACTCCACACCACCCTAGGTCAGACACTGGTTAAATGTAAATCAGCCTTGACCCTGTGCCTCATGGGAACAGTCCAGCCCGAACTACCAAGCCATGTCTTTCCTAGACCGGAATCAAGCATCCAAGGACCGGTTTCTGGCTATCAGCCTTCTTCAGCCTGGATATCTTGACTCCAGTGATGTGGAGAGCCTGAGACTCACGTCTGAGCATACCCAGCCCACTCGGGGTGAAAATTGCAAAAAACACATTTGATGGACAGAATGCAGAACAATGTATTGCATTCACCCCAGTACAGAGATCTGGGCCTAAATCCATCGGTTGTTTGCACTCCACACCACCCTAGGTCAGACACTGGCTATATGCAAAACAGCCTTGACCCTGTGCCTCATGGGAACAGTCCAGCCCGAACTACTAAGCCATGTCTTTCCTAGACCGGAATCAAGCCTCCAAGGACCTGTTTCTGGCTATCAGCCTTCTTCAGCCTGGATAGCTTGACTCCAGTGATGTGGAGAGCCTGGGACTCACGTCTGAGCATACCCAGCCCACTCAGGGTGAAAATTGCAAAAAACACAGTTGATGAACAGAATGCAGAACAATGTCATACATTCACCGCAGTACAGAGATCTGGGCCTAAATCCATTGTTTTTTTGCACTCCACACCACCCTAGGTCAGACACTGGCTATATGCAAATCAGCCTTGACCCTGTGCCTCATGGGAACAGTCCAGCCCGAACTACCAAGCCATGTCTTTCCTAGACCGGAATCAAGCATCCAAGGACCGGTTTCTGGCTATCAGCCTTCTTCAGCCTGGATAGCTTGACTCCAGTGATGTGGAGAGCCTGGGACTCACGTCTGAGGATACCCAGCCCACTCGGGGTGAAAATTGCAAAAAACACAGTTGATGGACAGAATGCAGAACAATGTCTTACATTCACCCCAGTACAGGGATCTGGGCCTAAATCCATCATTTTTTTGCACTCCACACCACCCTAGGTCAGACACTGGCTATATGCAAATCAGCCTTGACCCTGTGCCTCATGAGAATAGTCCAGCCCGAACTACCAAGCCATGTCTTTCCTAGATCAGAATCAATCATCCAAGGACCGGTTTCTGCTATCAGCCTTCTTCAGCCTGGATAGCTTGACTCCAGTGATGTGGAGAGCCTGGGGCTCACGTCTGAGCATACCTAGCCCACTTGGGGTGAAAATTGCAAAAAACACAGTTGATGGACAGAATGCAGTACAATGTCTTACATTCACCCCACTAAAGAGATCTGGGCCTAAATCCATTGTTTTTTTGCACTCCACACCACCCTAGGTCAGACACTGGCTATATGCAAATCAGCCTTGACCCTGTGCCTCATGGGAACAGTCCAGCCCGAACTACGAACCCTTGTCTTTCCTAGACCAGAATCAAGCATCCAAGGACCGGTTCCTGGCTATCAGCCTTCTTCAGCCTGGATAGCTTGACTCCAGTGATGTGGAGAGCCTGGGACTCACATCTGAGCATACCCAGCCCACTCGGGGTGAAAATTGCAAAAATTACAGTTGATGGACAGAATGAAGAACAATGTCTTACATTCACCACAGTACAGAGATCTGGCCCGAAATCCATCGTTTTTTGCACTCCACACCACCCTAGGTCTGACACTGGCTATATGCAAATCAGCCTTGACCCTGTGCCTTATGGGAACAGTCCATCCCGAACTACCAAGCCATGTCTTTCCTAGACCGGAATCAAGCATCCAAGGACCGGTTTCTGGCTATCAGCCTTCTTTAGCCTGGATAGCTTGACTCCAGTGATGTGGAGAGCCTGGGACTCACGTCTGAGCATACCCAGGCCACTCGGGGTGAAAATTGCAAAAAACACAGTTGATGGACAGAATTCAGAACAATGTCTTACATTCACCCCAGTACAGAGATCTGGGCTTAAAATCCATCGTTTTTTTGCACTCCACACCACCCTAGGTCAGACACTGGCTATATGTAAATCAGCCTTGACCCTGTGCCTCATGGGAACAGTCCAGCCCGAACTACCAAGCCATGTCTTTCCTAGACCGGAATCAAGCATCCAAGGACCGGTTTCTGGCTATCAGCCTTCTTCAGCCTGGATAGCTTGACTCCAGTGATGTGGAGAGCCTGGGACTCACGTCTGAGCATACCCAGCCCACTCGGGGTGAAAATTGCAAAAAACACATTTGATGGACAGAATGCAGAACAATGTATTGCATTCACCCCAGTACAGAGATCTGGGCCTAAATCCATTGTTTTTTTGCACTCCACACCACCCTAGGTCAGACACTGGCTATATGCAAATCAGCCTTTACCCTGTGCCTCATGGGTACAGTCCAGCCCGAACTACCAAGCCATGTCATGAGATTGACCTTGATGCTTTGTCCTATGCGGATGATATCTACCTGGCAGATGATGAATCAAAACCGCACTTGGCAAGAGTGGATCACATATTATTGGAATTTGCTGAACTTGGCTACACGTTTAACTTTAAAAAATCTAGTATAGCTTTTCTCAGTGTCCTTTTCCCAGGATATGAACTTACCAATGAGGGAAAGAGTCTTTCCCCTCATGTTTGGTAGAAATGTGCACAGCCACCAGGTGTCTAGTTTTCAGAATTGTATAGATTTTCTAGGTTTCCCAGGGTGCTGGCTGAGTTAAAAGCCAAAATCTACAACTACTCACATTTGAAAAAAGTGTCAGTTTTCAGTTGAAAAATGTGATGTGTCCTTGTTGTGTTTTGGAACATTTCCTGTAGCAGGCACCAGGCCTACCTACACAAGTGAGGTACCATTTTTTTCAGGAGACTTAGAGGAATGTTAGACAGAAGGAAGTTAGTGTGTCTTTTCAGATTCCAATACTTTCTATCACGGAAATGTGAGGAAAATGTTCTTTTTAGTCAAAGTGTGAGGTTCATAAGGAATTCGGTGTGCAAAAATCTTGTGAGAGCCATGCAAGTCATGCCATCCAGGATGCCTCAGGTGTCTAGTTGTCAAAACTGTATAGGTTTCATGGGCTCCCTCAGTGCCGGCTGAGCTAGGGTCCAAAATGTCCAACTACCCAAATTTGAAAAAAGGTCAGTTTTCAGAGGAGAACTTTTATGCGTTCATGTTGCTTTTTGGGCTATTTGCTTTCACGGTCACTACGGCCTAATCTCACAAGTGGGGTACCATTTTTATTGGGAGACTTGGAGAAACGCTGTATGGATGGATGTTTGTGTCTCCCCACAGATTCCACAACTTTCCATCATTCAAATATGAAGAAATGTGTTTTGTTTTGTTAAAGTTTGAGGTTTGAAACGGATTCTGTGTAAACAAACCTGGTACGAGCCATACATGTCAAGCCACCCTGGATTCCCCCGTTATCTAATTTTGTAAAACGCACACATTTGCTAGGTTTTCTTAGGTGCCAGTCTAGCTGGTGTCCGAAATCTACAGCCACCCCCATTGGAAAAAGGGTCCGTTTTGAGTGGAAAAATGTGATGCGTCTATGTTGCATTTTGGGCTCTTTCCTGTGGGGGGTACTAGGGGCTATCCACACATCTGAGGCACCATTTTTATCAGGAGTCTTGGTGAAACACCAGGCGGATGGAGGTTTGCGGGTCCTCACAGATTCCAGATACCGCTAGGTGTCTAGTTTTAGAAAAAAGGAACAGGTGTGGTAAGTTTCCCCAATGTACCGTCTGAGGTAGTGTCCAAAATCTACAGCTACCAACATTGGAAGAAAATGGGCCAGTTTTTAGTGGAAAAATGTTATGCTTTCATGTTTTGTTCTGGGCCATTCTCTGTTGCAGGTACCAGGTCCACCCACAGAGGTGAGGCCCCATTTTTATTGGGAGAGTTGGGGGAATGCTGGCTGGATGAACATTTGTGTCTCCTCACAGATTCCATAACTTTCCATCATAGAAATGTGAGGAAACTGCTTTTTTTTTAAAATCAAAGTTTTTAGATTGAAAGGGATTCTGGATATACAACCCTAGTAAGAGCCATACAAGTCACACCACCTTGGATTACCCCTGGTGTCTGCTTTTTAAAAGTGTGCAAGTTTGTTAGGTTTTCCTAGGTTCTGGCTGGACTAGGGTCCAAAATCAAAAGCTACCCAGATTGGAAAAAGGAATCAGTTTTGAGCTTTAAATATGTCATACGTCCATGTTGTGTTTTGGGCCATTTACTGTTATGGGCACTAGGACTATCCTCACAAGTGAGGTGACATTTTTATCAAAAGACTTCAAAGAATGCCGGGCAGAAGGATGTTTGTAACTTCCTACAGAGTTTGGAACTTCCCATTACAGAAATGTAAGGAAAATATGATTATTTATTCAAATAGCCACATAGTACCCTATCCTGGATTACCCTAGGTGGCTAGTTTATAAAAATGTACAAGTTTGTTAGGCTTTCCCAGGTTCCCGGCTGAGCTAGGGTCCAAAATCTACAGCTACCCTCTTTGGAAAAAAGGTCAGTTTTCAGTGGAAAAAAGTGATGAGTCCATGTTGTGTTTAGGGCCTTTTACTGCGGTCGGTACTAAATCTACCCACACAAATGTGGTACTATTTTCATCAGGAGACTTAGGGAAATATCGTGTGGAAGTGAGGTTGCGGCTTCCTGTAGACTTCGGCACTTTACATCACAGAAATGTGAAGAAAATGCCTTTATTTTGTCAAAGTTTGAGGTTTCCAATGGGATTCTGGTTAAAAAAACCTAGTGAGAGCCATGCAAGGCATGCCGCCCTGGGTCTCCCTAGATGTCAAGTTTTCAGAAATGTGCAGGTTTCCTAGGTTTCCCTTCATGCCGAATGAGCTAGGGTCCAAAATCTACAGCTACCCACATTGAAAAACAAGTGTCCCTTTTCAGTGGACAGATCTGACAGGTCCAATTTGTATTTTGCCTATTTCCTGATGGGGGCACCATGTCTACCCACACAAGTGCTGTATTGTTTTTATTGAAAAGCTTGAGGGAGGATAGAATAGTAGAATATTTGTTATTAACAAGGAAGAAGACATTTTTAAAATACCTGCTAAATAATACACTAGTATGAGTACCACAGATTCAGAGATGTACAAGTAACCACTGCTTCTAAACTTCATACCTGTGCCCATTTCAGAAATACATAGGTTACCTTGATACCCATTTTCACTCTATGTATTTCACTACATTAATTGGTCTATATTTAATGAAAATCCATTGTACGGTGCAGCTCAGTTGTTGGCTCTTGGTACTTGGGTTCTTGGAGAACCTACAAACCCGATATATCCCCACAACAAGAAGTCTCCAGCGCACATAATAGTACAGTGCTTTTGCTAGTGAGGTATCATGACAAAAAGTTACAGATGAAAATGTCACAAATACCTGTTCTCTCCTACTCATTTTCAACATTTCTTTAGTACAACTGTTATTTTACTTGGATCAACCTTAAGGGATCTGCACATAGTACCCCTTGCTGAATTCAGTATTTTGTCAACTTTTCAGAACTGTATAGCTTTCCTAGATCACCCAAGGGTTTCACGCTGGTTTCTAACACAAGCGGGTAGTAGGATGAGAGCACAAAAAATAGGAAAAATGGGCTACCTTTATGGTAAAGACCAAAACTGTGGAACAAAATTAAGGTTTTTGATTCAGTTCTGCATGTTCCTGAAAGCTGGGAAGATGGTGACTTTAAAATAGCAACTTTGTGGATGACATTTTTAGAGGGAAAGCAGAAACTTTTATCTGGTGCACTTTTTTCTCTTAAATTTTTTTTTTTAAATGTTGCTTTATTTTGCAAGTTTCTCAGTTCTCTCTAGGAGAATGCACAAATCCTGGGTACCTTTACAATAGTCAAGATTTTCAAAAGAAGGATGCACATTTGGAGAGGATATCTTATGTGGAAAAAATATTATGGAGTCCTATGTGTGAACTATCTCAAACAGCCAAAAAAGGGCTCAGCCCGGGATGGGTTAGGTAGGCCCAGCAGTTAAGGGGTTAATAATAGGTACCTTAGGTACAACTAAGAAACATGTTGGTAAACAGGTACAGTGCCCCAACAATCCATGTTATGGCAACATGTTTCTGCCCACGTGCATGCTGGTACTGGTCAGGGGTATTTGTGAGGGCCAAAGGGGATTTCTATCTCTAGTACCGACAATAAGTAAGTAGGAAGTGCAAGGTTGTCAGAGTGTGAATCCTATCTCAACAGCCCAGGCTATCACGGTTTCCTATCTCTTGGGAACTAGAGTTTCATGGTCTCGAAGGAAGTTGCTTACCCTGGAGTCACAGATTCATCAAGGGGTATACTGGCAGTAAACCTCAATAGCCTTAGTTGCCGAGCCAAACTTTGACACTGTAAGCACTTAAAAAACACGTGCTCTCTCTGCCCTGAGCCATTGAAGCCCTTCATGATACTGCCCCTGTTGTATTGCTTTTAGGTAGGTAAATCTTACGAATGAGAGAAATAATTTAGCCTGTGAGACTTTTCTTGGGAGGTAATGTTTTTTGTTTGTAGAGCTCAGATTTCCTATGAATTTAGAGGCATTTTTATCAAATCATCACGCATATTTAACATTAAATGGTGCACTCCTGTATTTTACCAGCACTGGCGTACAATGTGCTTTCTAGTGCCAATGCAGGCACTCTTGCAGCATGGTGCGAGGGTACCTGCGTTGCAAACAGGATTGTTTTTGTGCAGGTAGGGGCCACTTCCTGCACAAAAAACAATCCCCTATGGCATTTTCCTCTTTTCCTAGTTTTTTTCCTCTTTCTATGTGTGCTGGCACACATAGAACAAGGAAAATATCTAGGAGAGATAAACACATTTCTCCTCTTTGTGCCTCACCTGGGGAGGCATAGCGGTGTTGGCGCATTCTCAGGTCTATCACTTATGGTAGATCTGGCAATGCATCAAAATTCAGAGGTGTTGTGTGGGAACACCCATGCCCCACCCATGGAATGCCTCCCAGAGTGCATTGCGTTACTCCCAATGTATCATGCCACTCAGGGCCGCACAAGGTGTGACGCACATACTTGATAAATATGACCCTTATTTTTTACAGTTTAGTGCATCTGAATATTTTAACCACAAATATTGCATTGCCCTAGCCAGACTAACCAGAACCATTTCCACAAGGTCGGAAGAATTCATTTTTTGCATGATCCATCCAATTTAACACCATATATTCGCTGAACATCTTGACGCTATAGTAAAGCATAAGCCCTATATACACGGATCTAAAATAGAAAATCCTATTCCATTAGACAACGAATAAATAATTTAAAAGTAAAAAAAAACTATCTCACAATAATTCTATAATTTTCTAAAATTAGTCAAGTTAACGTGTTCCAAAATGTGGATGCAGGTATGGCACAGATTTCCATAGATTATGGATGTGGCAGTCATTTCGACACATATGTGTGTTCACATCTTATATACACTTACAACTAATACAACACGTGGTGAGACAGGAGGAGTTCAAGCGACGGCAGCGTCCATTTTTCACCCATGACACGAATGCGTAGTGACTAACAGGTGCTTAAAAAGCCACGGAGCGCGAGAGCGCTATTAAAAGCATAATAATATCTATTGAGCAATGATTGATAAACTGCAGGGTCCCAAAAGGACCGTGCGCATAGTGATTTATGTCACAAGTGAAAGTGTGTTTTCCCTTTTATGCCTGCTCTGACCTTGGGAGCTCTTCCTGTGCCCTCTACCACAAGCACCGAGGAGATGACATCACCCTCTCGTGTTACAGGAATACAATCCAGTTTCTGAGAACTGACCTACTCCAAAGTATATTTGATCTTCTCAATATATTTTGCTTCACAGATTGGGGATTTATAATTTTAAACAGAGTTTGGAATATATTTTTGAAGTGTTTGCGTTTTTTTTACTGTTACATTATTGATAAACACACGCGAAAATTTAAACGGATTGCTCTAATTATATATTAAAAAAAAGCATATGAGCAAGCGGAAAGTGAAAGCAACAACCGTGGCCCATCAGTGCATAGCCGAACGCTTTATTTTTTGCGTTTGAGGTGTCACTCTGAAGCCATTACAGAGAAAATCCGAGTTATACTTTAGACTCAAACGCAAAAAAAGTGGCTCTGACTCGCGCTGGGCCAACGCTTCTTTTCATGATACGGTCCCTATTATGAGTGCGTGCCCTTGTGGTGGCCATCACAGGTGTGTGCGTGTATTAGGAGCATGCAGTTTGAAGCCCATGGATTGAACTCTGATTTTCTCTCACCGCACGAGCCACTGACAGCACAGCTCGGAAAGAGAGAGCTGCAGTTGTCAGAGCTATGATGTGTTGCGCTAGAGCACTAGGGTTAGATGCAAAAAGACTTCCGTTTGCGATTTAATAATATCGAATATGTTTGATTCGCTATTAGGAAATCACAAACAGCTATGTACAACAGTGTGTTTTACACTGTTTGCGATTCCCAGTGGGTCGCAATGGACCTGCTTTATTAATATTCATGAGCAGTGGCGGCTCCTCGAGGGAGTGCTGCTGGGCGTTGAGGCGGGGCGGGGGAGGGACAGGGTGGCGGGTAGAAAACTCTGGAATGTGGCCCAAACAGAATTGTGTATATAAATACATTAATTAAACTAATTACATTGTGCGCTGCATCGCCGACTTGGCATTGCAGCAAGCGCAATGTAATTTATTTTATTTATATACACAACTCTGTTGGGCCGCATTCTGGAGTTTACTTCCCCCCTCCCTGTCCCTCCCCCACCCTGCCCCGCCTCACCACCGCTCAGCACTCCCACGAAGAGCCGTCACTGTTCATGAGGCAGGCCGTAGCGACTCATTGGGAATTGCTAGAACTCACAGGGATAGTGACCTGCTGGGGTCAGAAGACCACCACGTCTGTGACTACTTTCGAAATAATGTTTTTTTTTTATTTTGAAATGCAGCCCGTTTTCCTTAAAGGAAAACTGGATGCATTTTTAAAGAAGAAAAATGTAATATTTCTATTGGTGCCCACATTCACATAAGGGGCCCCTTCCCGTTTTAGAATGGGGTACCACCTTCTTTACAGAGTTGGTAAAGTATGAATGTTTTGCAACCACGTTCAGGTCGCAAAACATTCATACATGCCCATGCGACTCATTGTAAGGAAGGGACGCCCTTGGCATGTGCGGGGAATGAGATTTTGATACCCTTTTTGATCACTTAGATATTAATCTCATTCTTCAATTTGGATCGGTTGTTTTCTGTCATTGAGTAAAAGACAAACCCCGCATAGGTTAGATAAACCCCAATAAACTGACGCAACTCTGAAGAACCACTTACAACTGATGAAGTTTTCAAAGTTTTATGTAAAAGTCAGAATTAAATGCATATACAATCCTCTCAGGATAAATCTCAATCAGTATACAAAAGAATACAATTAACGTCAATTCCAAATCTCCAGATTAAAGCATCGATACAATGTGGTCCTGTTGCGTCATCTACAAAAGAATAGACAAGTTAATTCTGTTCTTGCTCTGTACTAAGTGACATCCCTACTTTCACAAGTTCCTTACCTAAAAAGGTGTCAGCAGTTTGACTTCCAAAGAAGTTCAAACTCTCTTAACCCCTAATGGTAATTTCTATCGAGAAGCAGTACCCTCTCTGCCTACCCATCCGCTCTCTAAGGGTCCTCGGCCTACTGCTCTCTTGCGCTCTGCTCTTTCTCTCTGACTTCTCAGGCCATATGCTCAAGTCATCTGCGCTAGCTTCTTTGCCCTGAGCTCTTCGCTGTTCCCGCTGATCTTCTCCCCCGGGGTGCTGTCCCTAAAATACACAATCACACTATGGGTGGAACGCCCCTTCGACGCCCACCACGTACTTTCCCCATGATGTAATTCTTTGCTCTTTCCATGGCTTCACCTCTTCGCGTCGTCCGTTAAGTTGACCTTTCTCCTTAGACGCCATCTTCGTCTTCTTGCTGGTGACTTCATTTGACATTACATTTGACACTTTCGGAGCAAAGTCTATCACCTCAACAGACCTTTAGTTCTTTACGGCTGTATTCATAACCTTAGTTGGTCCTGTGAACAGTCGTTTCTAAACAACACTCAAATTCCAAGCGTCTCCTCTCACGTTTAGGCAATAAACTTCGTCCGGCATTGTCACCTTAAATCTAGCAAGACCTCAGACTTTTGTCTCGCACATTCAGATCAAGGCTATTCACGACTCCTGTGAGCCCACTAAATTACATACAGCGGACTACGCTCCTGCGAACTCTTGGTCAGTTAAGGTTAAAATCACATATGACCTAAACCTTCTCTAACATTTCTACAAACTTCTACACAGTATAACCTTTAACACACATTTATATATAATCGAATTTAGGAAATCGTTTGCTTAAGTGAATACATTCTACATATAACGCATCATTTATTCTCGTTCTTTACATCGTGCTATACATGTTCTGCACATTTCTTCATGTTACATTTCTCGCCGTTTCTCTGTTTCATGTTACACACGTCTATTCAGTTTTGCACGTTCTACTGTTCTTAAGCATTTCTACATTAGCCCACTATGTATACGGGCCTTCTAAATCTAATGCATTTTCAAGAGTAAATACAGTTATTTCCTATATTACTTTGATTACATCGGTTAATTATATGCTACAAGTGTTAACTTCATGTTATAGATTCCATGTTTATGCGATATGCTTGTGAATATGGTTTGGATATACGTTTTATTCAAATTGCGCTCTCTCAGTTCCCCCCTTTGATGACTTCTAGGAGTCATCACTAAATGCAATTTGAATAACACTTTTACACAGAACTAGTTACAAGGTTCCCTCTTTTTATCGTCTCGAGAGCTCTTAAACTTTTATACTGTTGATCTTGTAAAGCAGCTAATCTCCTTTCTTGCTCTCTCATGGACCTTTGTAACCGGTTCGACCTATACCATTTATACAATTTCACTAGACCTAACAATGTGATTATGCAAATTAATACTATTAATACAGGTTTTAATATATACCACACAATGCTTTTACCAAGGTTGGCAAACCAACTTCCAACCTTTCCTACTCCATGACCTACTTTTTCCCAAACATTTGTTTTTGATAAATCTTCGATTTCTTTATGTATCTGTGTAATGTTCTGTATGACCTTCTCAAGTGGTTTTGAATTATCAGGAATATAAGTACAACATTCCTGGACCTTCAAAGCCTTGCAGACTCCGCCCTCTTTTGCTAGCAGTACATCTAAAGCAAGTCGGTTCTGAAGAACCATTGCTCTAATCGACTGCATCTCTCCTTCTACCAGCATTAATGACCTTGCAGTACTTGAAGATAATCTATCTACAACTGTAGCTAGTCTCCTGATCTTAACATCGTTAAGTATTAAACCTAACATAGGAAACATCGCTCCAAAAATGTCTCCAACTACTTCTGCATCTCCTACTTCCCTTTTCGTTCTTATCGAAGCCTTTCCTTCTATGATCGCTAAATCCTTTGCATGATATATTTTGGGGAAGACAATTGCCAAGTAACACGAACCATACCAATTGTCAGGTAGTTTTACATAGGCATTTCTTCCACATACAAAATATACATTAGGAATTGCTTGCATCCCTTTCATAAAATCTTTCGTATAATACTCTAAACGAAAAGCATGTTCGCAATTTACTTCACCTACAAATACACTCTCATAATATGTCTTGCTTCGAGTTAAACATAACTTTCCTTTCTGCGTTCTATCCAAAGCTATTGGACCATTGCTACCTTTCTTTTTATGTGCCTTTTCTTCTTTGGTCCAATCTGTTTTCCACTGTCCTGACATTTTCAGAATCTTCTGCCTTCTGTATCGGTCATCTACTTGTCCTATGAACTTTTTCTCAACTTCTGACACTTTGCAAGTTAGATTATTTCTGCGTGCATATGATGTATCTAATGTATCCCAAGGAAGAAAGAACTTGGCTAATCGATCTTCCTTTTTATAATAGTCCCACTTATTCATTTGTTTATAATTCGGGACTTCAGGCAGTACCGAATCATAATTTGAAAAGTAGTACTCAAATCCTTCCCTACCATAAAATATACTGAGCAGTAAACTACATGTTATCCCATAAGTCAATGGGAGATGATGATATCTGATGCCTTCGTCTACGGAAGCCGGCAATTGCATACAAACATAGCATTCTTTGGCCTCCATGGCATCGATATACTCATACAATAATTTGGCATATGCATTTGACCTAAAATTTCCCTGCGACTCGTCTACGTGTAACCTACGAGCTTCATCTGCCAGTAACACTTTTTCACGGATGACATTGCTCTCCTCCTTCTTCCCAACAAGAGCAGGTTTTAAAGTCGTTACAGGCTTTACATCTATTGTCTCTTTTTCACTTGCATGTCCTACCATGTATGATGCGGTTACTACTGAAATAATGAGAAAAATTACTACTGCTATTAATGTACCTATTATGCATTTAGTTTTTTGGTTTGGGTTTCCGTTCTCCATGTTATCAAACAGCGTCACTCCTTCCTTAGCAAAGAAAGTTTTCTTCTTCAGGTCTTTGTTTGCTGTTTGCTTTTTCAGTCTGTAAAGTGCTCTTTATCAACAAAAAGTCTCTTTTTCACAACAATGTCTTTTTCGATTTCTTTGCAACAGACAACCCTAACCCTTCTCCGTCCTCTAAATGTAATCCCTAATTTTATTCTTCTTTCCACTCGGCGCTTGGTTATCTTCTTCTTTATAGCTTAACACAAAAGTCTTTATGCGTCTACAATTATTCTCGTACCTGCAGCTTTAATAACATGTTCCAATAATTCAAAACGAATGACTTTTTCTTCTTCTTCTGGTATTTGATGACCAAAAGTTGGAAACTGTAATCTATTTAGCACTAGATCTTTGATCCGACTTAGGTAAGGGGGTATGGGAAGTGTGAAAGTCAGTAACCCCTCAGTCTCGAGTCCAGGCGTCAACATCCATATCTCCACTGCCACAAATGGATCGAGATCGATTACCTTCACTTCTCTCACTCTCCCAGATTTCTGTCCCCAAGACATCTGCTAGATAAGTCCACTCTGGGGTGGCGTACCTTCTGCAGGGCACACGTACCCTTCTTGATCTTCTCGGACTCTCAGAGCCTGAATCTGTAGTTTCTTCTCCTTGATCCGACTCTTCAGAGATCGGGACAAGGGTTCTCTCTTGATTTGCTTTCAAGCTTGGCCTTCTCCCTCTCTCCGGCCAACTGGCTTCGTCGTTCCTTGTCCTCCTGCTTCTTATACTTGGACTTGTCTCTTGATCGCTCACAGCTTGTTCGGTATCTGATTCGAACTCCCATGTACTCTCTTCTTCTGAGACGACTTCGGTCCCACTGGTGTCCTGACCATCGTCGGCCTGCTCCGACACCGGCTCAGCTTCTTCGGCCACCTCTACAGCTTGGCTTTCCCCCTCTGTGGTTTCTCCGCTTTCCGCTGGATTCTCATCCGAGAGAGGAGCTGTTTCTTCCAGAGGTGTTGGCACTCTTCGGGTGTGTGAGGCATGTATCCAGTTGGGCAAACCTCCACACTTTACTGCAGTGTTCGTAACAAGTATGACTTGAAATGGTCCTCTCCAGCGCACATCTAGACAGCTCTTCCTGACGTGCTTCTTTACCAGGACCCAGTCCCCCGGACACAGGTCATGGCACAAGTCTTGTGCTGATGGAACCTCTGCAGCCTGGACCTGGAGGGACACAGAATTAATGGCATCAGATAGTCCCTTGCAGTAGTCCAAGATCAAATCGTCTGTGATGTTCAACAACGCTGCAGTCGGAACCGATGGCAATCTCATAGCTCTCCCCATTAACACTTCATGTGGAGAGAGACCTGTTTTCCTGTCTGGTGTGCTGCGTATGCTCATCAGAACCAATGGAAGTGCATCAGGCCAACTCAGAGACGTCGATGAGCAAACTTTGGCGAGTCTAGACTTTATCGTACTGTTGATTTGCTCTACGATCCCTGAAGCTTCTGGTCGATAGCTGCAGTGTAACTTCTGATCGATACTCAAAGCTGAACATAGCATCTTCACTATTTCGCTATTGAAATGAGTTCCTCTGTCCGATTCCAAAGAGGATGGCAACCCGAACCTCGGTATCAACTCTCTAAGTAACAATTTTGCTACTGTAAGTGTATCGCACCTACGTGTAGGATAAGCTTCAACCCATCTAGAAAATATACAGACTATCACTAAAACGTATCTGAGTTTGTTGCACCTTGCATTTCAATAAAATCCAACTGCATTCTATTGAAAGGCCCCCCAGACCTTCCTATGTGACTCAAAGTAACTGGTGTTCTCTTTCCCACGTTTAGTTGCTGACAGATTGCACATCGCTGACATACTGCTTCTGCCGCTACTCTAAATTTCGGATTAAACCACGTTTGTCTGAATACTCTCACCATGGCATCTCTTCCTATGTGTGCTGATCCATGCAATTTCCTTGCCATTGGACTAACAAGTTCGTTTGGTAAAACTGCTCTCCCATCTGCAGATATCCAGAAATTCATTTCACTTTTAGTACAACCAGCTGTTTCCCAGCCTTTTTTCTCATCATCTGGTGCATTCTCCTGAACACACTTCAATTCGTCCCACGTATCTACAGTGTCTAACAACATTGTCAATTCAGTTCTTTCCTGTATTCCCCCCACTTCTACATTGGTGTCAGAATATCCCTGTTCTGCACAGTATCGTGCAACCTCATCTGCATAACGGTTTCCTTGCGACACAAAGTCTACATTCTTCGTGTGCGCGGCACATTTGACTACAGCTATGGCTGTCGGGCCTTGCAATGCCTCTAACAATAGTCTCACGAATTCTCCATTCCTAATTGGAGAACCCGAGGAGGTCATGTAACCTCTTTGAGACCATAACTGCCCGTAATCGTGAACTACCCCGAAACCATACTGGCTATCGGTGTATATGGTGACTCGAATTTTGTTACCTGCTAAACAGGCACGCGTCAAAGCAATAATTTCAGCTACCTGAGCGGAATGTACTCCTTCCAGGCAAGCGGCTTCCACAACTCTGGTAATTGTACAAACTGCATATGCTGCTCTCAGCTGACCAATATCATCTCTTACGCATGAACCATCAACAAAGAAAATTTCATCGGGGTCAGTCAATGGCTCATCTACGATATCTGGTCTCGGTTTGGTGCATAGTTCAGTCACATCTAGGCAGTCATGATCTGTACAAATTTCATCATCAATCTCATTTGGAAGTGGCATCAAAGTTGCAGGATTCAAGACGGAGCATCTTTTTAGGGTCACATTCTCGGCAGCCAATATGACTTGCTCGTAGCGTGTGAGCCTGCTATTCGTCAGATGCTGAGTCTTAGTCCTGGTCATTAACAATTCTACAGAATGCGGTACGTACATCACTAACTGATGTCCCATTACCACACTTTCACAACGTTCAATGATGACACCCGTTGCAGCTACGGATTTGAGACATCCAGGCAACGCTGCGGCTACTGGGTCTAATGTAGCCGAAAAATAAGCAACTGGCCTACGCGCATCTCCGTGTATCTGGGCCAAAACTGCTAAAGCGCATCCCTCTCTTTCGCAGCAGTAAAGCAAGAATGGTTTTGTGTAATCTGGCATTCCTAAAGCCGGGGCACGACACAAGTCCTCCCTCAGCTGCAAAAACGCCATCAAACAATCTTTGTCCCATGGTACCGGATCACTTACTCCTTTGTGCGTCAGTTGTAGTAAAGGTTTTGCCTTCAGTGAAAAGTTGGCTATCCACTGCCGACAATAACCGACCATGCCTAGAAACATCCTGACTTCTCTTTGTGTTTTAGGCGCGTTCATTTTCATGATCGCCTCTATTCTGTCTGGAGACACCTTCCGTTTTCCCTTTTTAATCCTGTGGCCCAAGTATTGCACTTCGGTCAGACAATATTGCAATTTACTTGGAGACACCTTGTGTCCGTTCTCGGCCAAGTGATTTAGTAAGGTGATGGTGTCTACTTTGCAAGCTTCCTCAGTTTCTGACGCAACTAGGAGGTCGTCTATGTACTGGACTAGAACTGAGTTCTTGGGCAGTACTAGACTTTCAAGATTTTTCTTCAGCAGCTGGTTAAAAATCGATGGGCTTTCTGTATACCCCTGAGGGATACGATACCATGTTAAAACGCGATCTTCCAGCTTAAAAGCGAAAAGATACTGGCTCTCCTCATCTAAAGGAATCGAAAAGAAAGCCTGGCAGAAATCTATTACGGTGAACCATTCAGCTTGGAACGGTATCTGAAACAATATCACTGATGGATTCGGTACCACTGGACAACATGAGACAACAATATTATTAATCTTTCGAAGATCCTGCACTATTCTGTATTTTCCACTAGGCTTCTGTAAACCCATAATCGGGGAGTTACATGGACTACCCACGATCTCCTTCAGTATTCCCTGTTTAATCATGGATTCGATCACAGGCTTTATTCCTGCAGTCGTCTCCGGTGTCAACTTATATTGTGGTATTCTCGGATACTCGGCGTTGGGTCTTACCATGATCTTTACTGGTTCTACCCCTTTGATCAGTCCTATTTCCTCTCCAGTAAAATCCCACACCTCAGCTGACACTTTCTCCCTCAAATCCTGCGGAAGCTCCTCCACTGTTAGGGTAGGATATAGTTCCACGCATTCCTGTGAGTTTACAACTTTAAAATCAGCATCCTCATCGTTGGTCTGCACTTCTACTCCTTCAGGTGTGCAATGTATTGTGCAATTCAGTTTACACAACAGATCTCTTCCTAACAAACACACAGGGCTAGAATCACAGATTACAAACTGATGTTCGTCACTGTAATTCCCTATCTTCACTGACACTGGTTCTGTTAGAGGATTCGTCATTCTCCTGTTTGCGACTCCTACCACCTGAATCGTTTCTCCCGACATTGGTAAACCTGGGACTACCGCTGATCTCAACGTGGATCTAGTGGCCCCCGTGTCTACCAAAAAGGTCGTAGGACATCCAGCTACTTCAGCCTCTACGTATGGTCCTCTCTGATCTACTTCCAGGGCTGCACCTAGAGTACAGTCTTCCTCCCTATTCACTCGTTGCCCTGTAAGAGGATCAACGTAGTAACATTCTTCTCCTCCTACGAACAATGGCATTTGTCTATAGGTTTTCCCTCCATTTGTAATGCGAGGCGGTTGAGGAAACGGGGCTCGAGGAGTCTGATTCCCCCCTTTGATAAACTTTCCCTTCGGGACTGCTGTTCCCTTTGCCATGCTGGGTTGAACCTCATCCTCCTCCTGTTCTAATTCCCCCGTCTCGACATTATAGGGACACTCGCGTCTCCAATGTCCCACCTCGTTACACTGATGGCATCTCGTTGTCTTTTTCAGTGTCGCGATATCTATCCTCGGTCTCGGTCTTTCCTCCTCATCTCTGCTTTGATTATTCTGTTTCTTTACTGGCGTTCCTGTTCCCTGTTGCCGCTGTCCGCCCTTTCCAGCTGATTGCATCTGCACCAACATCAGCTTTTCTTTAAGTTTCTTTGCTTTCGAATCTATTTCATCGCTACAGTACCTTGCGTACCTCAGAATCTCATCTAACGGTTTGTTCTGCCAACAAATCAAATGCTGTTGAATCATTAGGCTTATGTCTGGTCTCAATCCTAGAACAAACTTCGACACGAACTGTCCTATGTCTTTAGGATCCATCACATCCAAACCACTGTACTGTTTGAATGCTTTCAGCAATCTCTCGTAGAACTCGTGAACTGTCTCTTTAGGTTCCTGAGTTGTTCGATCTATCTTAACCCAGTCTATGTCTTGCACTGGCACTTTCTCTTTTAACCATGCAATGACCCTTTCGTACTTTTCCATGACTCTATCTGATGGACCGTTTGTCTGGGCATCCCTCGGAGGCTCACAAGCGGGCCATTCGACACTAAGCTTGCATGCCGTCCACAAATCTCCGGGTACTACGATATCGAACAAGGTGTTCAAATCGATCCACAGTACCTTAGAGATCTTTACGAACCTCTCTACCTGCTTGTACCACTCCACTGGGTTTTCTCTTAACTTGGGGAAAGAATTAGTAAATGCCGCTAAATCCCCCCTACTCCAGGGCACATGGACGTAGTTTCCGTTCGCGATTTCTCACAAAGGAAAAGCTTCCATTCGCATTAGGTCTCCATCCTGGGACTTCACAAGTGCACTCCTTCTGACAGATCCCCTCTTGGACCATTTTTCCTCCCATCTATCCAGATCTCTCCATATTCTGATACACATGATTAGTTCCCTTATGTGCACTCTTAGCCCAATCGTCCTACGCTCATCTAGATCCTGATCCGTGCAATTTAGCCTATGGTTGGCCTGTAAAGCTTTAGTTCGTGACATGTCTATCATATACCTGTCTGCTAATTCGGATAGTTTTTCATGAGCTGCCCTTGCTTTTCGAGTAACATCCTTAGATAAAAACAGTATTTCATCTGGTTCGTACAGCTCTAACCTTTCTATTGCCACTGTGCCATCAATTATCTCATCCAAGTCTGATTTTAAACTCATTACATCAATCCGTCTTGCTTTGATTCAGCTTTCAGTACGTCAGTCCTAGATTGTTCGCTTACATTCCTTTCACCCCCACTATGCGCCCTACGCCTACGCACAGGTGAGTTATGAGAAGTTCTTCTTCCATCTCTTTGTTCCCACCTCTCTAGATCCCAAGCCTTTCCATCTTCCCTTGGGGTATGGTGGAACAATGCTCTATCCCCCATCACTACATTCTGTCTTCTCGGCTCGGTTTCTCCAGATACAAGATAGGATCCATCGTTCTGTTCTAACCCACTGAAATTCCCTTGCTGTCTGGTGTCGCTCAATAAAATGAAGGGTCCTTTACGGTCCTCCATGTTTCCGTGATCTCGCCCGTGATCACCAGATGCATGGCGAGACCCTTCGCGACTCTCCGTGTTCCCGTGATTCCAATGTCGCACATTTTCGTCCGGGGCATGGTGAGTGCACCTGAAACTATTTCGGTACTCTTGCGTCCTTCGTTCCCCCTCACTAAGGGTGACGCGAGGCACTCCCCCACACCCTGCACTCCTGTCGTCACACATTTGCCTATTGCCGCTGGAAATATGGCAAGTATCTCCTCTGCTTCCTTGACTCCCTTTCTCCCACTCCGGGCTGCTTTCGCCAGCTCCACAATGAGAGAGGATCCTGTTATCCTGGTCACTCCATTCTGCTCCTGTTTCTAATCTTTTATTCTGAGTCTCTTCGGCAGCATCCCATTCTCTCAAATACTCCCTTAATTCCTTATAGGATTTCCGTTTCGGTCCCCTCAAATCCATCTGTCCTCTTTGACCCCCTTGTTCTATCCTGGGACCTGTTGCTGAATCTAATGGGGTACTCCGACTCATTGGTCCTAGCGACTGCCTTTGGGAATTGATCGTCCTATTCCTATTCTCCATCTCTGCCCTTTCCCTGTCCCATTGTGCCTGTTCCTCCTGCTGGACTCCCTCCGGGTTGTAGATTGACACTATAGGACCTATGGTAACAGGTACTTGTAGAGCATCTGGCAATTGGTACGACCTTACATGCTGCGTTTCTGGTACCTTCTGGACCACAAATCTTCCTACTACTCTCTGTTCGGGACTAGATTGAGGTACTTCGTCACCTTTCCTATGATCCCACTCTGTTACTGGGAGCGATTTATAGTCTCCCCATCTAGCTCCGTCCCCTTGCTGTAGTACGGGACTTTCGGCTTCGCTGTTGTACGGAGGTGGTCTATCTGTTAATAGCCTCTCTATCAAATCCTCATCTGGCTCGCTATCCTCATCTTCTTCTAGAGGTTTCTTCTCTCCCGTAATTTCTAGCATCGGGTACAACTTGTCTGCTTCTATCTTTTGCACCCTCCACTTTTTAGCTTCATCGTCCCATTTTGCGTCCTGCACTGCCTTTACCGATCGTCTCACTCTTTCTTGGCGCCTCTTTAAGCTCTTTTCGTGTGCTGCTCTAAACCATGCACTAAGTGCTTCGAACTGTGTTGGCCTCGGTAGAGGTCTTGTTGCGAGCATTACTGCTTTCAGTTGGTTCAAAACTTCTAGCTTAAATGTTCCGTATCTCGGAAACGTCAATTCCTTATTCCCTTCTGTTAGCTTATTCCACTCGGAGATCCATAATATCGAGTGTAAGCCTACATTTACTGCCATATGATAAGCTGGTGTGCCTTCTGGTGGAGCTTCTTCTCCTGCATACAAATTTCTTCTATCTCTCTTAAAGATCGCCCTTAAACGCTTAAAACACTTCATTTTCGATAATCTAAGATTTTTCTTTATTCTCTTCCTTGTTTACGTCTCGCTGACAAACCAACCAATCCCTACGCGACTTTCGCTACTCGGCCTATCCCAGCGCGACTCTACGCTGACCGACCAATCTCAGCGCGGCTCTATGCTGACGTCACTCGTCCTCTCTACAGCAGTTCCCCTTCTTTCTCAACTCGTCTCACGATCTTGCATGCGTTGTCATTCATACGCTGAAAAATGACTACTTCCGTCCAAGCGATCACTTTTCTCTGACTGTACGGCCACAGTCTAACTGTAATTGTCACCTCAACTGGCGAAACGTCTTTCCTCACACGGTCAGACGATCGCCTTAACTGATAGGTTACTTACACACAGTAAACGTACGACCAGCGTCCGTTACTCATACACTCACTCATACGCTCCCCCTATCATCGGTCTGTCGGGCGATCAATGGTACCTCATGACCCCCTTTCAATGGTGAACAAATTACTCTGGGTGTTCGATACACCCGAACCACTTAAGCTCTCCTTGAACTTAAGATTTTATCCGGTTGCGCGCGCTCACAACCTTCCCTCAATCACACTACAGGCATTCAACTCCGCTTGACATTACAACACAAGTACAACATAAAATACCGCAATCTTACAACGCATGACCCTTATACTCACTCTCGACCGACTCTGCTGCTTTTCTCTCGACGCACCGTCAGCACCGTCTTCGACAGGGATTCTTCTTCTGGTCGTCGATGACTAGGGACCTTGGGGTAATCTAGACCTGACCTAGGTTGTCTTCCTCAAGAAGAAAACCATCTTTCTCTGCTGCCAACTGCGGGGAATGAGATTTTGATACCCTTTTTGATCACTTAGATATTAATCTCATTCTTCAATTTGGATCGGTTGTTTTCTGTCATTGAGTAAAAGACAAACCCCGCATAGGTTAGATAAATCCCAATAAACTGACGCAACTCTGAAGAACCACTTACAACTGATGACGTTTTCAAAGTTTTATGTAAAAGTCAGAATTAAATGCATATACAATCCTCTCAGGATAAATCTCAATCAGTATACAAAAGAATACAATTAACGTCAATTCCAAATCTCCAGATTAAAGCATCGATACAATGTGGTCCTGTTGCGTCATCTACAAAAGAATAGACAAGTTAGTTCTGTCCCTGCTCTGTACTAAGTGACATCCCTACTTTCACAAGTTCCTTACCTAAAAAGGTGTCAGCAGTTTGACTTCCAAAGAAGTTCAAACTCTCTTAACCCCTAATGGTAATTTCTATCGAGAAGCAGTACCCTCTCTGCCTACCCATCCGCTCTCTAAGGGTCCTCGGCCTACTGCTCTCTTGCGCTCTGCTCTTTCTCTCTGACTTCTCAGGCCATATGCTCAAGTCATCTGCGCTAGCTTCTTTGCCCTGAGCTCTTCGCTGTTCCCGCTGATCTTCTCCCCCGGGGTGCTGTCCCTAAAATACACAATCACACTATGGGTGGAACGCCCCTTCGACGCCCACCACGTACTTTCCCCATGATGTAATTCTTTGCTCTTTCCATGGCTTCACCTCTTCGCGTCGTCCGTTAAGTTGACCTTTCTCCTTAGACGCCATCTTCGTCTTCTTGCTGGTGACTTCATTTGACATTACATTTGACACTTTCGGAGCAAAGTCTATCACCTCAACAGACCTTTAGTTCTTTACGGCTGTATTCATAACCTTAGTTGGTCCTGTGAACAGTCGTTTCTAAACAACACTCAAATTCCAAGCGTCTCCTCTCACTTTAAGGCAATAAACTTCGTCCGGCATTGTCACCTTAAATCTAGCAAGACCTCAGACTTTTGTCTCGCACATTCAGATCAAGGCTATTCACGACTCCTGTGAGCCCACTAAATTACATACAGCGGACTACGCTCCTGCGAACTCTTGGTCAGTTAAGGTTAAAATCACATATGACCTAAACCTTCTCTAACATTTCTACAAACTTCTACACAGTATAACCTTTAACACACATTTATATATAATCGAATTTAGGAAATCGTTTGCTTAAGTGAATACATTCTACATATAACGCATCATTTATTCTCGTTCTTTACATTGTGCTATACATGTTCTGCGCATTTCTTCATGTTACATTTCTCGCCGTTTCTCTGTTTCATGTTACACACGTCTATTCAGTTTTGCACGTTCTACTGTTCTTAAGCATTTCTACATTAGCCCACTATGTATACGGGCCTTCTAAATCTAATGCATTTTCAAGAGTAAATACAGTTATTTCCTATATTACTTTGATTACATCGGTTAATTATATGCTACAAGTGTTAACTTCATGTTATAGATTCCACGTTTATGCGATATGCTTGTGAATATGGTTCGGATATACGTTTTATTCAAATTGCGCTCTCTCACATGCCCATTCCTAATCAAGAATAATAGCTTATCAAATCGTAAATAGGGCTTTGTACATTCAGAAAATGCTTTTTTTGGTTGCAAACATCCCGGTTCTGCAAATCGGGACGTCTGCAGGTAGAAAAAAACCTTTGTACATCTCACCTTAAGTATGAAAAAATTCAAGCTAAAAGTATTTCATGTTAGACATCACACGCGTGCCAGGTGCAAGCT
This sequence comes from Lissotriton vulgaris, assembly GCF_964263255.1. Classification (NCBI taxonomy): domain Eukaryota; kingdom Metazoa; phylum Chordata; class Amphibia; order Caudata; family Salamandridae; genus Lissotriton; species Lissotriton vulgaris. The sequence continues at coordinate 180,776 of NW_028246393.1, read as the reverse complement.
GTGCCCTGCTCCACTGCTTATGTTCATGATAATATGTCACTCCTTCAGTCTGGTAATTAAGGGGCATATTATCAAGGGGGTTTATCTCCGCTTTTTTGGCTTTAAAAGCCAAGAAAGCGGAGATAAAATTATCTCCCTATTACCAAGCTGTCGCTAACACCAGTTAGTGACAGCTAATAGGAGATAGCGACCATCTTGGGCCTTGCTTTGCATGTCAGTGATATTTATCACTAATAACATGCAAAGTGGGCGTGCCAAGATGTTAGCGACTGGAAACAGTCCCTAACATCGCTATCTCCTATTACCAACTTTTGGAGATATTCGCGCTAAGCTCGAATATCTCCAAAAGCTAACACCTGCCCTGAGCAGTTCTTAGCCATGTTATCCAATGGGAGGTGGATAACATGGCTAAGAGCATTTGCTCGATAATGCATGAATATCGCTGACTTTTCAGCGATATTCATGCATTTCGGCCGTTTTTTATCGCATTTGCGATAAACCTTGTTAATAGCAAGGGGGCATATTACCAACAACTAGCGATATTTTTGTCTCTAACTTGTTTAGAGACAAAAATTATCGCCGCACATCGGCGATTTTTATCGCAGATAAACCTTGCTATTAGCAAGGTTTATCGCAAATGCGATAAAAAACGGCTGCAATGCATGAATATCGCTGAAAAGTCAGCGATATTCATGCATTATCGAGCAAATGCTCTTAGCCATGTTATCCACCTCCCATTGGATAACATGGCTAAGAACTGCTCAGGGCAGGTGTTAGCTTTTGGAGATATTCGCGCTTAGCGCGAATATCTCCAAAAGTTGGTAATAGGAGATAGCGATGTTAGCGACTGTTTTCAGTCTCTAACATCTTGGCACACCCACTTTGCATCTCATTAGTGATAAATATCACTGACATGCAAAGTGGGGCCCAAGATGGTCGCTATCTCCTACTAGCTGTCACTAACTGGTGTTAGCGACAGCTTGGTAATAGGGAGATAATTTTATCTCCGCTTTCTTGGCTTTTAAAGCCAAAAAAGCGGAGATAAACCCCCTTGATAATATGCCCCAAGGTTTATCTGCGATAAAAATCGCCGATGTGCGGCGATAATTTTTGTCTCTAAACAAGTTAGAGACAAAAATTATCGCTAGTTGTTGGTAATATGCCCCTCAGTATTTACCATTTATTAGTTCATTTTTTCAGACGGGGCAATGACACAGAATGAAAATCTGCTTGTATTGTAAGTAGACTGGGGAACATTTCCTCTTTCCTGTCCAGCATCCTCAGCAAGCCATTCTATATGGATTACCCCTGCATGTCATAAACTGGGCCTATTAGATCGGTCATCTGCGTTGTTGACTTTTGAGAAAGGTCAAGACCCACTTGCTCTACATGCTATGGTGACATATCGAGACAGCGCATGGTATAAACTGACACGTTTTTTGATGTAATACCTTTTCATCTCTAGTGCTGTTGCACTTTCCTGTATTTTTGCACATGCACTTGCACTTTAGTTCTTATATGCAGATGTATCTTCTCATATGTGAAAACCTAATAATATGCTCTTCTCTAGCCTTTGGTTTTTATGATATTTTAGCTCTGCGTGGTTTTTTATTATGCCTCATCCTACCGAATTGTATTTGTTTTCTCAAATTATTTTATCATGTTTTATGCACTTTAATGGTATGTAATAACCAAATAAAGTTACAATGATGATGATGATGGGAATTTGCTGCTGGGGGTTTAGTATATACAGGTACAGGGCGCTCAGACAGTGCGGGCAAGGTATGGTGATGGTTGGAGAAAGTGTAGGACGGTGCAGACAGTATAGAGGAAACCCTATAACCTCTAACTAGTGTTCAGGCAAGAAATGCTTGTACACTATAGACCGTACCAACATTAACTGTGCACACGTCAAGTCAACAATAAATAAACTTGTTTTTGTAGGAAAAAAGAAGATGAAGCTGTTGATTTGAAGCAAGCTTTATAAGGTTCTCTTTATCGAGTATGGACGCCAGCCGACACGTGTTTCATCAAACAGGGCTAAGCCTGTGATTCATCAGGGCTGCAATGGCGTGAGGATGTCCTCAACTGTGAAAATAGGGTGGTTGAGTACGACGGCAGAATAATCCGTGTGCTGTGCTTCGGCGGGATGAAAAACGGCGGGTACAGTCGGGTGCAACTGTCATTCCGGGTTCGTGGAGTTTGGCAACAGGGTCGCGTCTGTGGTCTGCGTCTGCTCGCCAAGCACAGCACACGGATTATTCTGCCGTCGTACTCAACCACCCTATTTTCACAGTTCGATAAAGAGAACCTTATAAAGCTTGCTTCAAATCAACAGCTTCATCTTCTTTTTTCCTACAAAAACAAGTTTATTTATTGTTGACTTGACGTGTGCACAGTTAATGTTGGAATGATGATGATGATGATGAATGTAAGTCAGTAATCTCAAAACCTACCTCTTCACTCTGCCATAATACTAGGCAATCTTCCTGCACAGCTCCATTTGCATAGTAAAACTGTCCAGTACAAGCAACAGCGCAGAGATATCCCTTCGGGAACTGACTCAGGCGCTCTACAAGCGTATAAATAAATAAATAAATAAATAATCAGAACACAGGGCCTTTGAAGCCGTGAGTGACTTCTAACTTTGTTAATCTATTTTTACCAACTCAGGTAAGAGTCAATAAGCTTGACAGAAGATGGGTGGTACTAGTGAGGTGTTGATTGCTTCTTTTTTTATGTTGTTTAATATTGTGGTGAGGGGGCCAATGATGATTACACTATACGAAATAGTTACTATAAGTATATAGGATAAGTCATTAGCAGCTCCAGCAGTTTTGCGGTATTGCCAAGGACTGCTTTACCTGTCTGTGGCAGAGCCAGAGAGCATTATTACCCTGGGGTCTGTCGCTTACTCATGATTGGATCGTTTGTACCTCTATATTAGCTCCATGCTCCTGATTTGATTGCTTATTACTGTGTTTGTCCCATTTTTCTATCTCACTGTATTTGAATGAGCTGCATTCTTCCATTCCTGATATAATCAAAATATTTTTCATTTTGTTTTTGCTTGTTTTATTGGGTTTTTGACTTTTAGCACACAAGGAGAGAAGTTCCATTGTTCCCCTCACACCCACACTGTTTGCTCTCTCCTCCCCACTGTCGTCTTTTCCCACACCCTGCTTCCCCACTTTATCCTCTTATCCTTCCCACCTTTCCACTTTACTATGCCTATTGTTTCAGTATCTCTCCCTGCCTTCAGTCTCTTTCCCTCTCCTCTGTTCATTATGCCCCTTGTTAACTTGAGTATTCAAGACAAAAGTTTTGCTCACTAGTATCAGTGGAGTGCTGCTTGTTTTATTAGCAGGGATAACACTGTTCAGCAAAGAAGCTAAACTGACTATCGATAAGAAGCTTGTACATAATATATATATATATATATATATTTTTTTTTTTTTACTGGGTATTATTAGCTAGTGCCACGTTGCCATAGGAAAAGCATTTTTTTGGTTTGCTAAGAACTTTGGCACTGTTTGATGAATCCTCGCAAATCTTTCCAAAATAAGTTAATCCACCTCAGCTTCTTCCTGGAAAGTTTTGGGGTAATGTGCAAAGCAGGGACCAAGGAAAAGGGGATTCCCTAAATGTGTTTTTACCATCATTTTTCCATAGGAAAATTGAACAGCGATACAGAATTACTCAAAATTTTGCAGCTAAAAGTGAGTGAAATTGCAATTACATCCCATATTTGGGCAACAATAGAAAACTTTTGCTCTTCATCATGAAGTATAACATTTTCTGACAGTGCCTGAGGTCAGGAAAGTACTGCATTGCCCACACAAAACATTAACTGCACCAAGATGTCACACGAAACATGGAAAGATAGCAGGTTGCATGGAAATGTGTTTACTTACTTTCCCTCAATGGCAATGGGAAAACAGATCAGCTGTCAATCCGGCATTCTCCACTTTCTTTCCTTGCTGATGGAACTCTTGCCCTGAGGCTGATACATATTGAAGAGTAGAACATAGCATAATGCAGCACTGCTGAACAAAAAATGAACAAAAGATGCAGAGACCTTTTTTCTCCCCAATTTTATAACTTGCAAAAATCATGCTTTAGAGAAGTAGTCATGGTTTTGAAGAATTTTTGGAATGTTCCAAAGCACATGGTTTCACAAGTTAGCCCCCATTGTAGTTTCAAGTATAATTCTGTGATGTATGTGATGCAAAGTAGTGTGAGGCAAAGTGGGTTACCATGAAGTCATTTGTGTTGGATGGTGTGGGACTGGGAGGGGTTGGGTATTACGATGCAATGCTGTATTTTGCTTAAAGAGGTATGATGTGGGAAGTATGCCGTTTGTTGGTATGGTGATTGTTGCGTCAATCCAATGGGTTCTAGAAAAGTGTTCTTGCACACAATATAAAATTAAAAACGAGGGGAGAAAGAGGGATATGCTAGGTCCACCCTCCTAGTTCAATCATTAACCCACAAAAATCCAAATTCTCGGATAAAGAACCTTGCTCACAGTATTTTCCAGTTTAAGAACTTTTTATTGAGTTTTAGCAAAAGCACAAACAAAGCCATACAATAATGTAAGTGATTATAATAAGTTAAAACAGGAGGCACTAGAGTTAATAAAAAATTTCAGAAACACCAATGAGAAGAAGAAAGAAAAGTAAAGAAAAAAAAGAAGAGAGAAGAGAGGAAAAAGGAAAAGACAGAGAGGGAATGAGGAAAGGGAAAGAAAGAAGCGAGGTGAAAGTTGGGAATATGCGAGGAGAAGAACAGGATATGAACTCATATGGAATGGGTAGAAGAGAGGTAAGAAACAAAGGGGAGCCATAGAAGATCGGATTTGATTTTTAGAGGGACAGAAGAAGAAGAAGCAACAGAAATCCTATGTTCATCACATATGAAATTCCACCAAGTTATAACAGAAATTTTGGAATTATCTTTACAGCAAGATAAAATCACTTTAAATGCAATAGCAATGAACAAATCAAGTAATCGAGCATTAGATGAGATCATATCTATATCATCTGATAAAGAACCTAAAAATACATTTGCTAATGAGAATGGTGTAGAACATTTAAACATACGCATGCATATATCCCAGATAGAGTTCCAAAATGAGAAGACAGAAGGGCAGTCAAACAGTTGATGCTTAAGTGTACCTGGTTCAGAAGAACAAGACCAGCATACAGAGGGTGAAGCAGATGAAAACTTGGAAATACTTACAGGCGTAAAAACAACTCTATGATAAATGAAAAAAAGGGATTGAGTAATGCGTGCAGCAACAGAATCCTTAAATAATTTGGACCATAAGTGATCCCAAACATCAGCTGGTATCAAAATATTTAAATCAGCTTCCCAGGCAGTCTCAACAAAGGACTTAGGACAATCTAAAACATTAGAAACCAGTAATCTATATACATGGGCAGCTTTTGGTTGTTGTAAGGAGAACAAAGGGTAGAGTGGGGACGTGGGGGAAAAGGAGGGTAAAACATCGGGTGGAGAAAGGAATGTTAAGTGAGAGTGAATAGCATCAGTTATGATGGTATACTCCTGTAAACACGAAATAGGCAGTTGATACAGATTTTGCAACTCTTGGAAAGAGAGAATAGAATTATTGAAAAGGAATTGATGTACAAAAGAAATTCCCTTTTCTTTCCAGTATTTGTAATAGAAAGACTTTCCCTTATATTTGAGGAACTTATTATACCACACAGTGGACGATAAGAAACATTGAAGGGGAGATAAGTCTTTGGAAAAAGTGTCAAGCAGCAGTGACTTAGAGTATTTCAGAACTGGGTGTTTGGACAAAAAGGAACAATTGGACATGAAAACAACATGTTGAAACGAAAAGTCTTTCAACAAGGAGCGTTCGAACACCACCCATCTGGGTACAGGTAAAGTCAAAAAATCATATGCTAAAGTGAAGTATTGTTTTATAATAAAAGCAGAGTGATATCATTTAAAGTTGGGGAAACGGACACCACCTTCATTTTTAGGACAGATGAGTGTTTGCAAAGCAATGCGGGGGTGTTTATCATTCCACAAAAATTTGGAACATATAGAATTCAAACGAGCTAAATATGAGCAAGGGATTTTTATGGGGAGCATAGATACAGTATAAAGAATATGCGGCGTAATCATCATTTTAATAGTATCCAGTCTACCCCACCAGGACAAAAATAAGGGAGACCAACTTTGAAGCAGGGACTGGAGTTTTTTGACAAGGGAATCAAAGATGAACTTAAGGGTGTCAGCGAGAGAGGAGGAAAGCCAAATGCCAAGGTATTTTATTTTGGAGTGGCACCAGGTAAAGTCTGTGGATTGAAACATGTATTGGTAACAAATGGAATTTAGAGGTAAGACTTCTGTTTTGGAGAGATTGCGTTTGTAACCAGAGATGGAAGAATATAAACAAACTTCATCCATGAAATGTGGTAAAGATGAGACTGTGTCAGCCATATAAACAAGGATATCATCTGCGTATGCAGAGATTTTTGTTTCAATAGATGCTAGTTTGAAACCATGGACATTGGGGTTAGTTCGGATACGTTCCAAAAAAGGTTCGAGACATAGGATAAACAATAATGGGGAAAGAGGACAGCCCTGTCTCGTGCCCCTGTTCAAAGAAAAAAATCTAGAAAACTGGTTGTTGACAAAAATACTAGCACGAGGGGAGGAGTAAAGGAGTTTAACTAAGGAAATAAAGAAGGGACCAAAACCAAACCATTGCAAGGACCGAAACATAAATTGCCAGTTGATCCGATCAAAGGCTTTCTCTGCATCCAAGGACAGAGCTGCAAGGGGAGATTTACATGATTTACTGTGGGAAATAATATTAGCGAACATATGAGCATTATCAGAGGCCAACCTACCTTTTACAAAGCCAACCTGATCAGTTGTAATCAAAAGAGGGATGAGGACATCTAGGCGAGATGCAAGAATTTTAGCAAATATTTTACAATCATAATTAATCAGGGAAATTGGGTGAACATTTTTACATTGGGAGTGATCTTTGTCTGGTTTGGGAAATATGATAATGAGGGATTCCAGGAAGGATCCAGAGGCTTTGGCAGATGAAATAAATGAATTAAAAAGTTGATGTAATAGGGGCACAAATATGTTATGAAATGCAGAATAAAATTCAATAGGTAATTCATCAGGACCCGGGGCTTTAGATTTTTTAAGGGAAGAGAATTTCTTGGAGGGAAATATCTTTCTCTAATTGGGCAAATTCATCTGGGAGTGAAGGTGGAGATGGGAGACCCTCAAAAAAAGACGTTAGGTTAGAATTCGAGGGATGAGTATCATCAGTATAAAGATTGTGATAATAATTATGAAAAACTTCTGCAATATCCTCATCTGAGGAAACTAACTTATTAGTTTGGTCATTAAGAATAGGACCAATCGTTTTACGTTCAGATTTGATTTTGAGATAGTTTGCCAGCATTTTACCCTCTTTGTTTTGGCCCCCATGGTATTTGGATTTAATTTTCAAGAGGGTGTTACAAGCTTCGACCGTAGCAATCTTATTTAACTCAGACTTAGCTTTGATTAGATTCTGAAGAGCATCCTTGGATTTAGAGGAAAAATACGAGTGTTCAAGAGATTTAATAGTCTTGAGTTGTTCTTCATATTTGAGTCTATTAGTTTTCTTCTTTTTTGTAACATATGAATTAGTAAATGCTCGGAAAGCAGCTTTGAAAGCGTCCCAGTTATTAGAAATAGAGGTGTCAGAAGGGTCATTAAGGAGAAAAAACTCATTAATATACACCGTAGCTTCCTTAACAAAAGTAGCATCAGACAATAGAAATGTATTGAATTTCCATCGACTGAATTTGGAGGAAGTTAAGGTAAGATCAATGACGCATGGACAGGGGCATGGTCAGATAGAAAAATAGATCCAATATCAGACTTTTGGAGTGAAAGAAGGAGTGACTTACTAACCATAATATAGTCAATCCTTGAACGGGTATGATGAACATTGGAAAAAAAGGTATATTCAAGGGTGTCAGGATTACATGTTTTCCATACATCATAAAGGGGACGCGAGGCAATGGCAGATTGGAAACATTTATAAGTCTTATCAGGATGAAATTTTGTGGGATGAAAACCTGTCTGCGAAAGGGTCTAACCATTGATTAAAGTCACCAGCAATTACAATATTTGGACAGTCCATAGTAGATATAAGGATTTTAATATCGTTCCAAAATTTGGGATCTGGTCGAACTGGACCATAAATGTTTAATAGAATCAAAGTCTTATTTTGGATCACAACCTTTGCCATTACCCAGCGTGCTTCGTCATCATTTTGAGATGATAAAATTTGGACCGACAACCCTTTATGGAACAAAATCGCAACACCACCTTTCTTGTTAACTGCAGGAGAAAATACCACTTGACCCACCCAATGACGTTTTAACTTAGAAGATTCAACATCTGTACAATGAGTCTCTTGGAGAAAAACTACTTGAGAATTAATTTTAGACAAATGAGACAATACCTTCTGACGCTTGACAGGATGACCAAGACCTCGAACATTCAACATCACAAAATTACACATGATGTAAGGTAAGGATGGGGCAGTACACGTGGGGTGGACATACTGCAGGAAAAGCATCTACAAGAGAGGACAAAGCAAAGAAACACGTTACACCAGGATAAAATACCCAATAGACGTAAAGTATGAAAATACAATATGACCAAAATCACTGTGCGAGACAACAAGAACCAAAGAAGCCATAGGACAAAAAACAGAGACTGTCCAAGGAGAAAGAAGTAGGGGAGAGCCCAGATCGAAGGGAGACTGTAGGAAAAGAAACAGAAAGAAAGGAAGGAAAGAAGAAAGAAAAGAACAACAGGAAAAAGACAAGAAGACAGATCAAGGCAGAAAAGCCAGGTCTGAGAAGAAAGGAATAACCAAGACATCGGGAACAAGGAAAACGCCAAAGAGGACACAGGTCCCATTGAGCAACAGAAGAGCGAGAACGGGCATAAAATAGAAGAAACCACAAAACCTCAAGGGAGAGGGTGAGACATGTAAAGAGCCAAGGCGGCAACAGAGCAACCAGGTAGCCACAACAAAATCAGGACAACAAAAGATAAATCAAACAAGAAAGAGGAGGATACATGAACTGAATCATAACAAAACCAAAGCAAACAAATAATCACAACAGAATGAAGTCTGCGAGAGAATATCAAACATTAGTGTCCATCTCAGATGAGGAAACAGTTTGTAGATAAGCATGGAGTTTCTCAGGATTATCGAAGGAACGGGTATGTCCATTGTGCGTGATCTTACATAAGCAGGGATGCAGAATACCATACCTAATATTTAGCTGTCGCATTTGAGGACGAAGATTAAAAAATTATTTCCGTCGGGCATTAGTTGCGTTGGAGAGATCTTGAGAAACAAAAATATTATGACCCGACCATACAAGACGACGCTTAAGTCTGGCAGCTTTGAGCACAGTCATTAGTTCAGTAAATTCAAGAAATAATACAATAATTCCACGAGACTTAGGAGCATTTGGAGTGAGGCGCCCTAGGCGGTGAGCTCGTTTGATATTAAGAGGATGGGACGCAGGCTGGAAGTCCAGAAGCTCATGTAGGAACTTTCGAACAAACAACACCATATCAGACCCCTCGATTTTCAAGGTCCTTAGTGTGGAGCTTGAGCATGTGAATCTCTTTTGCCAGTTGGGGAATTTTAGAAGAAGCATCCTGTATATCACTGACTCGTTGTTCTAGGTTTAGGACTTTACCTTCCATAATGACCCATCTCTCCTCAATCTGCTTGAGCTTCTCATTAGTGGCAGACATAAAAGGCTGTAGACCCCTCACCTCCTCTAGTATGGAATCCAGAACAGGGTTTGAAGATGTGTGAATAGGAGAGGGGGGGTCATTTTTAGGTCTCTTTGGTTTTGTGCCAGGGAGGGTTGATTTGATAGTACTTGCGTCATAAGACATTGCAGCTACTGGATGACGCGGCAGGATGACAGAATCGTGTGACTACTGAAGAGAATGACGGGAAAATCTCAAATGACACGAAGAGATATTCTCAAAAGCACAGAATTGAAGGTCACACCGCATATAAAGAATAGAGAAATGACAACTGCAGCACACACCTTGGTCGAATTCCCAGAATCCACGTTAGGCTGGAATATACCATCCTCTGAAGGACAAAAGTTCTAAATCAGCGGATTTGCCATGGAGATAGTTAAAAATAATAGAAAAGAAAACAAGGTAGAAAGCATTCAGGTGAGTAAGACAAACATTGTCACAAAGTGCGCTGATAATAGTGCGTTTCCGTCTCAGCACTTAAAATGGTCGCCAGAACCTCAAACAGGAATACACTGAGAGGAAAAGTCAGTGAAATCTCTGTCTGTGGAATCATTTCTGTGCCATACCTTGTGAGGAAGAATAAAGAAACAGTCAGCAGATTACTGGCATTTTGAAGTAGGCTGCATCGACATCCAAGTGAGGCTGACAAGCAGGTGATAGGACGCGGGCTCGGTGGCTCAAAATGGCGGCCGCCCGCGTGCCGTGGATGAAGGAAATTGCCAAAGTGCGCTAGTAACGAAAACCGGCATTAAAAGCGCCAAAATCACGTTGAAAAGATGCAGCGCATATTCTGCCGTGGATACCTCTTAAATTCAGGTGGCCATCGGCGGTGAGGAGGTGTAGAAGCAGAGTAGATGCCCGTAGCTCGGCGGAGCTCACGGGAGAGCCGTCGTCACTCAACGGCGCAGAAGCCACACACCCCCCTTTCTCACAGTATGACATAGTGAAATGTTATATGGGGCAGTGTGCTTTAGTTCTGTGCAATGTGATGTGGATAATGTTCTATTGTTTGGTGGTTTCTGCAATGTTGCAAGTGTCTTATTTGCTAGGCTAGACAGGCAGTAAAGAGATCTGACTGGCTGGGACTCACTTTGCTCAGTGGTGTCAAAGGCTGTTGAGATTGTATTGCATGGAATCATGAGGTGGTGTTTTGCGCTGAATGGTGTGAGGTGATTTAGAATGGTATAGAGAGATGTAGACTAATGTGTTGCTGATACATAATTTAGACAGTGTCTGTCCTACCTTGCTCTGCATAACAGATCTTGCACTGACCTTTTACCTGTTATGTGCTGAATAAATGTTGTATATAACAGGATTAACAGACTCTGTAAAAAAGGGTGACAGAACTACTTTGCTTGATTGCAGGTATTAATTTAGGCTCATTTACATAATCATACTCACAACATATCGATTGTGTTAGGAACCCCTAGGCTATCTTTATGGGATAAAACAACCTTACCTTCACTAGATAGAGGAGATACTTCCACACTGATACAAGACACTGAGGTCCCAGCCTTCCGAAGCTACAACACGTAGTAGTCTGATGTACCTTGTGGTATGTCCAACTCAAGACAAGATGGGACCTTCCATTCTCTCCCACCAGGTAATGAGAGTGGCTCTTTCCGAGAGGATTCTTGGCTTTACCACCACATACATGCTAGGTACACTTAGGTAGGGTCAGAATCATAGAAGTATTCTTCATTACTGTCATGTTTATGTGCCTTCATATATTCACAGTTTTAGCACCATGGTAGAATTCTACCTTCTATTTACTCTGTTGGTGCTTGTAATCTTTTACATTTGCTTATGTCTAATGATTGTCAGGGAACATGTTTTATACTAGAATGACACGAATCAGTCTAGACACCAATCCCTTAGTTTATGTTACCTACAAATGTATAGATCCTTTCTATTTTTAGGAACTACATGACAACAGGTGGTCTTGTATAGATATTTAGAAGAAGGGTGGAGAGCGGTGCTTCAAGTGGAGCTCCTCTCGGAACCATGCAGAAGTTTCACTGTTACAAAAGAGGAGTCAATTCATATTTCTGAATGTGGTTTGATGAAATTGATTGGTTTTGGACTTGGCCCTCTCTGCAGGGTCACCCCAAATCTTTTCCTTTCACCCCTCCTGTTTGTTGAATGTCATTGCTGTTGGCATAAGGATTCTGTCCACTTTACCACTACTAACCAGTGATAAAGTGATTGTTCTCTCTCCTTCAATCATGGTAAAATTGGTTTACAACTGACTGGCACATTTAATTTTACTTGTAGGTCCCTAGTAAATTGGTACTGAATGTACCCAGGGCCTGTAAATTAAATGAAACTAGTGGGCCTGCACTCATTGTGCCACTTACTAAAATAGCATTTTAAAACATGTATCAGGCCTGACACTGTAGCCTGGAGTGCAGTGTTCAACTGTCAATTTCACCGAGCACAATATAATTTTTAGAAGACCTAAAACCTTCCTTCTTAATATATATAAATCACCCCTAAGGGAAGCACGAAAAATCCCATGGGGCACAGCACATTGTAATTAAAATACAGCAACTATTGTACCATTTGGAAATACTACCTTTTTTTTAAATTAATTGGGTTTGGAAAATAGCACATTAACTAAGAAACCCCTCACAGTGTCCAGCTTGTGCCCAGTGGGACGCGTCCCACACACGGATGCGCAGTCATTGATCATTTTCTTACTTTACAATTCTTTGGACCTCTAGCTGTTTGTGTATTCAGCATCCAGTGTATGAGTGACAGGAGCTGAGATGTGCATTTACTCTAAACAGTCACTAGAGGGGTTGAGGAGTGCCCTGCCTTGTCTGGGTGACTTATTGCTGACCTGAATAGACCTGGTCTGCATTTAGAGTGGTGGGAGGAGATTTGCTTACACCTGAATATGCTGTGTCTCTTTTTGCACAATGCTGTCCCCACACCCTGTGTTCATGTTGCACCAGGAAAGACAGGACTGGTTTGGACTGGGTTCAGAGACCCTTGCCACATAGAGAACTAAGACATTTTGGGGTATAAGCATTTCACCTAAAATCCTCAGACTTAAGATCAAGCCTGGACTCAAGATGAACCTTTGCCAAGGAGAAAAACTGAAGAGCTGCGAGAAGGAGTATTGCCCCTTTTCTGTGTGCTGTGTCAGGTTAGCTTGCAGTTGCTGTTTCTGCCAAGGGAAGGACAACTTTGCTGTGAACCTGCTTGAAGATGATCCCCAAGGGCCTGTATGTGCTGGCCTCCTGTTCTGAAGTCTCAGGGACACAAAGACTTCACCACAGCTCCCCTGAACTCTGTTGCTGAGAGTACTGACCTGCTAAGAGGTGCCTATTTCAGTGTTGGGTTTCTGGAGGTTTTCCTCACTGCTGGGAGCTGGAGGAAGAGAATAACTGAAGAAATTGACGCATCACTCTTCTTGCTGCTGTTTTTCTGACGCAGCACCACAGTGCAAGAAGAACCTGCATGCAATGCCGCACCACTGCAGAACTGATGAAGCATCTGGCGTAGCTGCAAGAACCACTGCTTCAAGGGATTGCGGCTGAAGAAACCAACACCGAGACGCTTAACTCTGCCACATCGATCACCAACACATCCTGCATTTCCATGCATCTCTCCTGTTCGGCAAGTCTTCCCGACGCATCACCCATGGATTAGAATCGTCTTGAAGTCAATGCATCACTTCCCCCTACAGATCGGATTTGACGCACCATTTCTCCTGTGTGCAGCAGAACTGCTGCATTGCCTCCCCAAGGTCTCAGGAACTGACGCATCTCTTTGCTTCTTGATGCTTCCTCTCTCTGCAGCTGTTTGACCTTTTGAATTTTGTCACATCTACAGGTACTTTGTGAGAAATCACACATTCATAGTTTCATTAAACCATGTTGTTTGAAACCTTTTTAAAAGCCATATTCTCATTACATGTATGTTGGATTTTTATTGTTTTGGTCTTTTATAAAGACACTTTATTTTTATAAGCTGGTGTGGTGTCCATTTGTGGTGCTATCACTGTATTGCTGTGTATTTTGAGTACAAATACTTTACACATTGCCTTTGGGATATGTCTGTCTGCTCGTGGCAAGCTACCTAGGGGGTGAGCAGGGGTTATCTAAAGTGTGTATTCCACTTACTCTGATAAGAAGGAAGGGTCCCTATTTGGACAAAGGTACCTACCACTGCCAACTAGAGACCCTCATTGCTAGCACTTTCCCAAAGGTTAACATTAGGTTACCTTAATACATTTAATAGGTGCAATCTTTAGATTGGGAACAGGTAGAAATACCATGTTTGGACTGAAATACATTATACTTTTAAATCACCTTTAACTGTGAAGTCTGATTTTAAGTCACAATTCTGAAAATGCCACTTGTACAAAGATGGCATTTTCCTGCCCTAACCATTTTTGTGCTTCTGCCAGTTCCATGGGACACATGACTGTAAATGGTTCTGCCATTTGGGGTTGTGTATTCCTCCCAGACAGTGAGACAAATGGGACTAAGTGTAGGCATGATGCCACAACACTTATTCAGCAGTTGTGCACTGGCAGTGATAATGCATGCATATACTCTCCAAGACAGGGAGAGAACGAGCAGTGAATTGGGGAAGAGGCAGTATGCAGATCCAGGTAGGGAAGTGGAGGGGTATCACTGGCTTGGCTAATGTTTCAATTGTTTCAATAGTTTTTTGTTGTTCTCTGAATTTTTTTGAGACTTTGTAGGTATTTGGCTGATGTGTTCATATTGGGGGATACCGAGGACGAGTCTGGCAGCGGTGTTCTGTATTGTCTAGAGTTTTCGGAGTAGGGTCTTGTTGATGCCGGCGTAGAGTGTGTTTCCATAGTCCAGTCTGCTGGTGATGAGTGCTTGGGTGAATGTCTTCCTTGACTCAGTGGGGATCCACTTGAAGGTCTTGTGGAGGATACGGAGGGTGTTGAAGCAGCTGGAGGTGACGGCATTGACCTGTCGGTTCATGGTGAGTGATGAGCTGAGTACGATGCTGAGGTTCTTGGCGTGGTCTGAGGGGGTAGGTGGGCTTCCGAGGGCGGTCGGCCACCAGGTGCTGTCTCATGCAGAAGGGGTGGTACCAAGGACTTCTGTCTTCTTCGCGTTGAGTTTCAGGCAGCTGTTGGTCATCCAGACTTCAACGTCTTGCATTCTTTCTGGAAGTTGAGCTTGGCAGTGGTGGGGTCTTAGGTGAGGGAGAGGATGAGCTGGGTGTTGAAGGCGTAGGATATGATGGTAAGGCTGTGTTGTCGGAAGATGGCTGCGAGGGGGGCCATGAAGATGTTGAAGAGGGTGGGGCTCAGTGATGAACCCTGTGGGATTCCGCAGGTGATTTTCGTGGGGTCAGAGAGGAAAGGTGGGAGTCTGATCCTTTGGCTTCTTCCAGTGAGGAATGATCTGATCCAGTCCAGGGCTGTTCCTTGTAGACCTGCGTCATGTAGTCTGGCGACTAGTGTGCAGTGGGAGGCGGTATCGAAGGCCACTGATAGGTCGAGTAGGATGAGGGCTGCGGATTGGCCTTGGTCCAGGAGCATGCGGATGTCATCTGTGGCGGCAAGTCTCTGTGCTGTGTTTGCTTCAGAATCAGGATTTCGATGGGTCGAGGATGGCGTTCTCTTCAATGAATGGTGTCAGTTTCCTGTTGACAGTTTTCTCTGCAACTTTGGCTGCAAAGGGGAGGAGCGAGATGGGCCAATAGTTCTTGAGGTCAGTGGAGTCAGCTGTGGGCTTCTTGAGCAGGGGTTTCACTTCTGCATACTTCCAGTTGTCTGGGAAGGTGCCTGTTTTGAAGGTGGTGTTGATGGTGCGTTATAGTTTGGGTGCGATGGCGGCTGCGGTAGATGTGAGTGGGACAGGGGTTAATGGGGGCCCCCGAGTGGATGCTTTTCATGGTCGAGGCGGTGTCTTCGCAATGACCGGTGTCTAGTTGAACATGGTGGGCTGGCTGGTGTTTCCGTGGGGCGGGAGCCATCTGAGGCGCATGGTGGATGGTCGATGAAGTTGTTGTAGATGTTTTTGATCTTGAGGTGGAAATAGGTTCCAAGCTTGTCGCAGCGGTCTTGGGATGGGGTGATGTCTGCGGCTTTTCTGCGTGGGTTGGGGATTCTTGAATGACACTGAAAATTTCCTTGGAGTTGGTGAAGTTGGCCAGGATTTTGTTGTGGATGAAGTTCCTCTTGGTGGCTCTGATCTGGTTGTGGTAGTCGATTATGGGGTCCTTGTAGGTGGTGGGGTTTTCTGTTGTCTTAGTGTTTCTCCAATTCTTCTCCAGGCATCTGCAGGTGTGTCTGGGTTCTTTGAGAGCTGTGGTGAACCAGGTGGCTTTCCTGGGCATTGTCTATCGGGTTTGTGTATTGGGGCGAGCTTGTATGCACAGTTGGAGACCCAGGTGTGGAGTTCTCTGGCTGCATTGTTTGTGTCGGGTGCCCAGGTGTGGTTGTCTTGGGTAAGGGTGGAGTTAAGTTGCTCATCAGTAACCTTGCTCCAGTTTCTTTTTGGTGGGTGTGGGTCTGGTTTGGGTGCCTTGGGTTTGTTGATGGCAAACTGTATGCAGTGGTGGTCGGTCTATGGTGGCTGCGTTGTGTGGCTGAATTGGACTATGTTTCCTGCCGGGGGGTCTGTGGGTCTGTGTGTTGATGAGTTGTTTAAGTCTGATGATGGTGAGGTTGTCACAAAGGATAGTGGAGTTGGGGTTGCTGGGGTTGTTGAGATGAATGTTTAAGTCTCCAATGAGTATGTAGTTTGTTGAGGCAATGGCGTGGGGTGCGATGAAGTTGGTGATGGTGGTGGCGAAGGGTGTTCGGGGCCAGTGTGTCTGTAGATGAGGGTTCCTCAGAGTGTGGCTTTGGGATGGTCTGGATCTGGAAGTGCAGGTGTTCGGCAGAGGTGGTGAGGCGGAGGTTGCTCTTGTGGGTGATGCAAGGCCCCTTCTTGAGTTATTGGGCAGTCTTTCCTGTGGATCTTGTATCCATCCGGGATGGTGGTGCTGATATCAGGGGCGGAGGATGCGTTAGTCCAGGTGCCTGTGAAGATGGCGATGTCGAGTAGGTTCCAGATTTCCATAGCGTGTTTGTGTACGGAGCTTATGTTGAGGAGGATGCATTTTAGGATGTCAACAGTGCTGGTGTCCGCAGTGTTGCAGGCCGAGGTGGCGGTTAGGGTCTGGCGGCAGTGGAGGCAGGAGAACTGGCCATGGGTCATGTTCGGCGAGGCCTGTTGGCATTCTCTAAGTCTTCAAGGGTTGAGTCGGAGGAGGGTGGTAGTGTAGTAGTGATGGGTAGTGGGAGGTCCAGGGCACCTGGTGCTGGCAACAATGAGCATAATCAGGTATGCCTTTGGCCCGCCTTCGGTGCACTCGGGGCTTGTCCACTGCTTGACCGTGCATCGGCCGCCAATAAGTAGCGAGGTGGGAGGGAGGAGAGGCTGGGAGATGGGAGGGGGGGAATTCCAGGGGACAATTTCAGGCAGCAGCGGCAAACGGAACAGGCAGGCACGAGAAAATAAAAACAGTGGTGGAATTAGAGCAAGACACAGATGGGCACAATAACAGTGGCACATCAGGGGAAACATTAAGAAAAAACAGCTGAGAAAGGTTACAGTGGTTGCAGGCAGTCTGGTCCCACTTGAAGCGGGCAGCAGGTGCAGGAGCGGGCAGCAGCCTTGAACCTCCCAAGGTGGCGGTGGGGTCTGGAGGCAAGACGGCACAGAGGAGCTGGGGGGGCTACAATTTCAAGCTCAAGCTTCAATTTCTCTGCAGCAACAAATCCTGTTCAGCTGTACATCCGAACATTGGTAAATAAATGAATCTGAATTTTTAAAGCACACAGCTACTCCATAGAGTGTCCTGGCGCTAAGACTCACAGGTAAAGGCGTTCAGCTCTGAGAAAAGAGTGCTGTTTTCAACCTATTTTTGAAGATTAGTTCAGATTAGGTAAGGCAGTGGTCCAGGGGGTGATTGTTTAGGCAGAGGGCTCTAAATATGAGAAGGAATGGCTGCCAGCTCTTGAACAGCATATCCTAGGTACCTTGGTTCATATGTTAGAGGAATGCAGTTTCCTGGCAGGTAGATAGACCAAACTTCCGGACACAGGGTATCTGAAATCAGTTAGATGTAGGGCTCAGCAGGTGAGTACAAGAACTTTGAAAATGATGCATTTCCTTACTGGGAGCCAGGAACGGCTGAGTTA
This sequence comes from Lissotriton vulgaris, assembly GCF_964263255.1. Classification (NCBI taxonomy): domain Eukaryota; kingdom Metazoa; phylum Chordata; class Amphibia; order Caudata; family Salamandridae; genus Lissotriton; species Lissotriton vulgaris. Next base: position 162,730 of record NW_028246393.1, on the reverse strand, counting down.
TCAATGGAAGATTGAGGAGCAAGCGAGTTGCTGCATTTTGTACCTCCTGCAGTCTGTTGATCTAGTAGTCAGTCAGGTGCATTTGCGTAGTCCAGCCTGCATGTGATTTAAAAGCAGTTTACCTGGCTGGTGGAGAAAGAAAATCACAAAATGTTTTCAATATGCTAAAGCAGAACCCCATCCCAGCTTTGACTTGGTGCTGGATGGACAATAGGTTGACAAACTTGACCCCTAGATTTTTTACCACTTCCCATTGCGAGATGAAAGGGGGAGCACCGTCCGGCCAAAAAGCCTGCCGAATTGAAGGTGAGCTGGGGCCAAAGAAGAAAACTTTGGTCTTATCGAAATTGCACTTTGGTTGGTTAAAGCACATCTAGTAATTGACAGCGGCTAGGCAAGGTGTGATTAGGTCTGGTGCAATGTCTTCTCCTTTAATAAAGTAGAAGAGGAGCTGCCTGTTGTCTGCATGGGAGACTATTTTGGCACAGAATAATTCCACCACGTATGCCAGTCGAGTGAGAGATGTTAAACAGTTTGGGGCTAAGGGCTGAGCCGTGGGGAAGCACTACTGTTACGTTTTCAGTACCTGAAGAGAATGGGGTGTCAAGACCTCCTGTCCTCTACTTCCTAAGAAAGAGTCCAGCAAATTCTGTGGTTGTCCCACAAGCCCATTAGTCTGAAGGTGAGAGTGTGGCACTGTGTAAAAAACTGCTGATGGGTCTAACAATTTCAGCACAGCCTTACCACCTGAGTTTAGAATATGTCAAATATGCTCTGTTACCTCAAGCAGTGCAGTTTCAGTTCTAAAATTAGGTCTGAAACCCAGTTGACTCTAGTTCAGGAGATTTTTAGGCTCAGGTAGCGTAAAAGTTGCTTTTTGACAAATTTCTCCAGCAGAGTAGACAGTGTGGTGAGCAGATAAAGAGGCCTATAATTGGTCAGCACATTTGGGTCTACTGACAGTTTTATCAGCAGAGGGAGGATTTTATCCTGCTTCCAGTCCTAACTAAAGTTATAGTAAGAGAGTCATTGGGCAATTAGTTGACTAATAGGCTGATCACCAGTGCCCTCATATTTAAATGATTGAGGGGAGATCAGATGTCAATCCTGACTTACCGTCTGAATAGCCTTCATGAAGTCCATCAAGGAAATGGGATTAAAGGATGATGGCTAGAATTCCAATAATTCAGTTGCTACCTCAGAGATGGTAATGCTCACATCATGCAGATGAATTAAGTTTCGACTAGATTGGATGTTAAGAATTTTGTTATGAAAGAAGAAAGCCAGTTGTTCTCACCATTCAGCAGAACATTGCAGATTTCTAACATATGCCAGTGGTGAAATGAGATTGTTGCCCACCTTGGAAACTTCTCTGGGGCTCTTCTCTTCTGCACCAATTGTTCCTTCATAAAAGATATTCGTCCCCATTTTAACAGAGGTGTAATAATTCTATAGGAGCTGTCCTGTAGATGGCTTGATCCTTCTCTTTATAGTGTTTCCACCAGTTTCTCTATTTGTACAGTGTTCTGCATCTACAAGGTTTATGAGCAGAAACAGGCATAGCATTTCAACCACATGTTAGATCCAGCTATCAACCACAATGGTATCTACCTCAACATATCATGAAAGTGTGGAAAGTGTCTAGTTCAGGGAGCCGAGGAGCTCTACCTGTTTGGCCTCGATATAGGATTTAAATGAATAGGAAACTTTGACAGGCTGTTCTTTAGCACATGGTATAGTGGGCCTCCTAAACATAATTAGAAAGTGACCGGTCCAAGGTAGAGGACAAGGATCAACCATTTGCACCATTACATTAGAAAATACAAGGTGAACCATATGTCCTGCCTAGTGGGTGGGCTTAGAGACATATTGAATAAGGTCAAAAGACAACATCGTGTGCAGCTGAGTGATCACCTCGGGTGATCATTGCATTGCAGGCCAGAGATGAGGACCGTGTGTTTCTGCATAGTTTACATAAATCAAGAAGGCTGAATATGCCTTGTTCAGCTGCATTGCCAATGCAGGCAGAATAAAAGCTTCAAAGATGGGAGTTGGGTTCACATGGAAGCCGCAGGTAGGGCAAGAGGGGGAGTCCTTAATAGGCCTGGACGGGACTCCGCAAAGTGCAAAAAAACTTTGCAAAGTTCCCCGAGGGGCAGAGTGCAGCATGAACTGCCACTTTCACTGATCTTCCTGTAGCTTGTGTAGAAATTCTACCCCAGCATCAGCTTGCGCTCGTCAACTTACCGCTGGCGAGCGCGAGTGGAGAAAAACTCTGCTGCACTACATAGAGCAGACTTTCCCGCACTCCACGAGCTCCGTGGAGCACAGAGTGCAGAAAACTTCACAAATGGAGTGGACTTTACCGCCCAGACCTACAGCCTGATTCATCAAGCCGAAATCGGCTCGCAAAGGGCCAGATTCTGAGAATCTGGCCCTTTGCAAGCGCTATTTTTGCATTTGGGATTCATCATCCCAAATGCAAAAATCGGTAATAGCGATTTTGCTATTTTGCGAGGAATTACATTTAAGGAATCTCTATTTGAGATTCCTTAAATGTAATTCATCATCCATTTAAAAATTGCGAATTCGCAATTTCGGCCCGCTATTTACCGCGAGGTCAAACCTCGTGGTAAATAGCAAAAACCTAGAAAAATGCTTTTAAAAGCATTTTTCTAAGTTGCATGTTGCTCACAAACATGTCCTTTGGACATGTGTGTGCGCAACACCTGTTTCAATTTGCATTTAAGGGGTGCTACAGGGTGTCCTTTGGACACCCCTGGCACCCTTTAAATCTCTATCTTATTTGCGATTAGCTAATTGCTAATCGCAAATAAGGAATACTCCCCATTCATTCCTATGGGCCTTTTAGCCCATAGGAATGAATGGGGAGTTATTCCTTATTTGCGATTAGCAATTTGCTAATCGCAAATAAGGAATGTGTAGGAATCGCAATTCTTTTTGCGATTCCTACATGAATCCCGTTTTGCGAGTCTGTAATAGCGATTCCTTATGAATCGCTATTATAGACTCACAAAACAGGTCTTTGATGAATCAGGCTGAAAGTCCTTAACATTATGTGGGCTACTGTGAAAGGAACATTGGTTTAAGAAGCTTGGTTCTTGTGTAAGAAATGCAAATTGCGGTTTGTAAGCAGCAACTTCGTGGTTGTTCTTAGTACGCTCTTTTTAAGATCGGCAAGGATAAATCGTCTGCAACATTTGTGTATTCTAAGTTGTGGATACTACACTGATGCTCACGAGTCGCAGCCTCGGTTTCCAAATTTTGAATACGTTCTATACTGGTTTCTAGATATAGCATTGTGCCAGCTGGTTGGACTTCTGTCCGCGAGCTCTCATAGCATTTACAGCCTTTAATGGCCCCTGAAGAAGGTATTGAGTAATCCCGAAATGCATTGGGCACGGTTGTATTTTTCAAGATTACTGAAGAAATGTTAATTTGTGGACAATGTTTATGAGTTTGTATAATATACAAGCACATTGCAGTTTATGTTTTTGTTTATGTAAAGTACCTAAATATCATTCAGTGTTCAGGAGAACATTATAAATGTAAAGGAACAACATTTATAAAACATGAATCACTGTGGTTTATTTCGTAAGATTAGTTTTGGAGTCAAATATTCATAGATTGAGAAATTTCAATACAATTAACATAAGCTGTGAACCCAGTATACCGGTGGTTTTCCACCAGATGTTTGGATTGTTATTAGGTTGGCAGCCTTGACACTGGGTTGCACGGATTCTTTTGTTTAATTTTGTGTTCAACTTTGACTAGAGTGATTTATTTAATAGAGTATAAAGTGGCAGTGCGCAGACCCAATAATTTACTAGAGAAATAAGGAAAGCCAGGCAGGAGGCGAGGTTGAGGAATGGAAACCATATATTTCGGACTGGTGAATTGGGAATTGCTACTCCTGGGGTTTTAGCCAATAGAATGGGATCTTCCAACCTAATTTTATTGCCAGAACATGAAGAACAAGCAGGAATCCAGGTAGAAGAGGAGAGGGAGTAAAAGAGAAGAGAATCCAGAAGGTGAAGTAAATACTCAGTGGCAGATTTACAAGCACCTTGCACCATTTTTGCGTTTTTCTCATTTTAAAAGTGATGTAAAAGAAGCGCAAGGAGCTTGTAAATCTGCCTCTCAAAGTGGAAGGTCAGTAGAGTAACATTACACAACTACTTCCATGTGTGTATGGGAACAGAAGGAAGTTCATCCTCCAAATAATGGGGAGTGATAGTTGACGATGCAACGAGTGAGCCAGGTGAGGGGAAAGTCCACATTGCAACATCCCAACACATGGAGAAGCTACTCTGTATAGGGCTTCAGAAAGAAGAGTGTTTCACAGCCAAATGACATGGTCAGGAGTAAGTGGGAAGGACAGGCTTCCATGTGAGTAAAAGGGTGTTGCTTTGAATACCCAGTGTCAAATATATGTGGGAACTTGTAACCCCAACTCCAGGAGGGTCAAGCACAGAATGGCTGTCACAATTCAAGCCAAAGTCTAAAGGTTGATGGAAAAAGGAAGGTGTCAGAGGGGATAAGAGAGTTGGAAGGATGGTTTAACTGGAATTGTATACATTATGTAAGAAGTGGAACGTTCGATTCTCTTGATGAGCTGGGGCAGAAGAGCTTTTACCATCCAAATGTTGTGTACAAAAAGAAGTAAGATGGAAAAAGATAGATTGACGGTTCAACTTGCATTTACCGTATACTGAATTTCTATGCGGTATAAGTTCAATAAAATAGCTCAATCAAATGAGAGGCAGAGTCCGTGGAGTCTGAGTTTATAAGGGTTTTATTCCATGTAATGGAATGGTTCGAACCATGGTATCGTGTTCCTTTACCACGAAGGTTCAGGAAGGGATAGACAATGCTTTATTAACAGTGCACAATATATATAGTAAATGCATACAATGGTGAAAGATACAGAAGGCGTAACAGCTGAAAGAAACGAGATAAGAACACATGTGCGTAACAGAAGGCGTGCACGAGGGCGTACACGGAGGTGTGTGCTAGAAACGTCACATGACAGTGTCATAAGTGGGGGGATTCATAGAGGAATCCTGCAGTGTCAGCAGAAATATATGGCTGGATGCGCGCGCAGGCAACATGACCTGTGCTTGACGTGGAACTGGAGGGTGAAGGGGACTTGACATTTAGCACTATAAGGGGAGACAGAAGTCTGGCGTGTCAGAACAACCTAAACCCAAATCATATCTGATATCTTGTGTTTGGAGAACTGTTTTATCTAGAGGGAAAGGTCTGTCGGGTAGAGGCTATTCTATACTGACTGCTAGTGCGTGCATATGTGTCTACGTGTAATGCGAGGGGCCATGGGCCTACCATGGTATCGGGAGCAATGAATTTCTCGCACGGAAACAGAAAGGCCGGGCCCTTTGCTCTGCAGCTGGGGAGATGTTTACCTAATTCACTAGACAGGAATGTATTTTCGAGGAGCGGAGCAGATAACTTGAAGGCTAAATTGTCTTGGCAGGCAAGCAGGCTGAGCCGGGCACCGCTCGCCGCGCAGGGAGTAAGGTAAGGGTCATGGATGCAGATCCAGGCTGTAGCTTTCTGAGGCAGAAGGCAGAAAGGGCTCGATGGCAGAAATCAGGGCCTAACTCAACAGAGCCAGGAAAATGTGAAAGTGCACCATGTAAAGACGGTGGCACGGCATACTTAGGAACGGAATTATCGACCCATTCATGGTGGATCTGAAAGAGGACATGTTAACGTTGGACGCAAATGTATTTGCGTCTTCATATCTGGTCATGGAGGGAAATTACATGTACTTGAAGCACGTACATGGAGCCGTTGGGGTCTACGTTAGGGGACACAATTGACCATAAAAATTCGAATTACCTCATTCCCCCCTTGTCCCCTACGGACCCTTCATGATATATCAATCTTCATTAGTCCATCTATTTGTTCATGTAACATCATTTGCTCTTCCTTTTTCAGGCGGGATTTAGAACGTGGACTTGGATGGGGAATACATGATGTGGCGCACAAGCCGCAAATCGCTGGCCCACACTGTAAACATAGACAACAACTGAATACTATGAGAAGGGCTATTCCGAGGAAGGATAGGACTTTCCATCCCCAGGCTGATAACACGCTCCAGAGCCAACCGGACCAAGTCCAGGTGCCTGGATTCTGGTGTATCTGACTTGCAATCTTGTGGAGACGGGTTATGGCTCTATATACTGATGGTGTGTTTTCTGGGATGAAAACACAGCAACTCGATCCGATGACTCTACAAGCTCCGCCCCTATCGGCCAGGATGACGTCAAGAATGAGACGATTCTGAAGAACAACAAGTCTCATAGCAGACTGTTCCTCTGTTAGGTTGCCTAAGGCGGAAGTAGTTTCATTTACTACTGCTTCAAGGGTTCTGGTTAATCTACGTATCAGTTTACTATTCGAGACAGTACCTAAATAAGGAAAGAAACCTTTATTGAAGTCTGTATACTGCTCCCATGCCGTTTCAGTATAGTCGACAATCAGGAGATCTCTCTTGGGTCTATTGTGTACTAGATGGGAGTTCCTATGATAATCAGGTGGGGCTAGGAAAACAGGTGGCAGAAGGAATGCAATGTAACAAGTACCATCCCAATCTAGAGGTAAGCGTACATAAGCTGTCTGACCACAAATGAAATAGGAATGACGGGAAGCTTTGAATGTAGACTTGCCTTTATCACTGAATTCAATCACAGTAGTACATTCACTATGACCTAGGTGTACTGAACCATTCTTTCTGACACATAATTCACCTTTGACTGGTAATACTGACATAGTGGGTAAGTCTGGTTTTGTATCGGACTGGACATTCAGAATCATGAGGTTAAGTGTAAAATTACCTAATCCATACACTTCGTTTTCTAGATCGGTCCCTGTCCTTCGTGGAAGACCCTCCTTGTCAGGGAAACATGCTTTATTCATAACTGTGTTCAGATTTCCCCATACCCAATTGCCCTGGTAAACTATGAAATCAGAGTCTAATGAATTCATTAAACTAAACCATGCACCACAGGAACCGTTGTGTGTGAACGGGTACGGAAAGAGGGGCAGAACTCCCTTGTATTTCTGATAGGGAGGGAGTCGGCCACATATCCAACAATTTGTAGCATTACTGGTCTGATGGGAATGATGTAACATACTGATGAAAGTATTGTTGCGCAGCGCAAGTCGGTATGATAACTCGTGAGGGGGTAATTCACTGAAAGTATGCTCGACAGTGTCATTTAAGGAAGAATGTGCACGTATAGAAATAGGAACGTACATGTGTAACAATAAACTTGTAATAATAATCGTAAGACTCAGAAAAAACATAATCAATAATGTCACAATGCAGTGGCTGCGGAGAGATTTACAATATTTTCGTTTCTTGATCTGTTTCTGTCTATCTCTCTCTATTGGGGTCTAACTTGTACATGTCAGGAACCTGTCTAACCGCTTCACCTAGGGGAGGACTTAAACAATTAAACTGTCTGACTTGTTAGACCTCAATTTCATTCGGAACTCCTGCTGAGGAGTATTTTCTAGCAGGGGGAGTTTAGTATCAGTCTCTGGAATGGGGCAGGGCTGGGAGTCTGTTTTTGGCGGAAGTCCATGGTATTTCTTGATGTGACTCGAGTGGAGCCAGCCTTTGCGGCCCTCCACCTTAACGGCAGTCCTTGTTGTTAACAGAACAAGCTTCGGCTCCTGCCAGCGGGGCTCCAGCGGACTCCTCCTATCGAAATTCCGGATAAACACTAGGTCTCCAGGGACGATTTCGTGTGGCTTCACCTCGGTGTTGTCGGGAAAGGCGGCAGCTACCTGTGAACGACATGATTGTAGTGCAGACATCAAGGAGGCAAGGTAATCTGTCAGCATATTACAGTCAACATCTGTGATCTTACTAGGCAGAGGCGTCCCCCACATATTCGGTGACCTGCCAAAGACCACCTCGTACGGGGATAGCCCTGTCCTAGAGTGAGCTACCATTCTCATATAAAAAAGGGCAACTGGTAAAGCAACTATCCAATCTACGCCTTTCTCTTTACACACTTTAGCGAGACGTGTTTTCAGGGTCTGATTGTGTCTCTCTACGAGACCTGCTGCCTCGGGATGTCGGACACAGTGGAACTTCCACTGATATCCTAGCAGGAGTGATACCTGCTTCATAAGCTCGGACGAGAATGGCTGACCATTATCTGAGTACACGATACGGGGCAAACCATACCGTGGGAAGAATTCACGTACCAGCTGCTTGGCAGTGGTCGGAGCAGTGTAATCTGGGACTGGATATGCTTCGGTCCATCGGGAAAGTGCACATATAACTACGAGGACATACTTGAATCCTCGACAACGTTCCATCTGGATATAATCCATCTGGAGGACTTCAAAAGGGTGATCGGGAGGATGAAATCCACCTTGCTCTACGGGAATGCCTTTACCTGGGTTGAACTGACAACAGATCATGCAAGTACGCGCATTCTGTTTTGCTGCTGCTCGTAAATGCTTATTGAACCAAAGGTTTTGAATACTGTCTAACATGGCTTTTTCTCCTAAATGTGCAGGACTATGTGCTGTGTTAATGATAACTTGAACCATAGAGTCGGGGAGAAACCATGTGGCTTTTCCCTTCGTCATCCATCCCTGTTCTGTCTGTATCCCTCCTAGTTCAGTCCATTTCTTGATTTTGTCTGGTGTAGCATGTGTCTGTATGTCAATTACATCTAGGGCGGGATCCCTAACTGTCATGCAATGTGCCGGTGTCGGGACTACTGTCTTTGTCATATCAGTTGTGTGAGTATGGGTCTGAGCTGTATGCTTGGCTGTTCGATCTGCCAGGTCATTACCCTGGGAAATGGTATCTGTAACTTTCGTATGTGCTTTGCACTTCATGATGGCTATGGCTGTAGGCAAATGTATTGCTTCTAACAGAGCTTGAATGAGGGGACCGTGCTGAATCTTGGCTCCGTGAGAGGTCAAGAAACCTCTTTCTTGTCAGAGGACACCGAAGTCATGTACGACTCTGAATGCATAACGTGAATCCGTGTATATGTTAACTCTCTTGTTCTTTGCTTGTATACAGGCTTGAGTCAGAGCAATGAGCTCTGCTGCTTGGGCTGACAGTGTGTCAATGCGATGTGTTTCTATGACTTCTGTTTCGGTGGTCACAGCGTATGCGGCCACCAACTCTCCTGTACTTGTTCTCATACATGAACCATCCACATAAAGTGTCAGGTCTGGATCTGGTAATGCGATGTCTGTTAAGTCTTGTCTGGGTTTCATCGTAGTGGTAATGACTTCTACACAATCATGTGCCATAGGGTCTGTCATACTTAATGGTAGAAGTGTAGCAGGATTCAATGTATTGCAGCGCCTGATTTCTATGTGTGGCTGAAACAATGTCAATTCATAACCTGTCAGTCGTGCTATAGTCAAGTGCTGAGTCTGTGTTCTGTTCAAAAGGACTTCCACGGAATGTGGAACTTGTACTGTCAATTGATGTCCTAACACTATGGAATCACTTTGTCTGATTGCTAGAGCTGTTGCTGCTACAGATTTCAAGCACGCAGGCAGAGCCTGGGCTACTGGATCTAATGTACTAGAAAAATAAGCACACGGTTTGTGTGAGCCTGCTTGATCCTCGGTGAGTACTGACAATGCAGTACCTTCACGTTCTGTGACAAAAAGTGTAAAAGGCTTGCTGTAACATGGTGTTGCTAAAACTGGTGCTTGACATAAGGCTTTCTTTAATTCGTCAAAGGCTTGTGTATGTTCCTGAGACCATGGAAGTACAGACGAAGACGCTGCCTCCTGTGTTGTCAACTGTATAAGTGGCTTAGCTAGGAATGCATATTGTGGAATCCATTGTCTGCAATAGGAAGTGAGTCCAATGAAGGCTCGTACTTCTTTCTGTGTCTTGGGTTGCGGAAGATGTGCAATTAACTGAATTCGTTCAGGTGTCAGCTGCCTACCCCACTTGGACAGCAAGTGCCCAAGGTACACCACTTGCTGGGCACAGAATTGTAGCTTCGAAGGAGACACCTTGTGTCCCTTGTCCGCCAGGAAATGCAAAACTGTCAGTGACGCTTGTTCACATTCTGGTTCACTACGGGCGGTGATCAATAGATCATCGACGTACTGGAGTAGGGCAGTGTTGTCAGGCATGTGGATACTGTCAAGTTGTCTTTTCAATGCTTGGCTGTAGATACTGGGGCTTTCTGTGAATCCTTGAGGTGCGCGTGCAAATTTGAAGCTTCGGCCATTTAAACAGAATCCGAAAAGGTATTGGCTTTCCGGATCAATGGGGACACTAAAGAAGGCGTTCTTGAGGTCAATTACAGTAAAGAACGTCGCCTCTGAATCAATAGCTGTCAATAATGAGGAGATGTCTGGAACCACAGGGTACTGTGGTACAATACATTTATTCAATTCTCGTAAATCGATCACTAATCGATAAACTGGAGGTGCATTCGGATCAGTGCGTTTAAGAATCGGAATGATAGGGGAATTACAAACGTTGGAGTCGGTTTCTACAACCACTCCTTGTGCAATGAGCTCGTCAATGATTTTCAGTAAAGCCACTACAGCATCAGGTGGTAACTTGTATTGTCGGATGCGAGGTAGTACCACTCCTTGTTTGAGTGTAACTCGATATGGTGTAATGTGCATACAACCTACATCAGTGGGGCCTTGTGCCCATAAATGTGCAGGAACATTCTGTAATCTGGAATCAATATCTCTCAATACATAGTGACCCTTAAAGTCACGCAGAAACAGTCTTACTCCTTCCGGAGAACAACAAATTACAGCCCCTAGAGCTTTCAAGGTCTGTATACCAAGCAAGTTTTCTGGACATGATTTCGTGAGCAACAAATCTGTAGTACGTGACAATGGACCAACTGCAAGGGGAACTGGTTTTGAAACTTCATTAACAATGGTCTTTCCTGAAAATCCAAGGGAAACATTCTGTGAGCCTGAGAGGGGTGCCCCTGGAACCTCGTCGTGACTGATTGTCATCCTACTTGCCCCTGTGTCAATCAAAAACTTTCTATCCTTTCCTAATACCTGACTATGTACGTAAGGACCCTCTTGATCTACAGGAACCTCAATAAGAGGCAAGCCAACCTCCCTCTCTAGGCTGTTTCATGTATATCGCTGATAATCGGGATAGTCGGATTGTGCATATTGGTACATCTGCTGGGTTGCATGTTGTGTTGCGGCAATGGGTTGTGGCTGTGGTACCGCTACAGTCTGTTGTGGAATCTGCATAGGCTGAACATTTTGTGGAGCGTGTTGTTGGGCCTGGTCCTGTCTAGGAGGACGCGGTCTCTCCTTAGTTTTACCTGTGGATATGTTGTGTTTCAAAACTGCACAATCGTTTACATAGTGACCTGGCTGTTTACAATAGTTGCATATCCCTTTAACAGGAGCTGCTGAATTTGAATTATTGGATTGTGTAGTACCCCTTTTATGACCGTCGGCTGGAACTGACTGAGCAACTAGTACTTTCATTTTCGTGTCTTTCATACGTCTTTGTTCGTGGTCATGTTCTTCTCTAATTCTGTTCTGGTGATACTGTAACATTTGTAACATTTGGGAAGGCGAATTAGCTTGCCATGTGCTTTCGACTTTCAGTACACGGTTCTTAACCTGGGGCAGGGAATTCTCGACTAATTTGGATACAAAAAGGTGTGGGTATGACTCGCTACTTGTTTTCAGGCCACTATTAATAATAAAACATTTCTCAAATCGGGAATAAAAATCACTAGTGTCTTCGTCAGGTTTCTGTTTGCAGGCTGAGATTGCATCCCAGTCCTCCTTTTTAGTTGCTAACAATCTTGGCAAAACCTGTACTAACAATCCTGGTAATGCTTTAGTTTTATCCCCAAGCCCTAAACCTGGGGTACGGGTCGTTTCTTCGGTTTCTAATGCAGCCCAATCAATCTTTTTATCTCCCACCTCCCATTCTTTTTCTTTGAGTTTCTCGTAAATACCGGCAGGCAATAACACTTTCAATATTTTCATAATATCGGGTTAGGTGTAATCTCGCATGAGTAACATGTCTTTTATTTCACGGTGGAAACCTGCAGGGTCTTTATCATGACTGGGCACTATTTTCTTCATTTCCAATAATTCCATTTTAGTTATGGGCGTGTATACATACACACGTGCAAAGGTATCATCAGGGTTCCGGATTGGGTGTACTTCTCGTAAAGGATTGTAGCATGGTTTCCGTTCTCCCACAGAACTGTGCATAGAGATCTAGAACCTTAGTGAGTTAGGATGATCCAAAAACTCATCTCAGTGTCAGAAATCTCGTTACCTAGCTAGCTACAGTGTCTCATGGATCATTATGGAATGATACATGTATTAGACAAACCAGAACATGATCTTTAGAATACCTCAGGAGTCGTGGAACACATGAACACTCTTTCGTTATATAATCATTTCAAACCAAAACTGAGAGTCAAAGAACACAAGTGCAAGTTTGAAATATTTATTATTCAATGCAAAGTTCTCAAACGCAGTATCTTGTATAATACCAAAATGCAGATTATAAAAATCAGAGTCAGCAGCATAGTCACTAATCCATAGTAAGCAAAAGGTGCTAGCATGTTATAATGCAATTTCTATAGAACTCTATATCACCTATATTTCGCGCACCCTATCTAGCATATTATATTATATCTAAGAAGGTCTCATTCGGGCTTTAGCAGGGCGACCCCATACCTCTCAATGTCAGTAGGAGCAGTTCACATCAACCGCTACCAGCTCTCTTCATGCGCAGCACCAAGTGTCTGCGTTCATTCCGTGTAACTCTATCTTAAACCCGCGTAGAGCCCAAAATGTTGGCATCAACATTATTTGTGTTATGTCTAATGTCTAATGTGGTGCGAGGATCAGACCTCCTAGCAACCTTGTGTTAGGTTAATCTTAGAGTGTGCAGCTCTCAGTGTGCAGACAGTTGTACCAAGTGTACCAGGCAAAGCTGATAGCATAGGAATAACATATTATTCTCAAATAAAGCAACTCGCCGCTTCTAGGGTGAAAGCTACAACAACAAGTACGTGTCGTGTGCAAAACTGAAGCTGAAGGCAAAACGGCTGTTTAAACATGTAATACACTCATGCTAACTTAACGCAATATATGTAATGAAGTATCCATATGACACCCCCCCATTGGTCCGAGCACCGCCAATCATAAGGGAAAAGGCAATACTAAATCAGATACAAAAATTGAAAGCAAAATTCAATAATCTTGAGCTAAAATAAGCTAAAAATATGTATGAATGAATATGTATGAATGAATATGTATAAATGCCTAAATGCCTACAGTGGCCTCAATTCTAAATAAAAAAAAAAACCACAAAAACCCTTGAATCAAAAGTCATCCGCCAGGTCTCAAAATTACGAAATGTAGGACCAGGTCTCATCCTTTCAAATGTTTGTAAGAGAAAAACCAAGGCACTTATCCGATATCCAAAGTCATGTGCCACCTAGACGTTATCTCCAGCGACATCACGTGAGTGAACTCTCCATCAGCTGAACATAGTTCATCTCTCCAATTCAGCGAGGGGAAAGTCATATTTCACCACAAAGCATTCCTCCCAGGCATCTCACGATTGGAAAGTATATGCAAAGAAAGTTGCAACAGCCTCCAGTATGAAATCACTGCCATCATCCGAAAATAGTTCAGCCATCCAATTTAGCAATGGGAAAGAACATACGTGCTCCTCCAGCATCGGATCCTCCTGCAACGTCAGAGGACAACTCGGTGGGTTCACCAGATCGCTGTGTGTCAGAAAGGCATTCGCCGCTGCAGAGATCTCCCATTGGCCCAGAACTCCATTTATCGCTGCCAAGGCCATAACTCTCTCGCCAGAACAGATCAGCTCGTGAGCCACAACGGGACGCATTAGCTGATCAAAATCGACGTCAGGAGCAGTCCTCAAGCATAGGCATAAATCAATGGCCCAATCGAACTCGCAGCTCAGGCAGTGAAACACAGGTTGGACACACGTGAAGTCGGTGAACCGAAATGACAATCTATAGGCCGTGCTTAATGCTGCAAGCGGCAATGTTCCACAGTAATTGAGCATCCGATTACGGCACAGTGTCAGGAGGCGTTGAACGGCGTCTTGCGCAGGATGGGCATCCATGTTCTATGAAGAAAAACACCAACAGAAAGCCTGCGGCTACAGCCAGCAACACAGGTAGTCCACCAAACAAACTCGAAAAAATAGTGTGGAAAAACGTGGGAATGAGACCAAAAACTTTTTCAAACGTAGTCACGAGGCCACTGCTTACTAATTTAAAAAAATGTGCAAGGCCAGTTGTTGAAGAAGCATTAAAAATCTGGTGTACCAGCTCGCAGAAATGAAATGGCAAATCAGTGTTTAAAAGCGCCTGCACCTCTGTGCGGGTGTTAGCTATGTGAAGGACATAAGTTTCCCGGGCCGAACTCAGGGTCACTTGTTTTTGAGACAAAAGAGCCCTTATTCTGCTTAAACCATTGAATTTCGCTTCCAAGGTTGGGATCCGTGGCCAGATGGAGACATCTGAAGAGCCATGCGTGGGTGGGTATAGGACGTTCTTGCAGCACACTACACGCTCTGATACAGTAACTATATAAGCCACACCAATTAATAAACCACAACATAATTCGTTGTTTAAAAGCAAATAACTACCATTAGCTAATAAAGTAAATGTGGGAACTACTGCTGGAACTGGCGTGCCTTTTAAAACACATGCTAAATTTGGGCGGTCCTGATTACAAGAACCGTGTAACTGAATGTGTCTGCATATTAATGAATGGTCAGGTGACTGTGTGCATTCCTCACCATTAAGATTCACTTCTTTTCCATCTTTCAGACATCTGTATGTGTATGGTAATGACCACGCCTCATGTAGGAATGCATTGCCTAGTGGCTCATATCGTCCTATAGCAATATACCGCATACAGTTAGTAAATTTATATAAAGGAAATGGTAATGTAATTAAACCATGAATAAGCCACGTGGCAGTGGTGGTTTCAGCAACAGAGAAAGGTAAGGATTCTAGCTTCTCAATATGTAACATAGAAAACGATGCATCACGCATTGAAAGCATGCGCTGTTTATCAGTAAGATTAAAAGGGGCAAAAAGTGATGAAACGTTCAATGAGGTCCAGGGAACTCGACCAGCCTTAATTGTCTGTAGAGTCCAGGCAAACTGCATTACAGAACGTAATTGATTTTGACCATGGTATAACGTGGACACTTCATCATGTACAATATCAACAACAGAAGAAACAATATTATCCAATGTGTAAATTCTGGAAGAAAGCGTGTTAATACTATTATCGACCACTGCAAGCACTTTTTCCAAATTGGCTTGATCAATAGCCCTCAGGCGTTTAGCTGCTTCGACTTTTGAAAATTTCCAAATTTCATTATAAATAGCATAAATAAAGCGTTTAGACCTACCCTTAGTCGGGCCTTTTATAAAATCATTTAACTCTATGTTCTCATTCAACTGGGACAGATGCAGTTTAACTGCAGCTAAAGTGGAATGTTGTAACCAGTTCTGACACAATTTGCCTACTGAATAAGTTGTAACAGTGTGATCTGAGTCAAACCTGGGATCTGGCCTGATGCGTGTAAAACCCTCAGACAAACCCAAAAAACGACTTTGGCAAGAATCAGAGCTTCTTTGCCATAAAAGCCACCCATCCGGATCAAAACTGGAAATATTAAAGGAGGAATTCTGCAAAAGTGCTTGTATCTCACTTATGGACAATGTAGTGAAATTACTCCAACCTGAATATTCTTCCAAATCAGGGATAGTTGGGGTATTTAATTTTTTAGATGTAGCCAATCCAAAACATGTTGTTTGGGAAATAGTCGAATTTAAAAACAACATGTGATTCGGGATGAGACATGCACGATGCAAAGCCTCAGTGCCTTGTACCTGCCAATCTTTGGTACCCCAAACCGATTTAAGGTCAATAGCATCCTTCCATAACTCATAGCCATCCACAGATAACCTTTCTAGAAAGGACTTTGAATACAACAATTTTGTGTCAGTCAGTCTAACTTTTGGCATGGATTTCTGTTTCACCTTGAAGTAAAAAGACTCAGGATTTGATTGATTAAAATCTGTTAAGTAAGAGTATTTTCCCAGAAAAGTACTTGAGCTCCCCTGTAAAGGAGCAGGGCAATGTTCCCACTGAGTGTAATTCACAGGAACCCGCCTGGAACTTGTCTTGTGCAAGAAATGATTTCCATAATGTTGGTAACAAAACAAATCACCATAATTGACAGAATCTAAATACAAATCCTCATCATCAAAGGCCGCATAATATTTCAAATCAGAGAACAATGCTTCTACGGCCTGAAGATCCCAATCATCAGAACGAATATTTTGCTTAATCACATCTCCCATGTTTACTCTAAGCACATTAGGAACATTAATAACTTCTGTGGGGCCATGTATCTGAAACCTAACCGCATCCCACACAATCCCATCAAGGACAGGCC
This sequence comes from Lissotriton vulgaris, assembly GCF_964263255.1. NCBI lineage: Eukaryota > Metazoa > Chordata > Amphibia > Caudata > Salamandridae > Lissotriton > Lissotriton vulgaris. The sequence goes on along the minus strand of NW_028246393.1, from coordinate 146,196 downwards.
AAGCAGTAATTTGTACTGAATGTAAGTCTCTCTTTAGTCTGTGTGCTGAATGTGAGGAGGAGTGAGGGGCCAATGTTCCATTAAGGTACCGAATTCCTGTTCTTTCTTTCACATAATGGCCATCAATCAGGCGGAAAAAATAAAACACAAAACCAATTGACATAAAAAGATAAAATGAAAATAGTATCAGCCAAATGTATGTCCAAGGTGGAACTAAAAAATGTTTTTTAAACAACGTGGCATATTTTGCAATAGTCGATGGTTTCTTTGAAAGTTCCGAATCAGAGTCAAAAGAGAATCTGGACTGGTTAGCCAAACGAGCATGTAAATCGGACATAGATAAATCAGCAGGATCTGCATAGGTCACCTCATCAATGTTAGTAACAGGAATAGTATTTAATAAAGGACTTGATATGGCAGGCATCTCGAGGGACACCTCCTGATCTGCACCAGATGTAATAGCCAGCACAGAGTGCCTCACCATGGAAGGACAGGATACAGCCGGTGTCATGCTATGAAGAATCGGCCACCCTGTGTGTCTTGACATTGTCAATAGAAATAAATCTGTTTTCTTTACGACCTGGAAGTGGTGGTAAAATGACTGTTCTTGTGCCCTTCACTCCAAGGACCCGAACTGGCGCTCGATATGAGGGACCAAACTCCTTTTTGTTTTCGATCTTCTCTCGAACCAGTTCTCCAACTTGGGGTAGCCAGCCAACTACCGGGATCTGCAACGCATCATCCGACGTGAAGGGCAAGTGTTCCTTTGCAAGACTGTCTCTGGTCTTTTGTAGATCCTGTAAAACATTGCAATGTTCATCTACGTCAAAGGCCGCGGCCTGGGCCTCGCAGTCTGCACCATCAAGGTCAGGGACGTACATCTTGATACCAAAGAGCATTTCGTATGGGGTCCGCCCACCCAGAGACCTTCTAGGGAGATTATTAAGCGCACGCTGCACGCCATAGAGGTGGGTCAGCCAGTTTCTACCAGTGCCTATAACTCGGGCTGTCAAAGATTGCTTTAAGTCGCGGTTCATTCTTTCTACCACAGAATTGCCCTCAGGCCTGTAGGGGCTTGAAAACTTCACCTGTACTCCCAACGAAACCATAGCATCCTTATACGCCTTAGAGGCGAAAGCCGGACCCTGGTCCGAATGGAAAGCACCACAAGCAAAGATTCCCACAAAGACACGCAAATCCTTAATGACAGTCCGTGAATCAGCGCTGCGATGCGGCCATAACCACACAAAGCGTGTGCATGAGTCGACTGCTACTAAGATGTATTTATACGCAGTATCAGAAGAGAAAGGACCGCAGTGATCTAAATAAACACATCCAAGTGGTTTATTAGAGATGTACAACTGTGTCTGAGGCGGACGCGCAGCAGTAGAAGGCTTAATCTGCTGACAAATGTCACACATAAGGACATAATCGCGCGTCTGTTTGTACAGTCCCCGCCACCAGAATCTCTGTTGTAGCTGAGATACAGTGGCTGAGACGCCCGCATGCGCAGACGCCACACCTTCATGAGCCGCTGTAATCAGAGAAGCTCTGCGATCCGAGTTGGGAACTAGACGCTCTCCAACTTCAGGAATTTTCACATAAGGAACCTTATCGGGACTTAAGTGGTATGTGTATTTCGAAGGGAACCCCGCAGGATATTTACCTCCCTTCGCTGTGGCAGCAACAGCCGCCAAGATGTCATCATCTATTTTGCTTTTGGACCTCGTGACTGCTGCAACTAAGTATTTAGATACTGCTGATTTCGCTGCTTCATCAGCAAGCGAGTTGCCAACAGCGTGGACTCCCACGCGCTGGTGGCCGAGAGTATGAATCACAAACACGAGCGGCAGCTTTTCTTTAAGTTCCGCTACTCGGACCCAGATCATTTTATGTTTTATTGTGCTACCTTTGGAATCACGAAAATCATTCTGAATCCAAAAGAACAAGTTCTCATTGTAAGACTGGACACAGTAGTAAGAATCACTTACGATTAAAGTCGTCACACTAGGATCTGCGTACTCCAATGCAAGCATCAGAGCACGTAGCTCTGCTAATTGTGCAGTGCAGTCCCCAAGTGTCTGCGTGTGCACGACACTGGACTCGAACTCATCGTTCACCATTGCACCGACCACAATGGCGCAAGCGGAAACGTAGGCATGTTTAGAGCCATGCGCAACCTGCGCCGAACCATCCGTGTAAATGATACAGTGGAAATCCTCCAACGGCCGCATTGCTAAAGGAGCAGGATGAACAAATTCATACTGTAAATACTCCTGCGACCGTAAAGCGGCGTCAAAAATAAACGTGACATCCTGAGATGTCAAGGAAGTAGCCCACTGAATCCACCGAGGGTGCAAAGCTTTAGAATTAGGTACACTGGCTTTCGTGACCGCCTCCAAGGCAGGACACGGGGTAACAACCAACATGCGCTTTCCCTGCGACAGGGCACGTTCTTTAAGAATTGCCATCTGCACAGCCGTTAACACTTTCTCCACAGTGGAAAAACGCAGTTCAGCCGAAGTGTACAAGTGTGACTTGTAAGCAATAGGCACAGTATCCCCCTCGTTAAAAGTCAGGTACGTGAAACCCACCGTCCCAGGGATAATTCTTATCACCAGGTTGGTCTGGTTATCACGGGTTTCTAAGTAGTCAGAAGTGAGCAAATCAGCCTGCAAAGACTGCAGAATGGCTGAATGCTCAGGCAGCCAGCATGATTTGGAAAAAGATGGTTGTACCAAGGCATATAAAGGCTTGATACGCTGGGCATATTCCGGAATGTATGTCCTCCCGAAATTTAAAAAACCCAGTAAAGACTGTAATTTTTTCAGAGTTGTCGGAGAGCGCAACTGCGCGCACTTCTCCAGGAAGTGAGGAGCCAATCCCTTTCCTTCATGGTTAAGTTCATAACCTAGAAACAACACTGTGTACTCCGCAATGTGTGACTTCGCAAAGTTAAACTTGTAACCCATGTCTGCAAAGTTACAAATTATGCTGTTTACTCGACACAGATGCACCCAAAGCTCGTCGTCTGTGAGATAAATGTCATCCACATACGAACATGCAACTGGATCGAAACTCTCCAAAAGAGAGACTATGCGGGCGGAAAACACTCCAGGACTATTTTTATATCCCATTGGGAGACGTTTAAACATTTTTTGTACGCCGCCGCACGTAAAACTGGTCCATTGGGAACTTAGACCATCTAATCTATGTGCATAAAAACCATTGGAAATGTCAAGCGTGGTTTTGAACCGTTTACGCTCAAGACTATTCACTAGGGCAGAGCCGTGAGTATTCTGTACTGCACAGTTACGGCAATGCGAGTTCAAATGCCGGTAATCCAAAACTAGACGATACGAGCCGTCCGGCTTGTTAACAGTAAAAAGGGGATTATTCATTGGTGACACACATGTTTCAATTACACCTTGATATTCCAATTGTTCAAGGATAGCCGCGACTGAAGCCTTAGCTTCACGCCGTATGGGATACTGGGGTTGTGGCTGAGGCTGTGATCGTAAAGGAATCTCATGGCTAGGGGACAATTTATCCCAGCCACACTGATTTCGGTACACAGCCGGCGCAAGCGCCAGAGCCCACTCTTCTGCAAAATGCAGCGCTTCCACTCTCGGTACAGTGTGCGCGAAACTGGGGAGGATTACCTCCTCCCCTCGCGGAGCTGCGAGAACAAAAGGTGGGGGCCAGTCAGCCTCCGAAAGCAAAATGTCATACGTATCCGAAAGATTCTCCCAAAATACCCCTTTTACAGTTCGCTGCATGTCACCTTCAATTAACAGGACAATTTCAAAAAGTCTTTCAGGGGGAGCAACATGCGTATCAGCTGTTTCAATTACAATAAAAGTCTCAGTCGCTGTCACCTTCAACAGTGGACGGAGGGCCTCTCTCACTATGGTAATCTCCGCCGCGCTGTCCAGCAAGGTCAGAGCCCACGTCAGATTCCGAAGCCGCGTTCTCACTATCTGGGGCATATCGATGCGCCGTTAAGGCAGCGACCTTCTTCTTGGCAAACTGCGGTCTCTTAGGCGTAGAGTCGTCCCGCTGATCCCCTTCACTTCGCGTGCGGGGCTGGCCACGTCCTTGCTGACCACCCCTGCCCCTGCCGCCCCCTCCACCACCGGTTGACGGAGCCGATGAGTCCTGAAAGGAACGAGGAGAGCGTTGGTCAGATGCCTGATATCTATCAGGTGTTTTAATCGTAGCGCGATCGCGCAATTCATAAACACGCTCTGACTGCGCAGGTTGTGAAGGCGCCGGACTCGAGACCTGTGTCTGTTGTTGTTGTTGCTTACCCTGATTCTGCTTTTTAGGCCAATTTTGTTTCTTGGACCTGGGCTGTCCACCTGTTTCCGAAGACTGCCCCTGGGGTTGCTTCTTTTCTTTTTCAAGAAAAACCTTCGCACCCTTAGAATTGCGGCCAACCATTTTATAAGCCGCCACAATTATTCTTGCCAGCTGACGGGGTTTCTCGGCATCGGGAATTAACGCCAGACCATTGGCCACTTGAAAGTTCACTGCATCCCCTTTTACATTGGCAAGGATAATACCGCAAACTGTCTCAAATGAACCGTTCAGGCGCATACCCAACTCAACCGCCGACTCAGGTCCGTGATCATCCTGAACACGTTTGAGGATTGCAGACAGGTTCGACACTGACGGTGTGCCAAAGCACCTCGAGTAAACCGCTGCAAAAGTCTTACCCCATGTCTCACAGTCAACAAGTTCCGGGGCTAAATCTTTCGGTAAACTAAGCGTAAGAATCCGGTGTTTTTCACCCGGAGTCGTATTAGGAAACACAGCCTCCAGCTGGTCGAATTTCTCGGCAAGCCAGTAAGGAAAATCATCCTTAACATCTGGCTTTCTGCCCATAACGGAATTCACCAAGACCGGAATTATTTTCAAGCCAGCCTGGTCTGCTCGAAGCTGCGCCCCTGCGGGGGCTGCGCCATGAATATTACGACCAATGTAATGAACAAGCGCTCTAATCACACCAACTGCGACCTCATGAAGACGCCGCAGGTCACCCACATTACAAGTGGTGCGATTAGGATGAGGAGTAAATCCACCCAAAGCGGGCCAATTTGTGCCCGGAATGGATAAGGGACCTAACCTCGGAGCCGTTAAAGAATGGGGTAGGGCGCCACCAAACCAAACTCCGTGCTGCCAAGCGTCTATAGGTACTTCCAGTGCCCTGTACGGAGCATAAGCCGCCGGTACATCCGTGGCAGTGTATGAATGATAGACACCCGAATTAGCGTCTATTTCCGGAAATGTCACCCAGGAATAAAACAATTCGTACGGGTACGCATGTTCCGCACTCACTACTAGAACCACAGCTAAGCCTTCCGCGGGTACATTATATCCCCGCAAGTGGTCGCGAACCGCGACGCGGCTATGCTGCGCTATTTCCACTGCCATGTTAGCACAGGAAGAAGAAAAACTAGACAAAGAACACTTTGTAGCACAACTAGGTAGTGATTCAAAGAAACCTTTTTAGAAGAATTCAAGCTTGAAAAGACCTATTCCAAAAACAGGTAGGTTTTCCGACACCGCCGTTTACCGGAAACGGAAATGAAGGTGTCAAGGTATGAATGATATACTACTCGAGTGTCATGAAATACGGCCAACCAATCCGTTGGGCGCCATGTAGCATGGTTTCCGTTCTCCCACAGAACTGTGCATAGAGATCTAGAACCTTAGTGAGTTAGGATGATCCAAAAACTCATCTCAGTGTCAGAAATCTCGTTACCTAGCTAGCTACAGTGTCTCATGGATCATTATGGAATGATACATGTATTAGACAAACCAGAACATGATCTTTAGAATACCTCAGGAGTCGTGGAACACATGAACACTCTTTCGTTATATAATCATTTCAAACCAAAACTGAGAGTCAAAGAACACAAGTGCAAGTTTGAAATATTTATTATTCAATGCAAAGTTCTCAAACGCAGTATCTTGTATAATACCAAAATGCTGATTATAAAAATCAGAGTCAGCAGCATAGTCACTAATCCATAGTAAGCAAAAGGTGCTAGCATGTTATAATGCAATTTCTATAGAACTCTATATCACCTATATTTCGCGCACCCTATCTAGCATATTATATTATATCTAAGAAGGTCTCATTCGGGCTTTAGCAGGGCGACCCCATACCTCTCAATGTCAGTAGGAGCAGTTCACATCAACCGCTACCAGCTCTCTTCATGCGCAGCACCAAGTGTCTGCGTTCATTCCGTGTAACTCTATCTTAAACCCGCGTAGAGCCCAAAATGTTGGCATCAACATTATTTGTGTTATGTCTAATGTCTAATGTGGTGCGAGGATCAGACCTCCTAGCAACCTTGTGTTAGGTTAATCTTAGAGTGTGCAGCTCTCAGTGTGCAGACAGTTGTACCAAGTGTACCAGGCAAAGCTGATAGCATAGGAATAACATATTATTCTCAAATAAAGCAACTCGCCGCTTCTAGGGTGAAAGCTACAACAACAAGTACGTGTCGTGTGCAAAACTGAAGCCGAAGGCAAAACGGCTGTTTAAACATGTAATACACTCATGCTAACTTAACGCAATATATGTAATGAAGTATCCATATGACAGGATTCTGTTTGTCAAGGTGATATGGTTGCCTAACTGGAGGTGTGACGGAAACAAGATGAGGAGTCAGGAAAGTTCTATATTTATGGCATTGTTCTAAAATCGTTTCAATTAGATCAGTACCCAGACCTCTCCATCTTCTCAGGAGTAAGTCTTGCAATAAACTATATAAAGGACCTGGATCAGATGCTTGGTTTTCGTACTGTATAATGAGGTGTTGGGTCATGTATATACCAGCTAGTCGCTGTTCTTCTGGAGTAAGACTTAAAAATGTTTGCACTACTGAATCGTCTTTATATATGCTGTCATCCCCGGCCCACTGTACTGCGGACCGCGCTAGTTCCTGATCACGTAAAGTATTGAGTTCGTGATAACCTACTCTCTCTTTCAGTACTTTATCAGTAACCTGGAATACATGTTCAAGGGTACATCGCTCTGGTATCGGGCAAAGATATCGTTTCTTGTTTTCTAAACGAATGGGTCTGTCGAAGGGCCTATCAATAGGGTACGGTCTAGGGAGTCTCTCTCTACCTACATATGCCACCATGTCTCTACTTGCCAGTTGCGATGTTTCTGCTGTCTTTTCTGGTTCATCCTCCTGCGAGGAGTCCTGATCGCCTGATTCGAGTGGCTCTTCAGACTCTCGACGGGCATGTATTGCTATTATTTCTTTACGGATCTTTCTAACCATAGCATGTACACATTTCTCTTTATCATGTTTACCCTCCGAAATATTCTGGCTCCATCTGTTCAATCTATCCATCTCATCTTGTGGAAAACCTGTCTGATCTTGTTCCCTTATCAAACAATTAACCAAAAATCGCATAATTAAACCTTTGTTCTCAACTTTCTGACGTGACATGGCTTCACCAACACACTCTGATCTTTCTCCTGTTCTAATAAAATGATACAAATTGTCTAGATGGTCTGGCATTTCTGGTAGCAATTGCAAATAATCTGTAACACGTCTTAAACGTAGGGATGCTAACAACATGGGTCCTGTTTTTCCAGGCACTGTGTCATATCTACAATCTGTAAGCTGTTCTCTGAGCTTTTCGGCTGGGGCACCTTTAGGTGTTCGCGACATTGCTAACTCTCTCATTGTCACTCGATGTAACTGTGGCGGGGTGCGATAACCTCCTGTAGCACCTCCTGATGCGGAGGCTTGGGCATAACCTGGCTGTATGGTCGGTATCTGTTGTAAAGGGGTTGGGGCCTGAGCAGCGCCAGCCCCAAAAGGATTAGGCGGATGAATAGGAAGCGGTGCAGGAAGCGGTGCAGGAAGCGGTGCAGGAGGGGTCTGCTGTTGCGGACCCGGGGGCAGATGATCATGGGGTACGTTAAGGTCAGCAGGTGGTACAGGTACACGGGCAGGTACATTGGTATATGCGGGAGCTACATCGTCTAAATAGGAAGAAAGGAAAATATCTGCTGCGGTCTTGTGACGTAATTTAGTCGGAACCAATGGAGGGGGCAGATTCTTCGGTGTTTCCGGGGTCGCCTTGGGCAGGCCCTCGGCCAGGACTGGATACAGTACTGTCATAATGGCATTACTCTGTCTGTCGTGTTGTTCCATTCTAACTCGTTCTCCTTCTTCTAGTAGTTCCTTTTCTTTGGCTTTTTCAGAATCCTCTCTGCTTTTCTCTGCCTTTCTGAATGCTTTCTCTGTCCGTCTATGTGATTCTTTACACCATAGTTCGATGGCATCTTTCTGTGACTGTCTGGCTTTCTTTTTCCATAACGCTTCTTCTACTCTCATGATGCACTCGGCATCCCATGTCCCTGTAACGGGCCATCTTTGATTCTCTGCCAAGTCTTTCGTATATTCCACCCACAAGTCGAGAAATAATATGGCATCTAAGCCGTGCTTGTGGTACATAAAATAGCCAGGAGTGTCCCTGGGTGGGATGGGAACAGCTTCCTTGAGTATCCCTTTTCTAGTTCCTATCTGTCTCAATTTCGAGAATAAAGGCATTGCTACCACTATACACAATAAACACAGTAAAAAGAATGCAAACAATCACTCATACCACGACATTAACACACATTAAAACATTTACTAGATAACTGGATAACTGGATACTGGATATACTGCTAAACAGTACAGATACACTGCTAAAACAGTGCAGACCGGGTCTGCGTACCCAAACCCGTCTTGACCGGACACAAATTAATGCACCCGTCTAGATGCGTCCCCAGCAACGGTACTCACCGGGAAGCACAGAACGGAAGGCCTCGGAAACTCGACTGGACTGGACTGGACTCGACTCGACTCGACACGTGACGTAGGTACTTCGGAACTGGTGGGCCTCTAGACACCTCGGACCTTGCTCTCTCGGCTGGGCTCTGGTCGGGATCCTCCGCACTCCTCACCGCCTCGTCTGGATGTCGATCGCAGTCTCCGTCACCTCCGTAGGCCTGAGGGAGATACAGGAAATCCTGCGGGTACGCGTAGTTGTCCGTCACGGCTGTGGCAGGGGGCAAGGCCTGCGACGCATCGCAGGCGCGTAAGGTGGGGGAGGGGTCCCTATTCGGGCGCCAAATTATGTGGTAAATAAAGATTTACCGTATACTGAATTTCTATGCGGTATAAGTTCAATAAAATAGCTCAATCAAATGAGAGGCAGAGTCCGTGGAGTCTGAGTTTATAATGGTTTTATTCCATGTAATGGAATGGTTCGAACCATGGTATTGTGTTCCTTTACCACGAAGGTTCAGGAAGGGATAGACAATGCTTTATTAGCAGTGCACAATATATATAGTAAATGCATACAATGGTGAAGGATACAGAAGGCGTAACAGCTGAAAGAAACGAGATAAGAACACATGTGCGTAACAGAAGGCGTGCACGAGGGCGTACACGGAGGTGTGTGCTAGAAACGTCACATGAAAGTGTCATAAGTGGGTGGATTCATAGAGGAATCCTGCAGTGTCAGCAGAAATATATGGCTGGATGCGCGCGCAGGCAACATGACGTGTGCTTGACGTGGAACTGGAGGGTGAAGGGGACTTGACATTTAGCACTATAAGGGGAGACAGAAGTCTGGCGTGTCAGAACAACCTAAACCCAAATCATATCTGATATCTTGTGTTTGGAGAACTGTTTTATCTAGAAGGAAAGGTCTGTCGGGTAGAGGCTATTCTATACTGACTGCTAGTGCGTGCATATGTGTCTACGTGTAATGCGAGGGGCCATGGGCCTACCATGGTAACGGGAGCAATGAATTTCTTGCTCAGAGACAGAAAGGCCGGGCCCTTTGCTCTGCAGCTGGGGAGATGTTTACCTAAATCACTAGACAGGAATGTATTTTCGAGGAGCGGAGCAGATAACTTGAAGGCTAAATTGTCTTGGCAGGCAAGCAGGCCGAGCCGGGCACCGCTCGCCGCGCAGGGAGTAAGGTAAGGGTCATGGATGCAGATCCAGGCTGTAGCTTTCTGAGGCAGAAGGCAGAAAGGGCTCGATGGCAGAAATCAGGGCCTAACTCAACAGAGCCAGGAAAACGTGAAAGTGTACCATGTAAAGACGGTGGCACGGCATACTTAGGAACGGAATTATCGACCCATTCATGGTGGATCTGAAAGAGGACATGTTAACGTTGGACGCAAATGTATTTGCGTCTTCTTATCTGGTCATGGAGGGAAATTACATGTACTTGAAGCACGTACATGGAGCCGTTGGGGTCTACGTTAGGGGACACAATTGACCATAAAAATTCCAATTACCTCAATCCTGTCACCTGTGTGGAAACATGACCCTATCAAACTCCGTTAAGAAAACATATTTCAACACCTTTAAGATGAAAAGTCATCCCTTTTCTGCAACTATAGGCACACCACTAAATTAAAACTGGTATAGTGTAAATATTGATTGATTACACATTTCTAAATCCCAGGAATGAGGTACCTATGTGACACATCGTTGAACCATCTGCAAATATGTTGCTGACATATGAATATGTGTTAAAGGTAAGAAGAATACTGAGGATAGTATTGGTTACTTCAATGGAGGTTGTCTGCATTTGCAAGGTCCTAACAATGCTTTACTGAGTTAGACACAAAAAAGGAAAGAAATTGTTGAAATAAGGTCAAGAGGCAATTTGGATTCAAAAGAGGGTCTGAGACTCATATGCACCTTGGAGAAAACATGTCACTTAGACTGCGTGTGATTGGGCTTTTCACACATAAGGCATCTGATGTTGCAGTAGTAGAAATACCTCCATGAGAATTTCAATCAAGTGTAAGAACAGAATTCCTAATCAGATGTTTAACTATTAATACATGGCATCTTGCAAACTAGCTATAATCTGATCAAGTGGGCGCAGATGGTAATTTGAATTGTCTTCTGATTGCATGCTTTATATAAACCCATTTGTGGACACGTATATTGTGAGTTGCTCTATACATTTCTAAATTGACGGCATAGTACATACATAGTAGAACTTCACTTAAAACAAGTTACTTATTGGGCATGGATTAGTTCTCTGGCATGTAATTGTCTGACATTGTGAGCTCTATATGCCCTTGGTAATTTGCATTTCTGTACCCTTGCCTCTTTAAACGTCTACACATAGGAACCGAAAAGGGCAGTCATGGCCTGAACTGTGAATAATGCTTGAGTGAGTGGATGAAAATGAGTACTAAATGCGGTACACAAACCACGCAGATTAATATATGTTTTATTCGGACATACTGATGTTGGTGCCTTGGGAACTAATAGTGGACCAAGCAGCACCACTCTGAGTTAGTACATTATTTTAGGCAGCATAGCTTAGAAAGTAAAAGAGGTAATTCTTGTTCACTGTTTCTGACCTATACTGTGTGAAAATCAAGCTCTACCTTGGAGAAATAGTGGGTTAAATGAATTTACTTTACTCATTGCAGGCTTATAATACAGGCATAGAAACAGGCACTATCATAACTAGCAAAACCAGTAACCAGCAAAACCAGATCATTCTGCAGGCAAACTCATCATCTTTAGTGGGTCTTGACACACCTACAGCTAGAACACATCAGATTGCAGTTTAACCCTTTCCATGCTCATGACGGCTCCACGTCGTCATGAGCCACGGGCGGCGTGTGCTCATGACGGAAGTGGGGCCGTCTTGCACCTGCCGCCCGCCCCCCCTTCGCCTACGCAGCACTAATTCCCCGCCTGTGCGGGCGAATTAGTGAGTGGGCGGGATTATGATGGCTTCACGCCATCATGAGCATACGCTGCCCATGAGTAAGGGAGCGCCACGCCCACCCCCTAGACCCGCCCGTGCCGCGGCCGAATTCGCACTGCAGCAAAAAGGCTAAGCACCCAGGATCCAGCACAGCATCCCTGTATCCATCAGGAATGCCCCAACTCACATCCTTAAAGAACACTATATCACAATGCATTCACATCCTCCACCCAGCTCCTTCTCCTTGTACTAACTGATTGTATGCTTGTAATTGACAATGTACAGTGCTCCTTTGCCTTTTGACTAGGCTTGCGCTATAGAAAAAGCATACACATAAATACAGTACACTCTGCTTTGAGGCGATGCAGTCTATCATGATAAGGCACCCCGTTTTTATTTTTCATACCTTTAATAAGTCAGTCCTTTGAAAGTTGTTTTATACACCTATTTTCCACCATCGACTTCTTAATTTTTGCAAGACATCCAATAGCAGCAAGTTTTCTGCAATAAAAGGCGTGGCCTTCCATTCTGGACCTTCGTGAATCATACAGAAGTATAGAAAGCACACATTTTACATGGAAGTCTCAGCATAGACCTACTTTCCTTTTATGGAAGGGGACAATGCTTATTTTCCAAACGTCGACCCATATTTGCATACATTTTGCGCTTTGTTAGTATCACAAAAGTGGCACAAATCTGTGTAAACATCGTTTTTTTATTTACTTTCCAATGCCTTGTTTTGTCCTGTATAGTTGCACCAAAGTAACACAAAACAGAGCAAAGTACTACTTTATTGTTACTCTGTGCCAAGGGGACGTTCTTTGGATGGTACATGGGAGTTCCCATATAACCACTCTTAGTTTTTGATGGAAAACCCTTTCTACTAACAACAGTAGATAGGGTTTTAAATTTGTACTAAATATTAACACAACTTTGAAGCAGGAGTAAAAAGGAGAAAGCTATTAATTCTACCTTTTCCCACCTTGCATGTGTGCTGCACTTTACTGCACAAATCTAAAGTGGAAAACGTTTTATTGTCAGTCTAAGCATAGTATTTTGTACTGGAAGGGTGCCCTTCCCGTCAAAAACCTGTTCAACGCACAGGTGTGTGCGGGGTTTTAGGCAACCTGAGGGGCCGATCAGGATCGCGGACGGACTTGCGTCCGTCCGCGACCCCAGAGCAGGAGGGAACCTCCGCATGGCATGCGGAGTTCCCTCCTGTGCAATTAGGATGTGACCGCCACCCTGGCGGTCACATCCTCTATTTTTAACATTGCGGCGGGTGCAGCTTCAAGCTGCACCCGCGGCAATGTTAAAAATGCACGCATTGCTTTTGCATGCAGAAAGAGGCAGGCACCGTGCGGTGCCTGCCGCTTTCTGCATGCAAATGCAGGGGGGTACCATAGGTACCCCCCATGTGCACCCCCCACCCCCCCTTCACCTAGGGGGCCCGCAACGGGCCCCCGCAGTGAAGTTCCGTATGCTTTTCCACGGCGGGAAACGCGCCGCGGAAAAGCATAATTCACTGCCCATCCTAATATGGTGGACGGTGTCTGAGAGACACCGTCACCATATTAGAGCTTTTCCGCCGCGGTTGTAAGCCAACCGCGGCGGAAAAGCTGCGGACGGAAACCAGGACCCACCAGCCATCCTAATGTGGCGGTGGGTCCTTGGTCAGTCCGCTGCGGTTTTTCCGCATCCTCGGGGCCGGCGGTGGCTTCCGCCGGCCCCGAGGATGCGGAAAAACCGCAATCCTGATCGGCCCCTGATTGTGCACCACAGTCAGGGGGAGAGCAGGCTAGTGCCAAACCTTAGCAGCTATGGCACTTTCCTGTTCCATCCCTCCCACGCAATGCGGTGGCTGAGCTACGTTGAGTGACACCTTTGTACATCTGGGCCTTCACATCTCAAGCAACTTTATAAAAGTAAACCAGAACTCCTGTAAAATTCTAAACATAGCCATGTGCTCTGGCAAACAAAGAGAGGCGAACAATCTATTTAAGAATGTAATAGGGAACGCCACGACGAACAATGAAGCATTATTGTGTATAATTAGGCATGTCTGAACATGATCCTTTCTAGCACCTTCATTTCGCGCTCAACCTGCGCAGTGCCATCTTCTCAAAGCGCGGAGGTTTAATAAGACGGGGAGCTATAAATAACGCTCCTCCCCTGCAATGCAATTTATTATGTCCATGGCCGTCATCTGCATTTGTATAATTGACACCATTATCTGCCGGGCTGCGTGGTATGGCTAGGAACTCATTATGAGATCGTTACGGAAAGGGCTGTAACAAGTTCAAAAGGCCAATTGGCTGCATTTTAATCACTTTTGAAGTGATTGTAGAAAGGTGCCCTAGGGAGAATGTACTGCAGCAGAGAAAAAACTTATAATGACCATATCAAGGTAAGAAAACCGGCCCCTGCTCGCTGGCAATAGTGGCTAATTTCAGCTCGGTCCCTTTCTCTTTAAAATTGTCCCCTTTGTGTAATCCGAATTTCAGAAAATATCCTTAATTTCACAAAATAGCCTCCTATTCAAAGGAGAAAATTTCAAGCAGAAAAGAAGAAAACGAAAGGTCATTTAAATAATGGTAATACAAGTTTAATTAATTCCACTGTAGCATTAATAATAGCGTTAAAGGTTTCATATTCGCAACAGCGTGGTTGATATCAAGCCGACCTGTGTCATTGAATCAACTACGGAGAATTTGTTTTGAAACGCTTAAGTCGACTGAAGACGCGTTACAGAGAATTCAGACATAATGTCAATGAGTGACTTGTAGTTTGTTTTTTGTACGATGGTTGTAAAATAGTCAAAAGCACACTGATACGAGTTTCAAATGCAGCATTGTTCTAAACACCCCAGCCGGCCCCTGTTGGAGCGCCCAATTACCAATGGAATCCCCATACACATTCTACATGCAGCATTCTACAAGAATTGTTTGAGTCTCGTAGCAGCCACCACGAAACTGACATCTGGGTTAACTACTTGAGAGAAGACACCACCCACCTTCTCCTGTTAACAACAACAACAAAGAAACACTTTTAAAGGAATATACTTAAATGATGAAAACATAAATGAACTTAGTATTATATTATCTGATGAACTAACAGTGGGTATACCCACACTTCACATTAAATAATAAAGAGTCAAACTAAGAAATAGTTTTTTTGAACCCCCTACAACAAAACTTGAAATAAACTTGTTTTGTGACAACAGATGCTAATAAAAGTTACCTAATGTACTCTTTGCTTATTGGCAATATCTTTTAAAATAACTAGGATGCGTTTGTGCTCTGAGACTTTCTCTTTGCCCTACATATATGTCGTTTTCCAAATCAGGCCAACAAGTGTATCATTCTCATGTATGTAGTCATCTTCACCATCGGACCCACCATTATTTGACTTTGAATTATCCACTACAACTCAATTCAGATTCCACATTCTTCCATTCTCCATTTTAATAGAATGATAGAGTGCCTGTGTTAGTCCTGAGGCGGAAAGCCGGGACCTGTGCGCGTGTTGTGCATTTCGATCGTGCTGTTTTAAAATTGCACTTGTTATCTTTATTTTGCACTGAGCTGTTTTATTAGTGTGAAAATTGTGATTTCTGCAATATTCTGCCGATCTACCATAGGTCTTACTTAGGCTTGCATTTACTGACCGATTTACCTGGTCTCCGCCCTCTCTCGCCCCCTTGCAGCCCCCATCTTGGGTGAGGAGCAGGCGAACTGACTAGTGCTCGGCCCCTCCCGCCCTTGTTGCTATAAAATGGCTCCTCCCACTAGTGAGCGCAGCGACCGTGCGCAGCGGGCGTGCCGACGGGGCGCCGAAGGTGCGCCAAAGGTGAGCCTGTCTGCGCCCGTCCGCGCCAGTTCACCGCCTCCCGCCTGGGATGCTGCTCCTGCCATCTCGGCGCGGACTACCTACTCGAGAAATCTTTTGCTGAACATTCGCCAGCAAGCCTGCCATTGTGATTGCTCGCCTCAGCACCCGCTATGTGGCCCATTTAGGTGCCCTTGCGGGAAATTGGTACTTGACTCTCCATTACATATAAATGCACCCTTTAGGTCCCTGCCCCAGCGACATCTCAACATCTTACAACTTAATGTCAGATCGCTTGTCAAACATCATGCCGAAATACGTGACCTCATCTCTGACGAAGCACCGGATATCTTTTTTATGACAGAGACATAGCTCCACGAAGAAGTAACGGCCGAGCTTAACCTAGCCCTCCCCCCAGAATACTCTATTTATACGAGCAACCGTAACACCAGAGGTGGTGGCATAGCTGTAATAGTAAAATCCTGCTATCCGTGTAAATGTACTAAGATGCTGATAGAAGGCTGTGAAAGCACTCACTTCAGCATCTCGGTTAGGCATCACTTTACCCTTACAGGGCTACTGATTTACAGACCCCCAGGAAATGCCGTTACTTTTAGGAAAGCCCTGCCAGAGGCCGTTGGCTCTCTTGCCATGGGATCGGCTAACTTTAACATCTTCGCCGACCTAAATCTTCATTTTGACCTTTCCCAGACCCTGACCATCGGTAGCGGCATTTCAGCTCCGCCAGGTGGTCACCAGCTCCACTCATGCGGGAGGCCATATATTGGATCCTATATTCACCAACATAGCAATGGCCACTATCCAGCCGCCGATTCCGGTGGCATGGTCCCATCACTTACTGGTGGAACTATCCCTCCAAGTCCCGGTCCCTTCTAATAAGAATATTGATAGAGTCGTTCTTAAACGTCCCTGGAGGAAGCTGAAGCTCGAGGACTTCCATCGACTCCTCAAAGAAAGCCCCATTGGCCCTTTCAACGATGTTGAGTCTGGCTATAACCTCTTCTGTGATTGGATCACCCAGGCACTGGACTCACTGGTTCCTGTTACCTGGAGCAAATGCCGCACCCTCGAACCCAGTCCTTGGTATAATGATGCCTTAATGGTTTTGAAGAAATCCTGTAAAACAGGCTGAGAGAGACTGGAGAAAAAACTATGACTCAGGGAAAAAAGCACTGTACATAGCAGAGGTAAAAATATATCATAGAGCTATATGCAGGGCAAGGGCTGCATATTATTCCAGTGAGATCAAATGCAGTTCCAACCCAACTAAGCTGGTCTTTAAGATCCTTAAAGACCTTACTGCCAAGAGAGCCCCATTATCTGAGCTTTCTTCAAATTCGCACTGTGAGGATCTCGCTGCCTTTTTCCTGGAAAAGGTACGTGTCATCAATCGCACATTCTCATGTCTAAATCCCCCGAATGAGTCAACATTGCCCAGCTCCACCACCAACATCAGCCTCACTATTATCCCTGGGATCCCGGAGGACGAATTTAATAAACTAGCGGCCAAAGTTAAATCAGGCTCTCCCCCGCCGATCCGCTCAGGCCCGCACAATTCAGAGACTCTGCCTCGCTGTGCCTCCCCCGCTTGCGCCAACTTATTAATGCCTCATTCACCTCTGCCATAGTCCCCACCAAATGGAAACAAGCTTTTGTAACCCCGATCCTGAAAAAGCCTTCACTGGACCCGAGTAAACCGGAACACTACCGGCCTATTTCCCTGCTCCCCTGGGCTGCTAAGGTGGCTAAAGCACATGTTAACAGCATACTCACAAAACATCACCAGACTAACAACTCTCTGGATGTCTCCCAGAACTGGTTCCGGGCAGGCCACAGTACCGAAACCGCCCTCCTTGCCATGGCAGAACATCTGCGATCCGTGCTTGATTCCGGTCAAACAGTGGCACTGGTTCTTTTAGATCTTAGTGCCGCCTTTGACACAGTCTCACACGTGGTCTTGCTTCATCGCTTGGAGGAGGCTGGGATCTCGGGTCTGGCCCTTGAATGGTTTACATCTTTCCTGGCAGGAAGATCGTTCCGGGTAGCTACATCTCCCTTTCAGTCCCAGGATTATCCTGTTGAGCAGGGAGTGCCTCAGGGGTCGGCGCTGAGCCCCACGCTCTTCAACCTTTATGAGCAGCTGTTAGCTGCGGTCGCCAAGCAGTGGGGCCTGACTATGGTCTCATATGCTGATGACATGCAGCTGGCGGTTGCACTCTCTGGGGACTCAGACCACGAGGCCTTAAGGTTCAGGGATGGTTTGGTGGCTGTGGCAGGTTGGATGTCAGCTAATTATCTCCAGCTGAATGCCAATAAAATGAAGGTCATGATCGTTGGCAAGAACAGCCAATTGTGGGGAGAACAGTTGTGGCCCTCAGTGTTGGGTCTGACACCCATACCAGTGACTGAGGTAAAACATCTGGGAGTCTGGTTTGACCCCTCCCTCAGTTTCTCCAGCCACACTAAAAAAGTGGCAGCAACTTGTTTTGGCATTTTGCGCGGTCTTCGACCAATCTTGAAATTCTTTAATGCGTCCACTAGGCAGCTTATAATTCAGGCCACAGTAAAGTCCTGGCTGGACTATGCCAGCTCCCTCCTGTTGGGGGCTAACCTAGCGGAAGTCACTGGTTGCAGTGCATACAGAATGCTGCGGCTAGGGCCTTGGTAGGCCTACCTAGGTTCTGCTCTGCGAGGGAGACCATTCAGAACTTCACTGGCTTCCAATGATCCTAAGGATCTATGCCTGTCCTTTAAAATTCTTAAGCAGGGCACCCCCAAAATCCTTGGGACCCTCCTGACCCCTTATGTCCCGTCCCGCTCTTTGAGATCCAAAGGACAAGGCTTGGTTGCGGTGCCATGCTTCAAATGTTGTAGAATAGGAGGGCGGTCCTTCCGCTATTTAGCGGCGAAACTCTGGAACT
Organism: Lissotriton vulgaris; assembly: GCF_964263255.1. Taxonomy (NCBI): domain Eukaryota; kingdom Metazoa; phylum Chordata; class Amphibia; order Caudata; family Salamandridae; genus Lissotriton; species Lissotriton vulgaris. The sequence continues at coordinate 127,648 of NW_028246393.1, read as the reverse complement.
CACTACCCAGCCACATCCGTGCCCTGAACGACCTTATCTCCTTCAGGAGGTCGATCAAGACCTACCTTTTTCCACACAGAATCTAGGTTTTGTCACTGCTCTGCAACTTTTTTCAGCTGCCGTCTACTCTCTCTGACAGCTGGTTCTCTGTTGATCACAGCGCCGGGATGCCCCTTTGCTGGGGCAGCTGAGCGCTATAGAAGTTCAATTAACATAACATAGCATAATAGTATTCTTAAATAACTTTGTAACCTTACTTTGTAAACTTCAACCATTGTGAACAATCAACAGGTGCCCTGATTTTAACTGAATTCCCCACCTTTACCACAAAAGAAAAGTTTCACTCTCTTTCTAGCATCAAAATAAAACTTCCTCTTATTTTGATTGTCAAATGATTTTCCCTCCACTCACCCAATCGATTATCTTTCAATCTATAATTCCACACCGTCCAACTGGGACTGAGCAGAGTTTACGGAGATTTACCCTTAAAGAGTTCAAAAGATGTATTCCCAGTAGAAGAATTAGGAGTCATCCTGTATGCTGTGATTCTCTTTTGGAATGCTCCCCTCCAATGTAGCCCATTGGAATTGCACATTTTCCTTCAGTGTTTTGTTGAACCACTCTATGGCACCATTACTTTCTCAGAGATATAAATAACTTTTGTTGTGCACTACACCACGATCTTGCTCAAACTCCTTCAAACAAAATTGTGGACCATTGTCAGATAGTATTGAATTTAGAAAACTTTCTCTCCTAAACACTTTTTTTGCACATTTCAGGATGCTTGTCAAAGAGATGTCACTTACGCAAGTTATTTCAAACCACCTTTAATATAGATCAGGCAACACTATGCTGAAGGGTGTTTGTTGTTCACCACTCAGAGGCCCCACAATGTCTATTACCACTTCATCTCAGAAAAGTTGTGTCTAGTAACAAAAATGTTGTTACTATTGAATTTAATGCAATCTCAAACAAGTCTTTCAACTTCAGCATTCATTCCAGGCCCACTGTGTCTATTGCCACTTCATCTCATGTATGATTCGGAAGGTTAGAGACACCATTGGAGTGTGTCTAGTAGCAAGAATGTTATCAATATTATTGCAATAAATGTAATCGTGAACAATTCTTTCAACTTCAGTGTCCATTCCAGGCCACCAGAAATTAGACCTCAATCTTTCTTTTGTTTTAACAATTCCCATATGGCCTCGATGAGCCAGTGAAATTACAGTGTATTTAAGACGTTCAGTAATAAATAGTCTAGTACTTTTCAGCAACATACCATTACTCACCACCGCTAGTTCAACTTTACTAACACCCTCAACTTTCCAGGGTATAAATCAGTAGCGTTTCCTGGAGGGAGTGCTGCAGGGCGGTGGGCGGGGTGGGGGAGGGGCAGGATGGGGGTAGTGAACTCCGGCATACGGCCGACCAGAGTTAGCCAACTACCTAAAACTAATTACATTGCTCGCACTACAACGCCAATGACGTTCCAGCGTGCGCAATGTACTTCATTTTATTTATTTATTTAGTTGGCTAACTCCGGTACTGGTATAAACAGTTCCTTTTCTAGCCCCCTCAATAACTTTGCTCAAAATTTTATCCTCTCTCAAAGCTGACTTCCATTTGTCCTCAGTTATCACTCCATTGGTTACTTCACACACACTAAAATCCCCTTCAACATCACACTCTTGTCCCTCATCCAAATCAGTATTCATATGCACTGGTTCAACCAAACATGACAAACAATCCACAGGCAAGATATTCAACTGTTAAATCGAACTCTTGCAGCGAGACAACCTATCTCCTTATTCATGACATATTTACTAGGAAATTTTGTAGAAGCATTAGTGCATGGGTGCCTGTATGTAGGGAAACATCCCTGCAATACAGCAAACTTTCACTATGGGGCAAGGATGCCTGTGTTGCAGGGATTGATTGTTCAAGGGGCAGGAAGAGAAACATTCCTACACATAAACAATTGTTAAAGGCAATTTGCTCTTTCTATGTGTTCTGCAAACTACAGCACACATAGAAAGAGCAAAAAAGTGGAGAAACATAAGTATTCCTCCCCAGTGTACCAGTCTAACACCTGAATTTGAATGATATTAGTTTTTATGCTACCTCAGATTTATACATCCTTGTAAATCTGGGGCAGTGTCAAAAAGCAATGGGCGTTCTGGTGGAACCCCCACAGCAACACCCATTGCATGCTACTTTCACACAGATATGTGTGTGGAAGGGTACCATATTTACAAAGCAGCGTAAAGCCATGCAAAGTGGCTTAATGCCACTTTGTAAATATAGAGCAGGGAATTGCGCTACCAGATTGTCAGAAAAGTTGGTAAATATTCTCTTCAATTCCTTATGGTCTACCCGTTTATGCAATAATAATAACTTCTTCAAGAGGAGGCACATCCTTAAGCCAAAATATCTCCCTTCTTTTATCATTGCAACCTTTTAGAACAAACTGATCTTGTATTTTTTGTTCCACAGCTGCCCTAACTTTACATGTACATGCAAGTTTCCTTAAGTTAGTAATGTAGTCTTAAACCTTTTCTTCTAGTCCGTAGGCTCTCAGACAAAAGTGATCTCTTTCCATTATAGTGCTTTTGCAAGGAAGATAGAGGGATATTTACTAGGATATGGTGCAGCGCTTGGCTGCGAGCAATTTTGCAGCGCCACGAAGGATCATAAAAAAAATGCAGGGATGGACCATATTTACAAGAATATGGCACACCACTGTGTTTTTCGCTTGCGCTGCCTTTACAAAGAGCTGCCTAGCACTAGCCCAGACACCCATGTTCCAAAGTTTAAGTGTGATTTCCTGCAACACAATTACCCTTGAACCATAATGCAAAAGTCTCAGCATTGCAGGCACCCCTGCATTATGGTGCAAGGGTGTCTGTGTTGCATGGAAAAAGCCAAAGGTACAGGGATGTTACGTATAGGCTAGGATTTCACTTGTACAAAAACATTCAGTTCAACAGTTCTAGTTACCTGAGATAACATTAACGTATGGCCTGCAATGCACTGCTTATATCCACACATATTACATAAATCGTGACAAAGTCAGTGACATCACTGATGACATCCCAAATGGCTTAATTGATGACATCATCAAGTAAGTGTTTTTAAGAGTTTAGGGACCAGATGTACAACCAGCAATTTTGTGACTCGCAAATTGCGTCACAATTCCGGAGTGCAATTTGTGAGTCGCAAAACTGGATGTACAACAGTGTGTTTCACACTGTTTGCAATTACAATGGGGGCCTCAAATTGTGAGGCTCATGAATATTAATGAGCCTCTCGCAATTTGCGAGCCCATTGGGAATAGCAGGCCCTCTCAGGTATGGTGCCCTGCTGCGCTCAGCAGACCACCATGTCTGGGACTGCTTTTAAATAAAGCAGTTTTTTTTTAATGCAGCCCGTTTTCCCTAAAGGAAAACAGGATGCAATTAAAAAAAGGAAACGTTTTTGTTTCATTTTTTTTGTGCAGGTAGGAGTCCTAGGGACCACTGTCTGCCCTTAAAAAAAAATTGCAGAGTCTTTCACAAAGGGGAAGCTGACCACTTCCCATTTGTGACTTCATGTCAGTGATGTCATTTGAGATGTCATCAGTGATGTCATCAATGATATCACTAACCATGTCATGAATGATGTAATATGTGACGTCTTCAGCAGTGCATTGCGAGGGCGTGAGTTATAGTTAGCTCAAATAACTATAACAGGGGAATTTCTATGGTTTTCTATGAGTGAAATGTCCAACTAACTGTAACGTCCCTGAAACCTATGGTTTTTTCAGTGAATTTCTAAGGGTTTTTAAAGGCTAATTTCTAACTATGTCAAAAACAATAGGAGAGAAAGGGTTTTTCCACAAAGTCGAGGGAGGTACTCCTGGTCCATAGACCTTAGAATATGTAAACAAAAGAGGGAGGAGTATCACCAATGAACGGGGTGATGGTTACAATGGAGATGGGGGAAAGGATGAAGGCACAAGGAAAATGTTCCTTGTTTTAAAAGACCGCTCACTCACCAACCTGGTTGGTGACATGCTTCATCATCAGGGTCCCACCCGGAAAGCCGAATGCTGTCCAGGTGTGCTGTGACTCCTGAGTTACAGTGGAGTGGGTTGATTTTTGAGTGTGGTACAAAAAGTGATGTTAAAAATTGGCGCAGTATACCTTCAATAAAACTTTAATCTGAAGGTACTGGACAATATTAAAAACAAAGGTAAGATATTGAAGTAGGTTAAATTGACCAACTATATCTATGTGTGAAGTGCTTGGGTCTACATGCTTCAACCTGTTCGAGGGATTTCCAGGTTTTGGTCAGGACCAAAAAGAAGTAACAAGCCTGGGCGGTATGCACGCGCTAAGGTGCACCCAACCCTAGGCTCTCCGGCACTAGCTGTAACCTCACAGTCAGGCAAGTAGACTTCCAGGGTCTGGAGTCAAATGGAAAAAAACTGTGGAAGGAAACAACATGAAAACAAACATTCAAATACGTGCCTGTAACGTGGTTTCCAAGGTATCTGATGCTTCATCTTAGTCCCTGTTAGAAATTAAGGATGTGGTGAAAGAATCAATCACCCAACTCAATTGCTAAATGCAAAGGTGTGCTACTATGAGTATATATTGGTGTTGCACACTGCTATCAATGTAAATTACAGCCAGGGTCAAATTGTGCTATATGAAACACGTGCCAATCGTACACTATCTATAGCACCTGTGTAATTAGTTTTAAATCATACCACTGTCAGGCACTCTCATGCAGTGAAATAGGCCCACTATTCATTGATGAGCTATATATGAAAATAGGATAATCTGATCAGAATTTAAAAATAGAGATCGCTATGAGAAAAGCAAGAAAAGGAGCTCACTCGTGAAACGAGTCGACTGTGCCTCATAGGATAAACGGGGACAGGCTGGACATCTGAGTCTGTCTAGGTAGCGACATAGGGGGAGAGGAAAGAAACGCGCGTTCCTTAATTATCAAAGCCGTAAATATCGGTAAAAAGTCGCCCCATCGGAGATCGGTCAAACTTCTGTAATGCTGCACTGCATTTACTCACTGCGACTAGAAGTTTAAGCGTGATTTCCTGCAACACAATTACCCTTGAACCATAATACAAAAGTCTCAGCATTGCAGGCACCCCTGCACTATGGTGCAAGGGTGTCTGTGTTGCATGGAAAAACCCAAAAGTACAGGGATGTTACATATAGGCTCAGATTTCACTGGTACAAAAACATTCAGTTCAACAGTTCTAGTTACCTGAGCTAACATTAACATATGGCCTGCAATGCACTGCTTATACCCACACATATTACATAAATCATGACATGGTCAGTGACATCACTGATGACATCTCAAATGGCTTAAATGATGACATCATCAAGTGTATGTAAGTGTTTTTAAGAGTTTAGGGGCCAGATGTACAACCAGCAATTTTGTGACTCGCAAATTGCGTCGCAATTCCAGAGTGCAATTTGTGAGTCGCAAAACTGGATGTACAACAGTGTGTTTCACACAGTTTGCGATTCCATTGGGGGCCTCAAATTTTGAGGCTCATGAATATTAAGGAGCCTCTCGCAATTTGCGAGCCCATTGGGAATGGCAGGCCCTCTCAGGTATAGTGGCCTGCTGCGCTCAGCAGACTACCATGTCGGGGACTGCTTTTAAATAAAGCAGTTTTTTTTAATGCTGCCCGTTTTCCTTAAAGGAAAACAGGATGCATGTTTGCAGATTCTTGTTTTTACCTTTCTGCAAGTCATGCCCACATAAGATAAGTTACAGGGGCACTTGATCAGATAAACAACGTTCTCACTATTACAGTTAGTGTGTGAACGTTGGGTCCAAATTCTGCCTGGTTCCAAATCCAGGGTTTTCGAATTGTCCATAAGGTGGCATACGCTACAGTTTCCACATTTATAATGGCCCACAACACTTGGCATACCCCAGGCCATAGTGATTGTTTGTATTGGTTCCTGGGCTGTGAACTTTGGACGTGTGTTAACCAGAACGTCTTTGATACTTCGGGACCTCTTGAAGGAAAAGAGCGGTTTCTCCCAGTGTAGGTTGCCTGTATTTAAGATGGACCAAATGTTTGTTTACTGACTTCGTCATCTGGTTGGAGGCCGTGTTATAAGTAGTGACACAAGTCAATGGAGTCTCTTCTGTTGTACCTGTAGATACCTCCAGTAATGCTTCTATTGACTGATTACGTGTTCTTTTTTGGCATTTATTCAAGATTTGTTCAGGGTAGCCTTTTGAGGAAAGCTTTAGTGTGAGGGCGGCAGCCTGAGTGCGATAGTTGCTGATCTTGCTACAATTGCGCCGTAGTCTCAAGTACTGTCCATAGGGTAGATTTTCCCTCAGTGGTCTGGTATGAAAGCTATCAAACCTCAATAGGTTATTTTTGGCAGTGGGTTTGTGATGTGTGTTGGTTTCCAAGCGGCCATTCTCATTGGTTATAACTATGTCTAAGAAAATCATTTTCTCAGAGTCAATAGTGTTTGTAAACCTGAGGTTCCTGTCACAGGTATTGATCCAGTTTGTGAAATTGGTCAAAGTGACGAGGGGTCCCTGCCAAATCGCAAAGACGTCGTCTATATATTTATATATCGTCTATATATCTCTTCCAAAAAACAATATTGGAGAAAAAAGGGTTGTTATCATTGAGTATAAATCTCCTCTCAAAGTCATACACATAGAGACCCGCCACACTTGGGGCAAAAATACTTCCCATGGAGGTACCCCTTATATGAAGGTACAGGATGTCTTCGAACTCAAAATAATTTCTCTTGAGTGCTAGCCTGGCCCACTCCATGATGACATTTCTAGGTGTTTTGTATTCCCATGTAGTCTCATCTAGGGTTTGTTTGAGCACCGTCAAAGTGTCATCTTGTGGGATGCTGGTGTATAGGCTCTCAATATCAAAGCTGACTAGAATGGTGTTGTCATCTGTAGTCTTTTAGCATAATCAACAAGCTCTTGGTATCCTAGAGATATGTAGAAGTTTTTTGGACCAGATTTTTGAAGAAGAAATCACGAAAACTGGATAACGGTTCCAGGAGGGAATTTATCCCGGATACAATGGGCCTTCCTGGTGGTGGAGTCTTTCCCTTGTGCATCTTGGGTAAGATGTAGAAGTAGGGTATTTTGCCCTCACTATTACAGAGGTAATCGCCTCTTGCTTCGAAATGTACCCTCTGGATTCCGCATGTTCAACAAGACTTTTGATCTCAGAGCGGAGGTCATTGGTAGGATCGGAATGAAGAAGTCTGTAGTTCCTAGTTTGCGAACGCAGACATAAACATTCAGTTTGGTATGCTTCTTTATCAAGGACAACCACACCACCTCCTTTGTCTGCTGGATTTATAATGATGGTGTCACATGTTTTTAATTCAGTTAGTGCAGCATTTTCTTCCTTGCTCATATTTTGAAAGGTTTTGTTAGTGGATATGTTCTCAATGTCATTAAAGACTGCCTGTTCAAAGGTTTGGATTTCTACCGGAATAGTGTGGAGTGGAGGTATGAAAGTGGATTTCACACGAAGGCCTGTCTCATTCTGATTTTCAGTAGGGGAATCTCCTTGTTTTTCCAAAAAAGCCTTAAGACGTAATTTTCTGAAAAAAGCAGCCAATTCACAATGGAGTTGAAACTTGTCAAGTTGTGCTGTGGGCACAAAACCGAGGCCTTTGTTTAATACTCTTTCTTCAACCAGGGTGAGTGGTCTTTTGGATAAATTTGTCACTAAGGTTTGCTGTTGCTCGGTCCTGCCTGGGTCTTGCTCCTGGTGTAGCTCCCCACCAGATCTTCCTCTTCCCAATGCACTTGGTTCTTTAGTTTTTTCCTTCCTCTTCCTCTCCTGCCCCTGGCTAAAAAAGGGAGCCTAAATCCGGGTGGTTGGAAAAGGGGTGGAGGTGCAAATGGAGGTTGCCATCCTTACATTGGGTATTGTTGGTGTTGGTTGAAAGGAGGTTGGAAACCTGGATGCTTGTGTGGGTTATATGTAGGCCAATTCTGTTGTTGCCTATTTCTTCCTCTCTGTCTTTGGCAATTACTTCCTGTACTTGAGTTGCTACTTGCTGTTGAGGAATTGCTGGATGCGTCTGTGTCATCATCAGGTTTGGCTTCAGGGGTGTAGTCGGGGTCAGAGTAGGGGTAGGCTTTCACAAAGGGAAATCTTTTGAGGTCCTTGTGAAATTTTTGAACTTTTTGTTGTGTTAGGTTATTCCTATATTCATTTATTTCCTTATTAAGTTCGTCCAACTTCTTCTTGTAACTGGTCAAAGTAGTCTTTATATGATTCTCAGTTGTTTGAATTTCAACCATAATTGCCTCAGACAGACGCAATGCTGTTTTTAGGATCAATAGTATCCAATCGTGGGTGCAATGCCAGGCAATGAGCGCCCAGTCTTTTCTAAAGACAGGGTCAATAAGGAAAATTTGTGGAGCATTCGTTACTAGCAAGACCTTTGGTGCCATATTATTGGTAATGTATTCCTTCATGATGGTTCCATGTAGGACAGTTCTAATACGATTTCTTTTTAGTTCTGCTAGTTTGTCCCAATCAGACGTCTGTGAAATGGTTTGGGCGATGTTTGCATCAGCAAATAGAGAAAGGTTTCCCATTATGGCATCTACCTCCTCGCTGGAGTAAGATAATCCTTGGTTTTCTCTCATGTTTAATGGGAAGAGTGTTAAAAGAGTGATCAGAAAAATTATGTGTACTCTTGCAGCTGTGCGCTGCCAAATATGTCAAAAACAATAAGATAGAAAGGGTTTCTCCACAAAGTGGAGGGAGGTACTCCTGGTTCCCTAGAACTTAGAATATGTAAACAAAAGAGGGAGGAGTATCACCAGTGAACCGGGTAATGGTTACAATGGAGATGGGGGAAAGGATGAAGGCACAATGAAAATGTTCCTTGTTTTAAAAGACCCCTCACTCACCAACCTGGTTGGTGATATGCTTCATCATCGGGGTCCCACCCGGAAAGCCGAATGCCGTCCGGGTGTGCTGCGACACCTGAGTTACAGTGGAGCGGGTTGATTTTTGAGTGTGGTTCAAAAAGTGATGTTAAAAATTGGCGCAGTATACCTTCAATAAAACTTTAATCTGAAGGTACTGGACAATATTAAAAACAAAGGTAAGATATTGAAGTAGGTTAAATTGACCAACTATATCTATGTGTGAAGTGCTTGGGTCTACAAGTTTCAACCTGTTCGAGGGATTTCCAGGTTTTGTTCAGGACCAAAATTAAGAAAGGAGCCTGGGCGGTATGCACGCGCTAAGGTGCACCCAACCCTATGCTCTCCGGCACTAGCCGTAAACTCACAGCCAGGCAAGTAGACTTCCAGGGTCTGGAGTCAAATGGGAAAAACCTGTGGAAGGAAACAACATGAAAACAAACATTCAAATATGTGCCTGTAACGTGGTTTCCAAGGTATCTGGTGCTTCATCTTAGTCCCTGTTAGAAATTAAGGATGTGGTGAAAGAATCAATCACCCAACTCAATTGCGAAATGCAAAGGTGTGACTGTGAGTATATATTGGTGTTGCACACTGCTATCAATGTAAATCACAGCCAGGGTCAAATTGTGCTATATTACACACGTGCCAACCGTACACTATCTATAGCACCTGTGTAATTAGTTTTAAATCATACCACTGTCACGCACTCTCATGCAGTGGAATAGGCTCACTATTCATTGGTGAGCTATATATGAAAATAGGTTAATCTGATCAGAATTTAAAAATAGCGATCGCTATGAGAAAAGCAAGAAAAAGAGCTCACTCGTGAAATGAGTCAACTGTGCCTCATAGGATAAACGGGGACAGGCTGGACATCCGAGTCTGTCTAGGTAGCGACATGGGGGGAGAGAAAAGAAACACGCGTTCCTTAATTACCAAAGCCTGAAACGCTATCGGTAAAAAGTCACCCCATCGGAGATCGGTCAACCTTCTGTAATGCCGCAGCGCATTTACTCACTGCGACTAGACGCCTAAAAGCCAGTAAACCTCACCGCTGCCCCACGGATCCTCAAGGATAGCTCCGTAAGGGCTGCCGAATCAATATGTGCATACTTCCGGGTGAGGGCGTGGCAGCAGGGGTCACGTGGTGACGTGCGCGTGACGTGGTTGCTATGGAGATGAAAAACGCGCTGACGGGAGATCCCTGATGGTAAAGCCCTTGCTAACCAACAGCAGTATAGTGACTACGCGTGGGAAAGGGAAATCTAAACTGAGGTGTTAGAAGCGCTATGGTGATTGGGAGCGTGCAATGGTGTTTATCCACAGTCAACTCGTTTCACGAGTGAGCTCTTTTTCTTGAGTGCCTGAGTACTCAGTACCTCACTATTTTCTATTTCTAATTCCTCCTGAGTCGGTCCTTCATGTCTCATTTCTATAGGTCTTTCCGAATTAGAATATACTTTTACTGTATTTTCATTCTTTACCTTATTTCTAGCCTTGCAAAGTTTTTTTCCTTTGTCTCTTTGTTGTTTTGTAAACTTGATAATTTTCCTTATCTGTATTTATCCTTTCATGTGCCTCTTGTGTAGTTTCCACTTTCGGGTCTATTCCTTTTTCCGTTTGGTTCAATTTTTTCCCTTCTACAGGTTCCAATAGATTTTTTCCCGAATTTCCCATTTCGTTATTATGATCTTCATGTTTATTACACAGAGAGTAACATATCTCCTCTTATTTGTTGTCATATTTTTTGTGTAATAAGTCTTTAACATCTTCCAATATGGTGTTTACTACATCTGGGATAGTCGAAAGTTTATTTATGATAGGATCAGAAGTACATTCGAAGTAGTTGGAAGCTGCATCTTTTTGGGCTTTGTTAATTAAGTTATTTAACTTAGCCAGTTTTCGGTCTATTCCGGTGACTGCGTTGGCCATTACTCCAAGTATTTCAATTTGGATATCCATTTTGTTTGTCTGGTATGTCAGTGCCTCTAATGTTAATGTTGATGTTTGATAAAATATATCCCATGTAGATACTAGATCTTGATTTTCTGTATTTTTTGGATTTTGGTCGAATTGAATTTTACTATCAGTAGGATGGTTTTTAATATCAGTTTCATCAGTGTGATGATCTCTTTCCAACTTTTTAGTTTTAGCCGAGTTATCATAATTACCTATACAATCTGCTTTAGGCTCCCCTTGGTCTCTACTTTCCGCATTTGTTCCCTTTGAGATGACACAATCTTAATTTACATAATTCACATCCCCGTCTTTTTCTTTGATGTAAAAAAGTTTTGGAATGACACAATCCTGATTTTCATATATTAGTTCACTCTCTTTTTTCCCAGATTTTTTTATTGGTGTGGTTGGTACTTCGACCATATTCATTGTGTCCATTTTAATTGCATTTCCTAGTTCCTGCTTTTTCTTTATTTCAGCTTTAACTTCTAGTGGTATTGGGATTTCTGCAGTTATTGAGCCTATTAAGTTTTCGGGTCATTGTGAATTTTGTGTTGACACTTTCATCTCATTTTTAGCTGTAATCATTCCTTCCATTTGTGTTAGCTTTACTGGGCTATGATCTTTTAGTTTCCCTCTTTGATCCATAATTTCGCACAATAAGTCTTTCTGTTGCGTATTGCTAATAATATTATATTCCTGGTCCGATTTAAATATTTTGGGGTTTTTTCCGTCAAAAATGTTTATTGGTTTGATTGGGATCTGCAATCGGTTTTTGACTATATCTGATTCCATTGACATAAGTGCACCTGCTGGATCTACCAAAAAATCGAATTTCTGTGGTATTTTTATCAATCTTTCGAACATCCGTGCTATTGGTGAGAATAAAGTTTGGTTTGGTCCTTTTATCTGTGCTTTTGCCTTGTTTTACACCTTAGGTGCTTAGGTTTTTCGTGCCTGTCTCGTCTGGGGACCTACTGTTCTTTCCTTCCTTTAAGGCATCCCCAATGTAATGTTAGTTTGTATGTTTGTAAAATAATGTTTGTATCACTAGTATAGTAGTTAGTGACTTTCAGTTTACCTTGCAATGTCCTATTTGTCCTATTTGAGCCCAGGAGGGAGTCATCCAGAGGGTGCGAATCTACAGTTGACTCCGGTTGCCCCCTGGACCCACACCGCCGTAGCACACCCCCAATAGGTTGCCTCCACTTGCCCCAGCCTGTATGCTTGTTTCCTCTGCGAGCCCGGATCCCGTCACAAGATTTATTACAAATGCCTATTTCAGTACCAATGCCGCTATCACTAGTCCGTCCAGAACCGTAGCCAAGGGCAGCACAGCACAGTACAAGTAGCAGCGTAATATCCAACAGGCAAATGTCTCTGTACCGGGGCTACCGCACTACCGCCAAAATATAAAGCACCTGCCGTCGGGGACTAACAATGGAGGGCTTAAGGTGTAATGCAGTTGGTTAGTTGGACAAACACAGCCCACTATGCTGGTATTAGACCTCTTTAACCATGTGGCCCCCCCAGCTCCGTCCTCTAGGCACCTCAGAATTGCTTGACCTCTGAGGCGGAAGCCGGAGGAGTCATCACGCTCGTATTTTTTAAAACTATTGAAACTGTGAATTATTTGTTTTTTAAAACTTGTGCACCTACCCCCAGCCACTGCATCCACTTCCCCGCCAAGCAGGCACCCACAATCAGCGGAACATAGCGCTGTTGGGAAAGGGAATCGGCACACGGACGCCATCGCTGGGAAACGCGAGGCCACGCCCACACGATAGGCCACGCCCACTCCCTACCCTATGTAAGCCCTGATCAAGAGCGCCGATCTTTAGAATTGCTTGACCTCTAAGGCGGAAGCCGGAGGTGTCATCACGCTCGTATTTTTTAAAACTATTGAAACTGTGAATTATTTGTTTTTTAAAACTTGTGCACCTACCCCCAGCCACTGCATCCACTTCCCCGCCAAGCAGGCACCCACAATCAGCGGAACATAGCGCTGTTGGGAAAGGGAATCGTCACACGGACGCCATCGCTGGGAAACGCGAGGCCACGCCCACACGATAGGCCACGCCCACCCCCTCTCTCCATAAATGTGTTTTCCACGCAATCGCAGCGGACGAGCACAGCGGGAGCGCCGTTTGCGCGCCGAAGGCGCCCCTAAGGCAAGCCCGTCTGCGCCCGTCCGCGACCAGACGGGACCAGGGGCCGCCCCCCCTGCCTCTCCAGTTCCTCCGGTCAGGACTTACAGCCCCACTGCTTTACGCCTCATAGGAAGCAGAGCTACTGCCTTATGTACCCACACTTTTGCAGCCACATCCCTCCCTCCTTGTTGCTCCGAATGCAAACATTCCTTCCGAAATACCCTGGCAGGCCCCTCGGTACAGAAATATTGCATGTTGGCATTAAATTGTCGATCACTGCCAAAGCATAGCACTCAAATGTCCATGCTGCTAGAGGAGCGCAAGCCAGATGTTATCTTTTTAACAGAGACCTGGCTCTCCACTCAATCTGACCCAGACATAGTCGCAGCTCTACCCAGTGGATACGAAATCGTTAGATCGGACAGACCAGTAGGAAGAGGCGGCGGTCTGGCTATTATTTTTAAAAACCAGTACCATTGCCGCACCACAGCAGAAAGTATCCCCGAGTGCGAGAGCATGGAATTCTGCATAGAGTTCAACGCCAACACTTCCTTCTCGGGCACATTGATCTACCGTCCCCCTGATCCAACAAAACTGTTCCATAGGTCGCTCCCGGAGATTATAGCGAAAAGAACTCTATCCGCGGCTAATTACACAGTCCTAGGAGACCTGAATCTTCACTTTAACTCCCCCGCAGATAATATTGCCAAGGAGCTAATAGACGACCTTGGAGCTCTTCAGCTGTCCCAGCGGGTCACAGCTCCAACCCATGAGAAGGGCAATCTGCTCGATCCAATTTTCAGCAGCTGCAGCGATCTGACTGTCGACTATCCTATCCCCCTCCCATGGTCAGATCATTTTCTGATCCCGTTTTCTTGGGCCATCCACAAGGCCCCCCAGCTACCCCCCCGGACAACAATCAGGAGGAACTGGTCAAAACTCCAGCTGGAATCCTGGATGCACAGCCTGGACTCTACCCGCCCGCCTCCCTGCTCAAACCCCAGTGTAGCAAACGAAAATTATGTCAGCTGGATCATTAACTCATTAGATACGATCCTTCCTCTCCGGAGATCCTCATCTAAGAGAATGCATAAATCCGCGCCCTGGTTCTCCGACTCTTTAAGAGAACTAAAACGCTGCTGCAGGCAACGAGAGAGAGCCTGGCGTTTAGACTTTCTCCCGGAAAAAAAGGAAGCCTACAAAGAGGCGATAAAAGCTTATAGAGATGGGATCAGGACGGCGAAAGCGACCTTCTACTCTGATAAAATCCTAGAGGCTAAATCTAAGCCTAGGGAAATTTTTCAGATAATAAAACACTGCTCAAGTGTCATCACCGCCCCCCCTCCGAGCAAAACTCAAGACCAATGCAACGAGCTTGCGGACTTTTTCTACAACAAAGTCCTGAAAATATACTCCACCTTTCAAACGGGAGCCACAGTTCCGGAGATAGCCGACCTACCCTCTCCTAGAATCCTCCCTCCCCCAGACCAGTCAACCCTCGAGCACTTCCCTCCCCTGGACCTCGACACCCTCGGCAAAATGGCACGCCAAGTTAAATCGGGCTCCCCGCGTGACCCAGCCCCACCAGAAGTTCTGATACAAGCACACGAAGCCACCCTGCCTGTTATCTTGGAACCCCTAAACACATCTATAGCCTCATGTGCTGTTCCTACAGCATGGAAACAAGCCATGGTACGGGCGTTGCTGAAAAAACCTAACCTAGACCCCGATGATCACTCCAATTATCGTCCCATTTCACTCCTCCCTTGGGCTGGCAAGGTGTTGGAAAAATACATAAATGCCCAGCAGGTCCAGTTCATTGAAAATCACTCCCTATTGGATTTATCCCAGACAGGTTTCAGGCCGAAACATGGCACCGAAACTGCCTTACTAGCGGTCGCCGAGGAATCCCGAAGGGTTCTGGATCAGGGAGGATCAGTGGCAGTGATCCTCCTTGATCTAAGCGCCGCCTTCGATACGGTCAGCTATGCCACCTTGCTGAACCGTCTCCGGGACATCGGAGTCTCAGGCGACGCTCTAAGGTGGTTCAACTCCTTCCTGTCCGATAGATCTTTTCAGATCTTCGACGGCGACACAATATCAACCAGCAAGCCTCTCAGCTGTGGAGTACCACAGGGCTCCTCTTTGAGCCCTGTGCTATTCAATGTCTACATGAAACCACTGGCTGGGATCGTCGAACCGTACGGCATCAAAATTGTGTCGTACGCCGACAACACTCAGTTAGTGGTATCATTTGCTCAAGAGAACATCAGTCAACCTCATGGAGGCCTGCTGAGCTGCCTAGAGGATGTTAAGGAGTGGATGACCAGCTCCTCCCTTAAACTAAATGGAGATAAAACAGAGCTCTTGCTTCTAGGCCCAGCCTCGCCAATACCTTTCACTTCCTTGTGGCCCCAAGCTCTGGGCACTCCCCCTACCCCCAAGGAAAGCGTCAAGAGCCTAGGAGTGTGGCTGGACAGGAAGCTTTCCTTTTCCACCCAGGCTACTAAGCTGTCCGCCACCTGCTTTGGCATCCTCAAAACTTTAAGGAAAGTCCTTCCACTTCTGCCTCTAGAAGCCAAGAAAGTGGCAGTACAAGGCCTCATCCAGTCCCGCCTGGACTCAAACAATGCCCTATATCTCCGGAAACTCCAGGTGGTGCAAAACTGCGCAGCATGCACCCTGCTACAGATTCCACGAGCCCAGTCAGCCAGACCTGCATTAAAAAGTCTTCACTGGCTACCAGTCAAGCACAGAGTGACATTCAAGGCGCTGTGCATTGCGCACCGGGCTTTTTGGAAAACAGGACCCGCAATTAACAGCAACCTTGTCATCCCCTATTACCCAAATAGGAACCTCCGCTCCACTG
Source organism: Lissotriton vulgaris (assembly GCF_964263255.1). Taxonomy (NCBI): domain Eukaryota; kingdom Metazoa; phylum Chordata; class Amphibia; order Caudata; family Salamandridae; genus Lissotriton; species Lissotriton vulgaris. The sequence goes on along the minus strand of NW_028246393.1, from coordinate 111,700 downwards.
AGGCTTTCCTGGCAGTGGTTCCTAGAGTGAAGAGAGCCAGATCCGGGGGCAGGTTGTTCTCATTGAACACCGCTAAACTTTGGAACTCCCTCCCCCTCTCACTCCGTTCCAACCCGGACCTGCTCTCATTCCGTAAAAAGCTGAAGACCTTTTTATTCGCCAAAGCCTCCGAGCTCTAATCTGTCACTCAGCATGTCTCTCCAATTCTCACCCCAGCGCCTGGACGCCCTTGGGCAGCAACCGCGCTCAATAAATCCATTTCTATCCTATTCTATTCTATGCGCTTTTTTTTCTGCAAGTTACGTGTTATGGAGGTTACGTGGCTCCCAGCACAATTACCAAATTGAATCTGAGCACTGCTCCAGCTACGGCTCGTTTTTTTTCTTCTCTACTTTTGGCTCTTGGTGGAGGGGCTCAAAGCTCAAGGCTCAGGGACGACCCTCACTGCCCGCTTCCTCCTCACCTCTTGCACGGGCCCGGACAGGAGCAGCGCCTCTGCCACCTTGCTTCCTTGCTTTGCTGCCTCGTCCCACCTCAACCATGCCTCATATGCTGGGTGCACAACAGAGCACCACACACGGCCCACAGGATCGCCCTCACCACCTCTTCTCCTCCACTGCGCTCTGTTATTTAAGGTTTTCAGTGGGGGAAGGCGGGTCTGAGGGAGCTGCCGCTTGCTTCCGCTTGCTCTTCCAGCTGCTACTGACCATTCCCCACTCCCCGCAGGCAACAGGCACCAGAGCCGTGTCCAATATGCTGATGTGACTCTCTCGGCCAGGATGTGCAGCCCTCCGCACAACTTTGTGTGTGTCTCCGTGATGGTCCCGCTGCGAGTTTGCTGTGTCTCACAGCCTCAGCCTTCGGTTCTCCGTTGTATGTAAAAGCAGGTAGTTGCACCCCCACCCCCCAGAGCGTCTATCCCTTGAGGTCTTGGCTCTTGAGTCTCAGCCTTTGTTCAATTCTGTTCGCTTGTTTTTCTTCGGTGACGGTATGCGGCAATGTACGGTATGCAGGGCGTGATCGTCCTGCCTGCTGCCTGCCTGCTGCTCGGCTCGGCCCCCTTTGCCTCGCCTCTGCTGCCTCCACACACACACGCTCACTCTGGTCACTGCTCCAGATTCAGCAGATTCTAGCGGCGAGTGGACCGGAGCTCTCGGGTGGGGGGTGCAGGGAGACAGGCAGATTAGCTACCGGACTCTTGCTTTGCGGCCGCCTCTTCCGGCAGCAGTGCTCGCGTCTCTGCCTCCGTCCCTCGAGCCCCACGTCCTAGTTGCCGGAGCTCTCTCCTCCCTCGCCTGGCAGACGGACTAACAGAGATGCGACCACTTCTCTCACCAAATGATGCTGGAATTGCGGGGGAAAAGAACTCCGGGCATCCACCAGCGGGATCTGTTTGCCTTGCCTTGCCTCGGCTCTCCGTTCTCCGTGTACCACACTCAAAAATCAACCCGCCCCACTGTAACTCAGGTGTTGCAGCACACCCGGACGGCATTCGGCTTTCCGGGTGGGACCCCGATGATGAAGCATGTCACCAACCAGGTTGGTGAGTAAGAGGTCTTTTAAAACAAGGAACATTTTCCTTGTGCCTTCATCCTTTCTCCCATCTCCATTGTAACCATCACCCAGTTCACTGGTGATACTCCTCCCTCTTTTGTTTACATAATTTCTAACTGTAACATCCCTGAAACCAATGTTTTTTTCAGTGAATTTCTAAAGTTTTTTAAATGCTAACTTCTAACTATAACGTGCCTGAAAGCTGTGTTTTTTTCAGTGAATTTCAATAGTTTTTTAAATGCTAATTTCCAATTATAATGTTCATTAAACCTATCTTTTCTTTCTGTGTTTTTAATTATCATCCCATTCTCAATCTGGTGAAAACTTCAAATCTCACCACTCCTCCATCGATACCGCCAACAAAATCGCCACAAACGAGAGCCTCAACTAACACTAATGATATGCAAAGTAGACGTTCCCCTGAAAAAAAAAACACGAAAACACCACTTCCCCAAAATTTCAACAACCAGTCAAATCTGCAATGCGATCCAAAAAGCAGACGATAAGCCAAGTTAACAGTAACAAATTAACATCAACCTTTTACTGGTGTAAGGAGGTTGACTATCTACTGCATGAATTGGACCCAACTAACAGCAACATCTGAAGACCAACACGTGATAGAGCTACTGATCATCAAGCTCCGATACGCAAAAAGGCCACAACACCCAGAGCCACCCCCACCGGAACCTCCCCCCCAGACAACCCCCCCTACTACCACTGAGGCAGCGCAAAACAGGACAACGGACCTTCCCAAAACACCATGGCCCCTCAGCCGCACAATAGCTGAATGTTGGGAGATGTGGCAACCAACTATATATGAAGGAGGCAAGGCAACCATCAATAATAATGCAACCAATGCCAAGTGTAAAGCTGATGTGCTGCACAGACCTCACTATGCAAAGCACAAACCTCTCCATATGGAGATATACTATTGATACTTGTAGTGTAGTGCACAGTGGACGCAACCATGTTACCTCAGGCAGGGGGAAGATCTCCGTCATGTAGCTGTGTTGTCCCCCGCTGGAAGCGGAAGAGGAAGCGGAGTGGGCTGGTCCAACGTGCGCCACTACAGCGTAGGAGTATGAATAAATAGGCCAGGCCCTGGGCGTGGTTCACTTGTGGGAAGACCAATGAGTCTGCCAGAGCGGCAGCCCTCACTCTAGCACGTGGCTGCAGCCATGACCTCGGGCCTCCTCCACACAACGCCCCTGCGAACCTAGTGACACAGCACAGCAGACTTATGTCTGTACCGACTACTGCCTTCGATCTACACTGCAGGGCTCACGATTCAGATGCAGTGGCGATTGCAGATGACGCAGTCCAGTTCGCAAGACACGTTGCTTCCAGTGCGGCCCACCCGGACCACGCATCATCGCAGGCTGCGCACACGCTGTGTGCTTCAGGCGCCATAAGTCATCGCCACACCGCCTTATTAAGGGAGAATTAATTAGACAAAAGACATTGCTACCAGTGCGACCCGTCTGGACCACATTTCTTCGTAGGGTGCACGCACGCTGCGTGCTTCAGGTGCTACTAACTCACTGCACCATAAGTCATCGCCACGTGGCCTTATCAAGGCAGAATTCATTACACAAAAGACATTGCTTCCAGTGTGGCCCGCCGGGACCACATATCATCACAGGGTGCGCACATGCTGAGTGCTTAAGGTGCCACTAACTTTGCAGCTCAACTCAAAGCCACGTGGCTGTGCGCCCAACCTGACCGCTGCCTCCGCCCTTCACTGGAGTTAGCACGGTTCACAATTCAAGATTAGTAGCGATCCAAATTGTGTAAGAGACTATAATTGGTTAAGAAGACCAAATACTCCCAATCTGTACAGCTCAAGTCAACGTCATTTTCCTGTGGGCATTTACTGACTGCTGCCTCCGGCCTACACTGTGGAAGACCGGTGTCACATGGTGTCAACTAACCCTGTTAACACAAGCCGATCTCACATGTGTAACTGTGTCCTGAGTCCTGAATGGCAGTGACCCCAAGTCCATGGAAGCGACCACAGCACCACACTCCCTACGATCAGTGAGGCATATTTCGATATGCAAGGCCGGTGACACGTACTCCCACTAATCCTCTTTAACACAAGCCGATCCCACATGTGTAACTGTATCCTGAGTCCTGAATAACAGTGACCCCAGGTCCGTGGCATCGACCACAGCACCACATTCCCTTCGATCAGTGAGGCATATTTCGATATGCAAGGCCGGCGACACGTAGTCCCACTACCCCTCTTAACACAAGCTGATCCCACATGTGTAACTGTGTCCTGAGTCCTGAATAGCAGTATTCTGAACTTCGTGACAGTGACCACAGCACCAGACTCCCTTCGATCAGTAAGGGGTATTTGCATATAGAAGGCCGGTGACACGTAATGCCACTGAACCTGCACTACGCAGGCCGATGGGGCCACCAATGTATGCACGTGGCTGTAGGCCCTTGCTCACCGCTACCTCTAGCCTACACTATGGTCAGCATGCCTCACAATTCAGATAGAGTCCTGATGCCACATGATGCAGTCCAGTAGGCACGGCACATTGCTCCCAGTGAGGCCGTCAACACCATGCACCATCACAGGCTCATACAATCTCAGTGCTTCTGGTGCCACTAACCCAATTTAACACAAGCCAATCCCACATGTGTAACTGTGTCCTCAGTCCTCAATGGCAGTGACCCCAACTTCGTGGCAGCGACCACAGCACCAGACTCCCTTCAGTCTTATTTATTGTTCTTTTCTTTTAATAATTTTTTTATATGTATACCAATACATGACTAAGATTCTTCTTTGTCCAACCACACAGGTACACTTCCGGGCCCAAGAAGGTTGTTGGGGGTATGTTGGTAATGTGGGAAGACGGTGCGTTAACTGCTGATGTGCGGAGAGGCAGCGTCAAAGGAGTATCTTTCACAGAAAGAACTCCAATATGTTTTCACAAATGCCTCGGGCAGATGCCAGCTAACGGACTGAATCACAAAATGATTCTTCAATACTTATGTAGTGTGAGTTATGAACAGTTCGCACCCAGGCTCGCAGAGGGACAGCTGCGGCCCATCCGCGCGACTCACAGACCCATTACTATGAGCCATCCGCATCATTGTGGCTATCCCTGCCCTGTTCCGTCGTATGCCACGCCACTCCGATTACATTCCAACATTGGCCCCACATAGCTACCTGTCGCAGGCGAACTCGCTGTTGGTGTGCATGTCAGTGATCTAGTTCTCAACATCTCACGGCCACTCCCTGAGGGCAGGTTTGCACCCACAACAAACCCATCCGGCACATGCGTCACAGACCATGTGATCACGCAAATATAATGGATCGACAACTTCACATCAGTTATTGCCGGTGCTGACTGGATGGATGATGCCCCACAGGTCTGAATCATAACGAGTCCATGAAAAGTTGCCCAGAAGGTTAGTCGCACCCTGAACTGTATGGCTGGCAGGGGCCTACCATCCCCTTGGCACGGACTGCAGATGTACAGGGTTAATGCCACCTGAAGCTCATGTGGCCATCAGGGGCCTACCTACACGTGGCACGGACTTGATTTCCACAGGCTTAGTGGCACCAAAAGCTGATGCGGTGTCTGCCATTGATGACTCAGGACTCAGGCACATGTGTGAGATCTGCCGGGCCATGGAGAACCGATGTGGTCTTCTCCATTGATGACTCAGCGAAATGTGTGAGATCTACCGGGCCGTGCAGAAGAGGATGTGGTCTCCGCCATTGATGACTCAGCGACATTTGTGAGATCTACCGGGACTTGCAGAAGAGCTCTGAGATCCGCACAGTTTAGACGGGCATGTGGAGTGCCCACTGCTGCACACTGTTGGCACCAGGTAATTATTTGCTCATGGATGCATGCATCGGTGGCACTGTCTCTCTCTCTCTCTCTCACTTCCCTCTCTTCACTCTCACTCTCTCTATTCATTCCTTTCCTTCTATCTCTCTCTTCTCCCTTTCTCACTCCCTTTCTTTCCTTCCTTCTCTTTCTCTCTCTGGCTTTTTTTTGCTTCTCTGTTTCTCTGTGTCTCACTCTTTTGATATGCGCATTACACACGTCCTTTTTTTGTGCATTATTTTCCAGGTTCTGTCGTCGACATCCATTGTCCCCACAGGAGTGTTCTGCCTTGTTGTTTTGTATTATTTATTTTAAAGTTTGTTTCTTAGTTTATCGTTCATATATAGATATGTTTATAAAACAATAAAGTTTGAAAAAAATAATATTGTTTTTGGTTGTTTTCTTAACTGCTGTGTGACTCTTTCTTATCCTTATTACTGTTATTTGGTGTTGTCCACAATGGTGTTAAATTTTGGGGCACTTATCGCGGGAATACAAGTGATGTCTGCAGTTTGCACCGACTTCTGAATAGTGTGTTAGATTTATCTCACTTTAGTTGCATTAAAGTGCTGATAATGAAATGCAGAGTAGCCGTTCCTGTGAAAAATTTATTCTAAATACTAAAATACTGTATTGAATTGCACTGAGGTAGTGGCTGCACTTACAGTGTACACACAAAATCAATGAAGAAATCTCATTGTATTTATATTGATTGGGAACAATGCTTCAGGTGCTGGATCTTGACGGGATACACTGCCCAGTTTTTTTATTGTTCTGCACACGATAAAACCACATCACAACTTTCACAACAACTGCAATGTGAAACAAATTCCGGCGATAAGCCACGTTAGTACCAGGGATTTTACACCTGCTTTCTGCTGGTGTTAAGCAGGACGACTACCTGAAGCATGAGAAGGAAACACAGCCAAGAACCACATGGAACACCCACAGGTGCCATAGAGTAAATAAGCATGATCCAGGGATACCCATGACGGCACAAGACTCATCGCAAAAACCCCAGGACCACCAACTCCCCCCAAACCTGCATCTGAGCAGGTGTGTCCCTGTGGTCATTGTGTTAGCATGATAGGCACAGGCCCTGCAACATTACAGGGTGCTGTCTTCAGCAGACGTTACCATGTCACCTCAGCATTGGCAGTAACCCTGGACATGTAGCTATGCACGCGTCCTCCTGTATGCACAACTGGATGGTGTTGGCCTGGTGTACACAGGTCATTGCAGAGGTGTGCCTATCAGGCAAGAGTAACAGGGTGTCTCAGACTTGTCCGTGTGCAGGAAATGCGGTAAGTGGTTCTCTGTGTTCTGGTGTGACCTACCTCAAGGGCCGCCACAGTCGATGTTGTGAAGTGGCATGCACCACCTCCAAACGGCACTGTCATGATGTACTTGGAATGCCACAGGACATGCGCAAATAGACATTACAATGGTGTGCCGTACCAGTACACAGGATACAACAGCGCACGTACAAAAGTGTGGGGGCTCGTGGGAGAGAGGAGCAACTGTTTGGCAACGTAGTACACAGTGAACCAGCCCATGTACCATGTGCTGGGCATCTCACCCATGATGACCAGGGTCGCAGATATCCCACAACACCCATGACCAGCCTTTGTACACATCCTGTATGAATGCAGCTGGAGAAGTTACTGTAGGGATAAAAGAGTCTTTGTCTGAGCTATCTTGCGCTAACATATCCGCAAGTGATCAGCCCCCCCCTGATAGATACGATTTGCATCCCTCTCCCACACTACGCACTGCCCAATTTGAGAACAACGAGTACACATCCAACACTCAAAAGTCCTTTGTTGTAGTTAGCGTGCGTAAAATGGCCTTCACACGTACTCCCACCACACCCCTGCCCTGCAACCATTGCACAAACACCCGGCTCATTGCACCAAGCTGTGCCATTTCATCCGCATTGGCACATGGCAAACCAGTGCAGCTACATGCAGAGCCACTGATGCAACAGCAGGGCATCCCGAACACATGGTCAACTCCATTCACATCCACCTATATCTTGCACGTCTGCTGCATGTCCTGGGTGCTCTGCCTTTGGCAGTACTGCGTATCACTTACCGGCTGAACATCCACATTGCGGATGTCACCTGCGTTCAACCTGTATTGCAATGTCGCACGTGCCTATCTGAATGGAGCATGGACGTGTGCCTCTCCAACAAGTGGGTAGCTGACATGGATTACGATGGATGTGTGCGCCCCCTGTTGGCCCACAACCAGAAGTGTCATGGTGATGCCCGTTTATAGCATGCACGGATTTTTGGCATGCATGTTGGGAACTGGACCTGGGAGATTGCACGTGTCGTAGTATGCAGTGACCAAATTGACCTACTTTCCGATTCTGCTTTGGTGCACACTTGGTACAGTGGTTGGAGTCAGCAAATCTTTCCCGGTCACCTGATGGATTACGTCGACGACATGTCAAATATTGTGACCAACCATCACTCATTAGAGATAGTGCCTTACGCAGCTGCACTCACGTTCATGGACGAGTGACAAGTTACCTGACCGCAACCACGACTTGATGTGCCACATTGCATGTGTCCGGCCGCATCATTGCATGTTGTACATCTGCCACATGTCCCAAAACAACAGTGCCAAAAGTTGGTGCTGTTCCTCAATTCGTGAAGCCTGAGCAGTAGGCGTATACCATCAATCAAAAGACGATGGTGGTATAAAAGGGGGGTGGAGGAAAAGCGTTAGGAGGAAACGGGAAACACAGGGGATCCTGCTTTTGCAGAACTAGGGTCCTCACACTCCCAGTAAGCTAGGTGTCATACTTCATCATCTGGAACTGCTCCTCGTTGGGTCGGCACTGCAATACCCAATGGGCACCCGCAAAGGGGCTCTTTGTCATAGATCTTTTGTTCCTTTGCCGTTTGATGAAGTGGGGGGGTGTGGCCCTTGAAAGTGTAGATACAGTGAAGTGTAATGAGTGCGTATTTAAAAAATGTAGGATATTCCAAAGGATAATTTTATTCAGGTTGGTTATCCGCCTTATTAAAAAATGTGTGAGGAGTGGCAGCTCCCCTCATGTGAGAATTCAATTCTCCCATACACCCCAGAACCAAGGCAAACGGTAGCACTACCGGCTCCAAGGGCAAGGTGCCTGCACCCAAGATCCGCCTGCCTTGTGGCAGAATGCGCCCTGCAGGGGTGCAGGCCCGGCAGCTTTTTTCCGAGGCGGAGGTGGCCACCCTTGTTTTTATTGTCCAGAGCCACCTCCCCTTGACCCTACCCAGGAGCGTCACCATCGGTGGGCGAAGGTGCACCGGGCAGTGTTTTGCTGCTCAGGGGTCTGGTACACCCATAACCAGCTGGCCCACCAGTGGTCAGACATCCTGGACCGGGAGCGGGACCTGTTGGAACTGCTAGGTGTCGAGGTCGTGGGGCTCGGTAAGTAGCTAATATATAGTAGTATAAGTATTGTGTATAATTTTTTAACGAATAACAAGATTACTCCTGCTTACATTGCAGGTAAATTACATTTCAAAATCTTCTGTGATTGTAGGACACAGGTGGTCAGAGCTACTCTTACTTGTTTGCAATTTTGTGCTCAGCTTGGGCTGATTATTATGTAAGAGTTTACTTTAGTGAACTTAAATTAGGCAATGCTATTGCTAGGGAGACTCTAGTCCTTCCATTGTCCTCCTGTGAAATAGTGGTCAATGGATTGATACTAGGTTTAGTTAGTATCAGTTTCTAATTCTTTTGTGGTCTGCGTGATGCCTCTTCTGTCACTGAGTGCTGCTTACCATTGTCCTTCGTAGAACCTTTTGTAGTTTGTTTAGTGAGTGGTAGGCTTAGCAGTGTCAGTCAGTAGCAGAATATTAGACACAACCAACCAATAATTTGGTGTATGCACAAATTTAATTAATGCATGTGTCCTCCATCTCATCTATGCATTTTTGAAGGCTAAAAAAATGGAAATGCAGACTTAGTGAACAATTGGCCCGTCTGGAATAGGTGGGCTAGGTCAGGTGGTACTTAGGCTTCATTAGTATTCTGCAATCAGAATGATAATGGAACACTGGATTAGTGTTCATAAATAAGTAGACGGTCCCTGAATCCTGCAAGCCAGTGGTCGATCTGAATAGATAGGTCAATTTTATTGCAATTCTTGTTTCCTAAGATGTTTCTGGAGCTTTATTTAAATAATTTGTTTAACAGGAATCATTAATGTTTGTCTCTTTCTTTATTATATCTTACATGATCAGCAGCATCCAGGGGCAAGAAGATGGGGTCCGAGTCGGTGGAACAACCAGAGGACCGCTCCTCTACCGAGGGCCCTGCTGCTGGCCCCAGTAAATCCTACAATGGTTAATATTAACAATTATATTTCCCTAACTTATACTGCACCTTATTTTTCCGAAATATTAATTCTGTTTCCACTTCCTAATTCAATTTTTTTACAAAAGCTTCTTTGATCTTGACTATCTGTTTTCAAATTCTGGTTATCCCTGCCTCTAAGTTCCTTCTAACTGCCTCTGCTATAACTCTATGTACTACTACTATTAGTCTGACTGTAGCTAAGTTGCTCAGTTGGCCACTCTTTATTTAAGGTTTTCTTTTGAATAAATCTCAGAGCCACTGGGTCTTGTCCTTTGAGTTGTCCTCTTCTAGTCTTCTTAATCTTGGGGCTTTGACAATTCCCACTAACAAATCCCCAACCAGATATTTGACTATTATTTTTGATAGGAAAGTACATATTACTACTGTTTTGGGGATTCTGCACAGCCACATACAGAACTATGCTCAAGAAAATAGGATGTTGGTGATGGGATGTTGGACCTTACTCACACCTCAGTCAGCACCCACCAGCCCCTGACCGAGTAGCTATAGTGTCTCATTGGGTCCCGAACACCTACACGAAGATACCCAATGATCACACAACCCAGAACATAACACCCTTTCACAGACCCAACTGTGTAAGTCCACCCCACCACACCAAATACCACAGAGTATATGTGTAAGTTCAAAAGGTTTATTTTCAAATAACAGGCTCTGTACGTTGTTCTATGACATTACTACTGCCAGCTCCAACACCAAAATGCATAAGAATAAAACAATAAACATTGTTACAAGTGCATGATAGAAGACAAAAAATCTGTGTGAATTATGGAAGACCCCTAACCGTAGAACGTAGAAATACTGGTTACATGCATCATAAGCTCTGCAAATCTCTGGTTTGTAGAAGGGAATCTTCCACCTGTTTATGAGAAAAATGGTGCGCGTTAGATAGTATAATGAAATTATGCAAGCATTTTGCAGTTATGCCAAAAAGTTTAACATGTTATGGCTAAGCATTATGGACTAACCGAACTCTAAAACAAATTGGCTTGTTTTTCGACCTCTTCACTTGTAAGCAGCACTCATGTGGGCTCAAAGGCCTCTTACTGCACAACAAGCTGCGCTGTAACATGCGCAAAAGACATTAAACTAAAATGCTTACGTGGCTCAGGCTAACTTTGCAAAGAGTAGAGTAGGACTATATGACCCTAGGCACGATAACACTACTAGTGTCTACTGACTTTACTCTAGTACCAGATTTGGACTAGTGATGTATGTTGTATATGTATGTATTCACTTTTTTTTCAATCTTCCTAGTGAAAACGAATAAATACGGGAGGTGTACAGGTATCAAAAATGTGTAATGTATTTTCTAGGCGTACTACCAACCACCAGTACCAGCAGGGCCAGCGGCAATGGAGATGATGTGGCACCTGCAGGAGCTACATGAGGGAGCCAGCAGCAGTGGCGGTCGGGGGTAAGTTATATTCATTACTTATTGACATTACTACTAGCTGGAAGGGTGTTCACTTCACTCCCTGTACTGTTGAGACTTATTAAGTATGAAGCTGTAGTGAACATTATGCAACAGTTGAAGAAGACACCCTTTACTTAGCATTAGCAATGCATTGGCAATAGCATTAGCAGTGTGAGTTGAGTAAACAATGGCTTCTTCTATCTGACTCCAACTCAGCTGTGAAAGTTTTCTGGAGAAGACTAAAAGTCAGATCAGATGACCTTGATGGATGTGTTGAAAAAAAAGGAAAAGAAGGGTGGAAGGACGGGCGAGATGTAATATGACTGGCAGAGAAGGATACGTTGGAAGCATGCATAGGTGGCTGACAGGAAACAGATCAGATGCATGGGTTGTTGAAGGATCGGTGGAAGGTGAAAGAAGATGCCTGCCTGTGTTGCCGACACGTTATGGGTGGATACTAGATAGCAAGAATCATCAGCCATGTTTGGGTCAAACTCAAAGCCAAAACAAGCAAGGAAGGAGCGGACGCCTGGGTGGTTGTTGGTGAAACCAACTAAAGTTTGCTAGGAGATATATTAAAAAGAATGATAGACGTTTACTTTTAATAGATGGATGTCTGGATGTATTCATCATAGACAGCATAGGTGGAGACTGCCACTGGATGCAGAGTCTTACTTTGAAGAGAATGTAAAAGAAACTGTGCCAGAGTAGCAAAGCGGAGGGGAATATAAGTAGTATATTCTGAATACAGTTGACTCACACATCATATACATATACATATATATATATATATTATCAAGCGTCTTCCTCCGACTCCGAGGACCACTCCCTACCTATGTTAATTTATTTTCGGTTGTGTCAGTCAGCCTGCAAAGGGTGGCCTATCTGTTGGTCACACAATCAATGCAAACAAAGTAACTTATGCAGTAGTGGTCGTGGTGGGAGTGCTGGCGGGCAGTGATGTGGGGAGGGAAAGGGGCAGGGTGGGTGTAGTGAACTATGTATTTCAGCCAAATACAGGTAAGTAAACATAAAAATAAATACCACAAATGTTATGTACTATGCTCGCTAGCGCTACTGTGTCACTATGTGTTGAATTCATTTTGTGTTACTGTTTTGCTAAGAGTATTGGTTACAATTCTTTTTCTTTCTTGATATAGATCCGCCTTCCCAAGAAAAACCCACACGGAAGGAGTTGGCAGCCAGGGCCCGGTGCCGGAATCTGGAGGCCATCTGCCAAGAGTTCCGTCCGCTGGTGGCTCAGGTAGAGGAGGAGGAGGAGGAGGCGGCAGCAGCTGCAGCCTCTTCCAATGCCCCAGGCCCCAGTCAAGCACCACTCCAGTGGTACGGCGCCACGGTCAGGCAGCCGCCTGCCGCCGCATTTTGTCAAGCGCCGCTGCCCTCCAGCCTGGATGCAACTGCATGGCATTTTGCCACCAGATGCTCCTCTGGATGGCACACCTAGAGGAGCGGGTTAAGATCCTGGTGGACAAACACATTAAAGCCCGCCGAATCTAGAACTATCTAGGACCCCATTGCATTGCCCCTTTTTTAATACTTTTGTTGGTGGGTAGGACTTGGGCGTTGGGGTTTATGGACAATGTTTGGACTTTTTCATTTTGGACATTGGTTGGGGTTAGGCAGAGGGGTGGGTCAGGTGTGGGATAGATTATTTCTGTTAGGGCAATAAATTATATTTATTTATACTCACATACAATGTTCATGTTTTGTGGGGGGTTACTGTTTTACTAATTTATGTCAGATGGTTTCCTTGCTGCTGCAGGGCAGCAGCCAATGTTGGATTTAAATAATCTGCCAATTTTGTAACACAAAAACAGATAGATGCAGTACACCTCACTGAGTTATTTGTCCTACTTGTACTGTCAGTCTCCCCTTCTAATCCATTAGACTTCCAACCAAACTTATCTTACCTGTGATTGATGATGATCAAGTTCGGCACAACGATGGATGCATGGTTTCCCAAGAAAACGGAGAAGATGCCATGGTTGTGGTGGTAGAAGTAGACACTGGCAGTAGCATTTGCAAAAAAAAAGACAGTCACGGGCCTGAGAGAGACTTTGGGAGGAGTATTAGAACTTAAGTAAAGTACAGTACAGAAGAAGACTGCCAAACAAACAATATTGCAACTTCTAAGTTAAAATAAAACATAATGGAGGCAGGGACAGCCTAGTACAAAGAAGTTACAAACTGTAGTTGTGTCAAGAGAGTCACTTAACACAATCGTAATTCGTAACCTTTACTGCTGTGTGGCAGAATGATGATAATGATGATGATTAAATCAATGCCGGCAATGAATTATGATGTATTAGGTCCCTTTGGAAAAAAAATTGGCTTGCACATAGACTGAGCATGGGTGGGCACGCAGAAGATCCTCGCCCTGCCTTCTAATTGAATTAGAGTTGCTTTCACCACATCTGCCCCGTCAAGCGTGTGATCAATAGTTGATGTACATTTAATGTAGTCACATCACACCTCAATATAAATCACACAGCCTGGGGGAAGAGGGTTAGGGTTTGATGAATGGATGGGAAGGAATAGGTTTGGCGAAGGGATTGACAAAGAAAAACAGTATGCATGGACACAACAAAAGCAAAACACAATCTTGCCAGACGAGCATGAACTTATCCAATAAATCTATAAAGGGAGAAAAAGGAAATGCATGCATGATGATGATGAAGAGAACTTGATGGTGCATGATAATGAGTAGTACTTACTAACTACTACTAGACAATTAGACAGTACAGGGCAGTAGTATAGTAGTATTCATTTTGCCTTGTCTGGGTGAATGCCCTCAGAGAGACCAAATTACATGTTGTACCGGGCTTACTTTTAAAGAGAGCAAAGAAAATAAAAAAATTGTTGTAGGGATCAGTTAGCAAACAAACAACAACAAAACACAATTTAATGATTGAAGAGAAAAAAGGAATCAAATGAATTAAAAGACGAATGATGAATGATACTAAAGGAACTGTATTATCCTGGTCAAATTGTGGAGTTGAATCTTGTCATTCCTCTTGGTCCTCCCTTCCAGGGACGCCCTGCAGAACAATCTTGGTTGGGTGCCCCTGCATGACTGATGCGTATTTGTATGGTAAGTGTGAGTTGTTTCTCGCAGTATAGCACAGGGTAAAGGCCGGTCTGTAATTTAGATGGAAAAGCAAAAGGGGTATTGAAAAATCAATGAATAAAAAAAGCATCAATTACGGTGGAGTGCAAGAAGAGAAGAAAGAACACTTTCAGACTAAGGCGGCTTGGGTACATTGTGTCTACTATTCTATTTACAGCATTAAGCTACAACAACAATAGGACAGAGCAGGCCCACACAGCAAAGGGCTGTGACCCAACCTCAATTCAACTTACATTTTGACAGAGACAGACAAAGGCTTATACAGCAACCTTGCATTTTCAAAATAAAGCGACTAAATCAATGCACTGCTGTCAATCATACCACTACACTAGACTCCACCACTACACAAACATGTAGGTCTGCTGTGGTTAGTAAATTAATTGGTGTGTTTACCTTTTATGCCACTTCATGGAATGCAGTTATTCCATCCATCATCTCCCATCCTACTGACTGACTGCGAAGATAGTATGGTCATCATCATGGTGTTGTACGTGTGTTGTTGTCCAGGTCCAACTCAGTCTGTAGTGTACCGAGTACAACTCTGACTAAGTCCACATTTCATAATAAAAAATGCAACGGATATTGGCCTGCAGTAGTAGGAGTACAATTTGGTTATTAAACAAGAAGCGAAACATAACATTGACTGTCACTTGAGTGACTTTGAGTTGGTAGATTAATTACTAGTACAGTTCTACTTAATTCATGCACAACGCCTCATCAACACAAAAAACAGCAATCACTCAGAGTCTGCATACAACGCATGCCATCATTACCTGTCTTGCTCTTCGCTTTGGCCATCAGATGCCTGCATAGTTCTTCTGATAGGTGTGTTTTTCTTTACAGAGGCAGTGGCCTCATTATTACTCATTATTACTCAACATACATTTTGAGTGTTCGTCGTTGTTTCGGTTATCGTATTCATCTGTGGCACTTTGTCGCAATTGAAGTTGGTTCAGATGGTCAGTGCTGTGAGATGGGCCACGGCCTGGGTAGTGATCATTAGTCAATTGAGTTTGCAGAAATGTGACATGTCAGGAGTCAGCAAGTTCTTTGAAGAGTCTTGTCTTTCTCTGCCAAGTACCTTCTGTTCTGACATTGAAGAGCTTTTGAAAGCCTGCCCAATCCGAGGTGGTAGCCTAGTTCTGACAGTGATGAATTTCAGCTTGGAATCAAAAGGCAGATAGCTATAGTCACGTTCCACCTGTTCTGGAGGGACTGTTAGAGGCAACATTTCTTGTACTGTAAGAGGTGTAGCGCCGCGGCTAGGGCGACTGACTCTGGAATCTGGGGATCACGGTTCGATCCCCGGGCTGGCGGCAGATTAGCCCAGCACCATGTGACTCTCAGCAATACCTTGCTTAATCTTCCCGATGGCCCCCAGCGCCTAGAGACCCTTGAGGGTGATTGTGCGCTTTACAAATGTGGATTATTATTATTATTACTGTTCTCCTTCCAATGTCTGGTTTAAGGGAAAAAATTTATTTAGGGCGAGACAGGAAGATGGAGCAGGACTCTGAGGAGTAGACAGTGAATTGCACAGAACTCCAATATGGAAATCAAATAACAAGAGAAGACGGTGGTGATGGGTTTGTTGTGGTTCGATCCAGAAAGACAGAGACACACACAAATAAAGTAAGGAAGAAAGTAACAATTTAAAAGCCTAGTTGTCAGGGAAGAGGAGCTCGTCCTCAAACTCTGGTGGTTTCGACCAGAAGTAGCAGGTCATCTGATAGTAACACACTACTTTCATCACTTAAGTTGCTCTCCTCTCCATGCGGTGATTCAATCATTTTGTACTCCGGTGGTATAAAGTGCTGATTCAATTTGATCATGGTTAAACTCTCCACATTTTTAGGAGAGAGCCTGGTCCTTTTCACAGCTACAATGGCACCAGCAGCACTGAAAACACGCTCAGAAGAGACACTTGCGACAGGGCAAGCCAGATACTTTATCGCGAGCATACTGAGCACTGGCCATTGGCTTCTTTTCCCATACCAATACACCAATGGGCTTTGATCCATGAAGACCTCTGTTGTGTCATCCAGATAGGCCTGTACCATCTGTTCAATATTCAGGGGTGCTTCGATGTGCTTGGCCTCTTTTGCCTTTGCATCAGCAATGGACTTACCATACCCTTTCCGTAGAGATCAATCAGTTGCCAATTTTTTTGATTGGTAGTGTTGGTGACTGCTGGGAGCTAAACGCACTGCTCTCAGGCTCTGAAGTAGAACTTGACTCTGGATACCCTGTAGTACTTGTTCTGTCCTGGGGTTGCGAGCCTCTAATTAAGAGCTGTTCGTTTTCGAAGTCAGTGGCTTACTCAGCTATCAACGTTTTGTACTTGGCAACATCCACTTCTGAAAAAGGAATTACTACATTATTTTTCAGAAATACTTTGTACCTTGGATCCAAAATTGTGGCAGTAATGTAATGTGGATATGACAGAATGTTATTTTGAATCCTTGTATTTTCAGATAAGCGAACATCTAAGGTATCCGCCAAATAATATGCCTCTACTTTGTCATCCACACCTGCGTACGTTTCAGACACCTACTTCAGCTCTTGCTCTAGCATGTGCAACAATGGGATAGCTTGGCCCATAGTACAGTCTTCCCTGCTGACTTCACGTGTGAAGACCTCAAAAGGAAGTATCATCTCTGTCAAGCATTTAAAAAGGTCCCATTGGCCCACCTCAACGGTCATGCCTCTCATAGTAGGATCCCCTAATCTTTTCATGACATAAGCATTGAGTGGTATGTACTGCTCAAACAGACGATCCAGCATGTAATAGGTTGAGTTCCAACGTGTTGGCACATCCTGGATGAGTGCTCTGACTGGAAATTTATGCTAACGTTAAATGACCCTCAGCTGCTTCCGGGCTTTAAAAGAATGGTTGAAATGTGTGGATATTCTTCTGCAGATGGTCAGTAAGTTTCTGACTTTGCTTTCATTTTTCAGAAAGTCTTGAACAACAATGTTAATGCAGTGTGCCAAACACGGGACCCTGAAATAGCCACCATCTTTCATGGCCTTAACTACATTACTGCCATTGCCCGTGGCAACAAAACCAATGTTAAGCCCTCTTGGGCGCAGCCACTCAAAGACCTTGCTGTTAAACTTATCCAAAATGTTTGCAGCAGTATGAAATTTCTCCATAGCAAACAAGGCTACAGTTGCATGTTTGTGAGTGTCATTAAAAATCTCAGCAGTGTCAACACCTGCAGATATCTTTTCTCTAACACCCGAAAAAGTAATCCAGTGTACAGTGATGCACATGTAATCAGTGGCTTGGCAACTGGTCCACATGTCTGTTGTCAGGAGGATACTCTGAACAGCACTCTACTTTAAAGCTTTTCCAAGCAATTCCCACACATCGTTATGTTGTGCTGGAATAGCACTCTGGCCAAATAGTACCGGCTGGGAACTTTCTATTTTGGTCATATGGCTGGCACAAATTGCAGAATACCCACACCTTCAACAAAAGAAAAAGGGAGAAGGTCCAGTGCTTACATTTTAGTAAGCTTCACATTATACAAACGTGCTATTGGGTGGTTGCGTTCATACTGTCCCTCCAGCCTAATAAACATGCTAATAATGGTAGGCTGCGTGATATTCCTTTCTGTTAGGCTAAAAACTGCACTTTTTTTATTGCAGTACAGGCTGACTTACTCTTGTGGCACTGCGATGTTGCTGAGGATGTGGGCAGTACCACTGCAGTGTTGGGGACATGGCAACTTTGTGTACCACTACCATAGAGAATGTCTACCTCTTCTTCCTGTTCCACCGTGATCGGACCTTCGACTTGTTTATCGCCACCAACAGCAATAGTTCCAGTTTTTATGCGGCAAAGGTGGTCCTTCCAGTTGAGCGCGTGGTGCTTGTTCAGATGGGTCATTTGACCTCCGGTACCATAGTATGTACCAAGCTTACCCTGACTAACAGAGGTATTACAAATGTCATCAGTGATGTCGCTGACCATGTCATGAATGATGTAATATGTGACATCATCAGCAGTGGATTGCGGGCGGGCGAGTTATAGTGAGTCCAACTAACTATAACGTGGGAATTTCAATGGTTTTGTATGAGTAAAATGTTTAGCTAACTATAACTGGTGTGAAAGCTATGGTTTTTTCAGTGAATTTCAAAGATTTTTTAAATGCTAATTCCTAACTATAACGATTGTGAAACCTATGGCTTTTTCAGTGAATTTCAAAGGTTTTTTAAATGCTAATTCCTAACTATAACAATTGTGAAACCTATGTTTTTTTCAGTGAATTTCAAAGGTTTTTTAAAAGCTAATTCCTTTGTATATCGAGTTTGTAACCTACGATTTTTTAAACTGATTTTTTTTATGACCTGTTTTTTATAACTATTAATTTTTTTTTTCACAAAAATTATTTTTCAATGTATTTTTCATGTAGGTTTTTTTATCATATTGTCTTGGGGCGCTCAGGGTGCGCGCACCGGTAAGCTCACCCGAGAGCGCAGCAAGAGCGCTATTTCTGCCTGCGGAAAAAAAAGTATGTATTTAACTAAATAATAAGGCAAGAAATTCAGTAGCATACTGAATGTAAATACCCATATTATAACTTTGAATGTATTTCCGTAATGCCAGCACAACGTCATTTAGACGTGCCGCGTAAGCGCCCCAGAAGCGCCTACGTTCCTGCTGCGTAAGCGCCCCTGGAAGTGCTCCGGTGCGCGCAGTGTAAGTGCGTTAAGTCATGTGACCTTAAAATACCTCTTTTTATTGGTTGTTACCAGTTTTTTTTACAACTAATGAAAACCCCACCCATTTCCTTCACTTCTTCTTTCACTTTGGAGACAGCAAGACCTGTTCCTTTCTGTTCTTCTATTTAGGGAAAAGAATGGCTGCCAGACCACCCAGCAGCAGGAAAGACTCAGATGACTTCATTGAGGAGGTGCCTCCTCAGCCCAAGGTGAAAGAGCCATTTATATGGAAATTTTTTACCATACCACCAGGTGAAATAAAGGTTAATGCTCCAAAGGGCGAGTGTAAAATTTTCAAAACAGTTCTTTCACGGGGTGACCCTAGAAGAAAGTACAGTTTTGGCAACTCCACAATGATTCGGCATGTCCAACGGAAGCACGCACAGAACTATGCCCGGGAGAGTGTCAGGGACCTGGCACGTAATCCCCCAAGAGATGGCGCCTCAACATCCACTGGAAGAGCAACAACATCATCCGTGAGAGGAAGACCTGAGCAGCTGATCCCAAATATTCAGCCTGTTTTCAATGATATCACTATCAAGTGTAAGCAGTGTGATGAACTGCTTTGCTATGGAGAACAGAGTATAATAAACATTGTACGCACATGGGAAAACCACCGCTGCCGTCCCCAGCCCTAATTTTTCCCCTTTTTTTGCTCCTGTTGAGCAGTTTGGCATTCCCTGTTTTTGTTTTTGTTCATAAAAAAAACCTAAAAAAGAAGAAAAAAACAGTTCTTTGAGGAACCACCTCCAATTCTCCAAAAAGAGCTATATTCTTTACAAATTCAAAAGGAGTGAGTCAAGTGGAGTGCAGTCAGAGAGCAAAGGAAAATGAGTGAGGGAGCAAAGAAAGGGACGAGAGGGAAAGGGAAGAGAACTAGGGGGACTGAAAGAAGGTGAGTGTGGGAGGTGAGTGAGGAGAAGGGGAGTGAACAAAGGGAATGAGGATACGTGAAGAAAACGGAGTAAGGGAACGGGGTGTGGAAGGGTAAGAGAAGAGCAGTGATGTTGAGGAAAGAGTGGTGATAGAGAATGGATAAAGGCAAGTGAGCGTGAGACAAGGGTAGTAAGGGAGTGAGGAGACACAGGACGTGAAAGAAAAAGTGACAGTAGAGGACTGAGTGAGGGAGGAAAGAAAGAAAAGTGAGGGAGTGTGGCTGAGTTATAGGGAGTAAGCGTAACAGAAAAGGAGTTCGAGACTAAGAGGATGGAGAGAATAGGGGTACCAGAGAGAAAGTGAGGGAAGGGGAGTGAGTAAGTTAGAGGACAGAGGGATTGAGAGAAGGAGTTACTGAAGTGGAGTAAGGAGAGTAAGGGAAGAGAAAAGATTGAAGAGCGAAGGATGGGAGAGAGAGGAAGGAAAGTAAAGGAAAAGGTTTGAAAGAAGGTGAGTGTGGGAGTACTTAGTTGACATATTATTCATTTTTATTTCTAATTTATGAGGTAAAAGCGAAGTGATTGTAGTATAATCTAATACTTATAGTATAGAGTGTAACATTTTTGTGTTACATAGTAAGTTTACTCATATTTACTTCCCTTCTCCCACTGTATTTTTACCAATGTATATTTGACATCTCTTCTTCATCTCCTGCCTCCTTTCTCTCACTGTCAGTCTCTAATGCACCCTATCGCCGCCATTTTATGTAGTTTCAGAAGAGAGTGAAATGTAATACTTCAACACTTGAAAAAGGACCAGGGTAGAGTGCCCCTCACCCCCTAGACCTTCTCAGGAGGTCCCAAAAGGATCTGTTTCTGCTTTCCTGAGAGACTATGGTATGAGTTCAATATACCACAATAACTTGCATTACAACATGCAAGATACCTACAGAGGAGACGATGTACATTTCTCAGATGAGGAGAACAGGGCTTTTCTCTTGAATTTTAGACTCTGCATCGGTGTCTACTTGTAGGTACTTAAATCACCCACATAACATAACAGCCCTTTTTCGAGCTACCCTACCTCTAAGCAATCCAAATTCTTATTTAAAACTATTTTCTTTCACTGTTTTACTCGGTGGTGCGCTCAGGGTGCGCGTACCAGAGAGCGTACATGGGAACGCACCCAGCGCTTACTCGCAAAAATTGCAAAAATAAAAGTATTTTTGCCCTTCAGGGTCCTTCTAGGCCAACCTCAAAAAACCTAGGGGGTCAGGGGGTGTGTACCCTGCCCCCTTTTACACATTTCCCCCCTTTTTATTTTCACCTCTTGTGTCTCGATTCTACCAAGACACAAGATGATGGACTTCCGAACTGTTTAGAATGTTGACAGACATCCGACAGCCAATCAGCTTACCGGTGAGCTCGGAGCGCGCCTATAGATATACATGTGTTTTTGAAGTTATTTTTAAAAAAAACACTGGAGCAAATTTCACCAAATATAGCAAAGGCATTTCTGCCCTCTGCCGAGATCAGATTGGAGATAAACACCTCCTATCTACCCCTGATGTAGGCAGAAGACTGTTGGAACTTATTTGGTTGGGTTGGGGCTTGGCCCGATGCCTGGGATTGCTGCCCCCACATATTGTGCCATAAAAAACAACCTATGGTGCGTAGTGAGATATCTGCCCCCTTGTCGGTCAGATTGGAGGTAAGAGCCTCCAAACTGCCCCAAGGGGTGCAGAAAGACTTTTGGGCCAGGGAGGGTGGAGCTCTAGCCCATTCCCTGGGGAGTGCTCCCCCTCCAAATAAAATGCCTGGTGGTCCATTGGGGTTTCTGCCCCACGCCATGGCCAGAGGGAGAAAAAATACCTCCCATTTGGGTGGGTAGATTATATGTAAAAACATGCAATCTGTTCCTGGGTGGACAAAAATACTTTTGGGCTTGGGAAGTGGGGACACTAGCCTATTGGGAGGAGACAGCTCTCCTACTCAAAAAATTAGTCCCTAGTGCCTAGTGGGTGGATCCTTGCTTGGGGATCAGCCACCAGGAGCAATCGCTATGCATGGATTCACAGGGAAAAATATCATTAGAATGTGGGGATTCTCCAATTTGCAGGGACACCTCCCCATCCAAATTGATGCTTGGGGTCTGAGATATGCTCCTGAGCACTGAGGTAGTGAAAGTGAAATGGGCTGATCGGCTTGGTTGGCTTATACTTCCTGGGAAATTAAGTGAGCGCGCCATGTGCACCGATCATCATCTCCATGGGAAAAAAACCCTTGGGTGCTTGGGAGAATCATTCCCAGCTCTAAGGCTGAAATGAAGAAAAGGAAATCCCTCATGTGCCCACATTAGTGGGACTTCCTGCCAACAGTGTGAAGACATGCTTGAAACATCCTCAGCAACTTATCGCTGCTGTGCTGGACTGCTCCATTATGTTTTCAGAATGCAAGGGGTTAAGGAAAGTAGTCACCTAGAAAGATTTGATAGTAGATTAATAAACTAACCATAATTTGCAAATCAATGGAACCAATTCTCACCATACAATATTCTTACTTACTTTCCTACTAGCAAGCATACCTGGATCACATCAACCCCCTACCATCAAAATGGTATTCATCATTACATTGTTGACCTTTTGTTCCTCCACATCTGGCACACAATTGACTTTGACAAGACTCTCACCCTTGACAATACTCTCAGCACTCCTACAAACTCTCATAAAATGGCCAATTTTGTTTTTACATTTTTTGCATTTCATACCATTTGCAGGACAATTAAAACTGCTATCGAAATGATTATTAAATTCACATCAATAACACAACTTAATACGGGGCATCTGATCAACTTTCACAACACTTTTCTGAACTTTCTTCAAACCATGTACATTCACACATTCTGAATTATTAGAACCATTAGCAAGCACATTCACTGATCAAATGGAACATTCAATTTATAGCAATGTCATTTTATTCTAAAGTAGATTCATACAGCATAGAAGTTCCTAAATTTACTTCAAATACGTCATCAGCAGTGCATTGCGGGCCCGCGAGTTTTAGTTAGCTGAACTAACTATAACGGGGAAATTTCATTGGATTTGTATGAGTGAAATGTCCAGCTAACTATAACATGTGTGAAACCTATGTATTTTTCAGTGAATTTCTAAGGTTTTTTAAATGCTAATTCCTAACTATAACGTGTGTGAAACCTATGGTTCTTTCAGTGAATTTGAAAGGTTTTGTAAATGATAATTTTTAAATGAATTAATTATTATATTTATTTCTTTTTATACAAATTTCCTACATTTTTATAATAATTATTTTAGCTACTTTATTTTTTAAGTTACATTACATATTTTTAATGTAAAATAATTAAAAAACAAAATGTAAAAAGATTCTTTTTATTAATTTTTTTTTCTTCAATATATTAAAATTAAATTCTATATATTTCCTTTTTCATTTTTTGGTGATCGTACGGTACGCGTACGGTGATCGCACCATCCTTTGTACGGGTAATCGTACTGTGCGCGTACCGGCGCATACGTTACGAATACGTTTTGACGTTGCACGCCGCATCGGCACTTCCGCGTACTGCAAGAAAGTTTCTCATTGTTTAAAAAGATTTATTTATGTATTTAATGTAAATATTAAGGGAATTTATTAAGTTTTAATAAGCATACATTACTTTTAAAAGCAATGTGCCATCTCTACAGCACAGATGCATCACATATCTGTGCCGCTTTTGCCCCATGGTGCACCACATTGTAAATACGGTGCATCCATAGTGGTGGTGTCATAGTGCTCAATAACTGGCATATCCCTGGGGATGTGCCAGTTATTGTATGTCTGTACTTAGTGTTTTAATGGAGTCAATGGATTGCTACACACTGATGAATGACTCACTACAAAACTAAACAGCACTGACAGAGTGTTTGGTGAAAGTGTAGGGATACAGACTAGGAAATTAAAGGTATGAATCACAATTTTGCAGGGGTTTGAAGCAGTGCATGGCCTAAGGCCTACTTTGCTGCATGAGTACTTAGGTACTGAGTAGATGATTACAGTTCTGCAAGAAGAGTGTCTGACTGAATTTATAATTTATGCTGACTCCCCTCCAGGCAAGCTTTAGGGCTAAAACGTCCATGATTGATCAGTTGTCCCGGCTCCAAGTTCTTTACTGGAAGCACGTTGTCCTGGACCAGGGAAGTTTATATCTACGTTTGTGGACCTACAGTCAGCTTTCGATATGGTGGATTGTAACCTACTCTGGGCTATTTTACTATCAATGGGGGTGCCACCTTATTTATGCCACCAATTCAAACACCTTCACGATGGCACCTATGCCAGAGTACACTTTGGGAAGTAAGGTCAGTTAACTGGGCCCTTTCTGGTCGAGAAAGGGGTTAGGCAGGGCTGTGTTCTTGCCCCTACCCTCTTCTCCCTTTTTCTTAACGGGCTCATTGAAGACCTACTATCAATGAAAGATATCGACTCCCCAAAATTAGCCTCGCAGAGATTTCCTGCACTAATGTTTGCAGATGACACTCTGCTTCTCTCAAAATCCCCAATGGGCATGCAGAGGGTCTTAAACCAGTTCATTAAATTTTGCAAACATAGACATTTGGTAGTTAACATCGATAAGACCAAGTATATGGTATTTAATGCCAACACTACTAATTGTCCACACCTATGATGAAAGGCAGACCGTTAGAAAGAGTCCCAACATTTGATTACCTAGGATTGACTCTAACTGATAGAATGGGGTGGGGAGCACAAATGGCTAAGGCCAACCTAAAACTTGTACAGGCAACTGGGGGAATTTTAAAAGTCCAAAAAAACTGTTCGTACAAAACTATTAGTGCCCCAATGGAAATCTTCAAAGTTCAAGCAAGATCTTCTTCCCTCTACGGGGCGGAACTTTGGGGACACGTTCCTTCTAGTGATTTAACCACTACAGAAAATAATTTTAATAGGCAGATTTTAACCTTGCCTAGAAGCACTCCTCTAGTCCCACTTAGGCTAGACCTGAATATCAGGCCTATAGCTGAAGCTATTGCCTCACGTCCCCTTCTCTAGTGGAAAGCTATAAAAAGGAATTAAAGGTGGTGCTAGCCTCCCCAGGAGCAGGTAGAATTCCATGGCTACGCTTTGTTAGACAGTCTCTTGCTCAAATTGGATTCGAAGACTTATGGTCAAACCCAGAGACAACATTCTCAACTATTTCTAAGAAAACATTGTCCGGTGCTGTGAAAGACTTTAGCCTCGGGAGAACCATTCACTCAGTATCATCAACGAGCCTGACCGGTGCCTTCCTGAGTCATAAGTCCAAATACAGCTTTGAACAAGAAATAGACATAATCCAACCCACTTAGAAGCTGTACCTACACTTTAGATACGGAACGCTGCCCCTCTACTCTATGACAGACAGGTGGACGGGAGGTTCGGCAAATTTATGCCCTGGCTGTATTACTGAAAACGAAACCATTCTGCATGTTACTCTTTTCTGTCCAGCCTATTCACTTATACGAAGAAAGTGGATAATACAACTATGTAATAATTTGGGCATAAGGGACTACCAAGCTTTTTTTAGGATCCTGAAGTCTGACACGAATCCTTTGATAGTGTCTGCTATAACTAAGTTTCTGTTCTCAATGTGGTCTAGCCGAAGGAAATTACTTAAATAATAAGGCAACCTATGTATTCATTTACTGAGACTTGAGAATTATTTGGATCAACAAATGTTATTTTAACTTTTTTTTAAAAAGTTTTTTAAATTATTTACATTTTTACTGTTTTAACAATTGTTTTCTCCCCTCTGATTGCATATGATCTATTTTAATACTTATACTTACTTACTTACTTAATCTTTATTTCGATCACAAGATCATAAAAGATATACATTCAATCTTATACAAAATTTAAAAAGCATATTAAACAACATTAGTGATCAAGATAAAAACTGGAGTTTAAAAATGTAGCACAATTTTGGGACTGTCTCAAGACTTCAGGTTTCCTAACACATCATTTTTACACGGCCACATCGAGCATACCACATGGAGGTTAAAAATTTAGATAGAGCAAATACTAGAGTGGGGGATAGGTCTGTCTTTAGGACTCTATATGCAGGTAGAAAAGTTCTGAATCCCAAGTTCCTGAGCAAGGGGACTAGCCAATATTTCCTACTCGTTTCGTACCCCCTGCAAAAGAAGACAACATGAACGTCATTCTCCTTTGAATGTCCACAAGCCGAGCAGGAACGAGAAGACCAGGATGCTGTGAACGATGCTAGGGGAAGGGTTCCATATCTCCATTGGAGAAATAATTTCCTGGTTAGTTGTGGAGAAATGGCATCTAGGACACTTTCGAGATGGTAGGAATCTTTAGTTTGAATGAACTTGTTGGACAGCGACCCCTCCCGTGCACCGTCCATGGCTCTAAGGAGCATATGATCGTAATACGCTCTCGTCAGTGCCTTTTTTGGGGTCCTTGAGCACATATTTAGTGGGTCTGTCCATAGTTCATAGAGTCCAATTGCCCCCAGCGTTCTCCTGATGTAGATCAGCCATGGCATTGTTTTGGCATTGGGTAGCTCTAGAAATTCCTGCAGCTCAGCTCTGTAGTTTAAGAGGTCTGGACTACTCCATAAACGCCGCCAGAATGTCAGGGGCTTTAGGCCCAGCTCCTCCGTTATGGGACGAATGTCCAAGTCCAGTCTGAGCGGGAGTAATGGTGTACTCTGTGGGAGAGCAACAATCTGTCTCAAGAATTTGTTTTCAGTTGTTAATAATTTGGACGATGGAATGTGCCCCCACAGCTCACCCCCATACGTGACACCACCCCGGGCTTGAACTTTATAGATGTGAATTATGGGGCTAAGTGGACGGAAGGGGGATTTGTTCACCAGTCTCATAGTGCCTCCCGCCAACTGTGCCAGTTTGATGTTCACTTTCGACTGGTGGGATGACCACATTAGGTGTTCATTAAGAGTGATCCCCAGGTATTCGATTGTGTACACCCGTTCCAGTTGGACTTCTCCCAACCTTGGTGGGGAGCGATTATGTGGCTTCGGGTTAAGGATCATATATTTAGTCTTTTGAGGGTTGATTTCAAGTCCTCGATCTAAACAGAACTGTAGGAACCCGTCCAAGACACGTTGAATGCCCATAGGGGATTTGGACAGCAGCAGGGTGTCATCTGCAAACATGATTGCAGGCACCCTGCTGCCAGTCAGCTTTGGGGCATCGGTCTTGGGAATCCTGGATAGGTGGTCCGCTATCCCGTTCACAAAGAGGCAAAACAGAGTCGGTGCAAGCACACAACCCTGTCGTACCCCTCTGCGAACGGGAAACCTTTCGGTTAAGTTGCCTCCTCTGCCACACCTCACGCGGGCATAGTTGTTGTGGTGCAATCTCATCAGGATACCCAAAATATCTCCAGGGACATTCAATTCCTCCAAGACTTTCCACAACTTCAGTCTTGGTACCAAATCAAAGGCGGCACGCAAGTCTACGAAGACTGTATATAGGGTGCCACCCTCGATTATAGCTGTCCTCCAGTATAGCAGGTTCAACCTGAAAATTTGTTCTGTTGTGGACACTCCCTGTCTGAATCCAGCCTGATAGGGAGTCAGAATGCCCATCTCGTCTACCCAGTCCTGTAGTCAATTCAGAACCAGTCTCCCAAAGAGCTTCTGGGATATGTCAATAAGACTAATTGGCCGGTAGTTGGCTGGGAGCAGAGGGGACCCCTTTTTGTAAATTGGGACTACCTCTGCGCCCAGCCAAGTGTCTGGAACCTCCATACCCCCCAGGATGGCGTTGAATATCAATGTGAGGTATGGGGCCCATATCCCTGGTTCTTGCTTGAATAAGTCCCCAGGTACCCCATCAAGACCGGGGGCTTTTCCAGCGGAAAGCCCAGCTATAGCCGCCCTCACCTCTTTTTCTGTAAAACGGTCGCCACATGTGCCTAGGCCTGGCGTACTGTTTGAGATGCTGGGGGACCTTTCTTCTGCTGAGTACAGTGCCTTAAAATGGCTCTGCCATAAGCTGGGAGCGATATTAGGCTCGATAGCTGAGGGTAAATCCTCTGTGCCGTTTGAGACCAGGCGCCAGAATTTGCGCGAATCTCGAGTGGTTAGTGACCTCGAGAGATTTTCCCTGTATTCCTGGTCCCATTCGGCCCTCGCACCTACCAAGAGCTTCCTATAAGATCTTCTCCTGGCTTGGATTTTCTCCCTATTGTTGCCACTCTTGATGGCAAGTAGCAGTTTGGTCTTGGATTCCCTGCAAGTAGCATTGTACCAGGTCGTCTTGGCTGGGGGTCCTGATCTTTTCCCGACTTTGAGAACAGATCTATCTCTAGGGTATTAATTAGCTCAGCATGTGTGTGAGCGAGCTTATCTCTATTAGCTGGCCCTTCCGCCTCTTTCCCTATCTGGAAAGCCTTCTCCAAGTGCGGAATGATCCTTGCATATAGTTTGGGTAATCTGTCTCCCCTAGTGACTAATTTCTCCCATCTGACTTTCCTCCGATTATTTTCTAATAGGAGCCCTGACTTGTCATTATCCATGCCGAGCGTAGTGGGTTCGTTCCCTGGTGAGATGTAGGAAAGTTCCAGGGCATTATGGTCACTATCCCTTCTCTCGAGGATTTTAAAATCGACTACTTGTGGCCACATGGATAGTTTGACGAGAATATAATCTATTCTCGATTCTCGGCCGGATTTATTATAAGTACAGATACTAGGTATGTCTGATTTACAACGACCATTGCAGGCCCTTAATCCTTGGTTTAGGGTGAGGGCAGTAATCTGCAAGGCCAGGGGGGTCCAAGCTCTCGGGGGAGGTGCCACCGTCACAGGTACGCGCCAGCGTAAGTCTTCCTCAAGGGAGGGGCCATCGCGTAGACCTGATAGTGGTTCATACTGTGAATTTAGGTCGCCTCCCACCAGGCATGGAAGTTCCCAGGGAATACCGTCAAGGAACACAGAGAGTTGCTCCATGGTGCTGGATTCCTTGGACATTTGTACCGGCCTGGAATATATGTTTACAACCACCAATTTCGATGAATTTGGCCACTCCAATAAGACGGCCAAAATATCATCTGAATCTGTTTCCAGGTAGTTAGCCTGGCAGCCTAAATCTGTTGCTATCCTTGTCGTGAGTCCTCCCGATGGCCTTCCCCTCCCCCCCCACTTAGCAGGTTTAGAGAAGGCTGTAAAACCCTGAAGCAAGATTTCCTCACGTGCCCAGGTCTCCTGAAAAAGTAGAATGTTTTTAGAATTGATAAAGGAGGCCCAGTCAGGAGAGTCAATCTTGCTGGCTAGTCCCGCAACGTTCCACGAAACCAGGTTTAAGGGGCATAGTTTGGTAGAGGATAAGCCCGTAATGATGTTTTTGTTAAATTCCCTGATCTCCGGAGTAACCACCTGTATTGAGGGTGAATGAGCCTGTGCAAATCTTAGATTAGTATGGGTCGCATTTGGAGCCTCTGGAGAGGACTCCGGAGCTAGATTTAATTCCAAAGGGTTTTGTGTCCCTGTGGGTAGAGTGGATAGTAAGAGTGGGCTGTTCCCCGTCCCTTCTAAAGCTGTCCATTCACACCCCCCATTGTCCATGCGTCAGTCCACCATTTCCAGACTGCTATATCTGTTGTAGACAGGGAAATGGGCTGGATAATGCATTCTATGGGCCCTTGAATACCTCTTGTAAATCCTCCCCCGCGGCCCCTCCTCCTTGTGATGTTTTCCCAGCCTTCATCCTCCTCAAACTGCATGAAATGATCAGTGGGTCTTCCCCTGTAATTAAGAGGACCGCTTCTCTCCCTTCGACCGCTTCCCCAATCATCCAGTAAATCTTGGTGGTGCCCCCATCTTTGATCCTCCAAGTTATATGGACTTGATGGATAAAAGAATGAGAGAGGGAGAGGTTGTATATTGCTGGCTTGGTCATCAGAGTCCCAGGCACAGATGTAGGCAGCAGTGCCCGATTCTCTGAAGGTGACCAAAACGCAGTCTCCCCTACTGATTTTCTGGAGTATCCCACCCATGTAACCCGCCTAACCATAAAGATATCGCTGGTTGTTCCTCTCGGGAGTGGTCTGTATGTGGATAACCAGCTGATAACTTTGTTCCTGAGTGATGACATTGTTTTTATTGTTGTGAGTTTTAATTCCGGAACAGCTGCCAAAACTAGCGTGTGAGGGGCAGCCTCTGGTGGGAGATTGACAGGTTTAGGTTTACGGTTGTAGTTGGGTTTCTCTCCCGTGAATGTTTGGTTTAGACTGAGTAGGAGCAGTGTCTTTGGGTGTTAGGGTAGTAGTCGGTAAAGCGGTTTGTGTTTGTGGCATTAGTGGTGGTGCTTTGTTGGAATTTAGGTTGGGCGGGGGTAGAGGAGTTTTAACCAAAGTGGGCGCTGGATTTTGTGCATCGATGGAGGGTAGGTTATTCTTTGCAACTGTGGATACGTTACCCTTTTTGGGCTTTGGATCAGGACCCCCTTTTGCTATTTTAGCTGCATTAAGGTCAAGTTTCTTTGAGTCAGCTAGTTGCACAGTGGATTTTTCAATATTAACTAGCCTGGCCTCAATCTTGATCAGTCGAGCTTCAAGGGGGCTCAAAAGTGATCTTAAAAGTACACCAATATCCTCCAGTGTGATATCGTCACTGGAGTTATCAGCTGGGGTAGCGGTTGTGGCATTTGCTGGTACCTTTATAGTACGGGTTGTGGGGGTAGTTGTTATGCCCTGCTTTTCTGGGTTAGGAACAGTAATGCCTCCCTTTGCCCCTTTTCCCCCCGAAGGTTTGGATTTTGGGGATTTTGTCTTGTTGGGTTCTTTGATGGGGCCCCCCTCTTTTTTTGTATGGCACCTTCCCTGGTCCCCCTATCTCTATCGAGGCTAGGCTCTTGGGCGTTGACTACCATCATTTTCGGATCAGTAGGTAAGGGTAGAATTACAGGTGATGTATGTGGCAGTTGGGTGTTTGGGAGGGCCATTATACTCAAGTCATCAAAATCACTTTGGACCTCGATTGTTGAATCCGGGTCGGTGATATTTGGGTTAGGTGGATGGGGTGTTACCTGGTTGATCTTTTCTTTTGTTATCAGATCGGTCCTCCCCTCCGGTGTTCTAGCTTGAGCCATTGGCCCAATTGAGGATCTTCTAACCCAGTCTTTTTTTGGGGAAATTCTTCTTTCCAGGACCTCAATTTCTTCAATTAGCAGAGATCCGGCTTTAACAAAATAGTTGTCAATGGGGCCCTTTGCAGCTACTGCCGCAGCTAATGTAGATTTGCTTCTGGTTTCTCTGGTACACATTGCTCCGTGTGGACAGAGGGACAGATATGAGAATTAAAGAGGGGGGACCCGGGCCGGGCTCTCACAGACTCGAACGGCCTCAAACGGCCCGCTCTTTGTCCGGTCTTTGCCCCGTTCTTCGTCCCGCATGCGTGCCGCGTCGCGGTAGTGATTGAACCCGTAAAGTACGAGGAGGTTGGGGGCGTGGCCGCCGGGGGAAGAGGCACCAGCTGTGTGAAGCTGAGGATGCTGGTCCTCGCAGTCCCCCGGTAGGCTCCACGCGCTGAACTCTCGCCTGAGGGCTCGACCTGGGCCGTCCTCTACTGGGAGCGCGTGTGCTCTCCTCCGACTGCGGAGACGCTCACACCAGGGAAGAATGGCCTCAGGGAGCAGCTGAGCGGCACCCGCGAAGCGGGTGTCGCGAAAGGTAGCGGAAGAACTGGACGGACAGGCAGCAGAAGTCTTTAGCAACCCACGTAGCAAAGGTGAATTCCTGAATGAGGCACCCACTCAGCCGGTGTTCCCAAGCGCTGATATTGCTGGAGGCTGGGGGTGTGGCCGCCGGGGGAAGAGGCACCAGCTGTGTGAAGCTGAGGATGCTGGTCCTCGCAGTCCCCCGGTAGGCTCCACGCGCTGAACTCTCGCCTGAGGGCTCGACCTGGGCCGTCCTCTACTGGGAGCGCGTGTGCTCTCCGCCGACTGCGGAGCCGCTCACACCAGGGAGGAATGGCCTCAGGGAGCAGCTGAGCGGCACCCGCGAAGCGGGTGTCGCGAAAGGTAGCGGAAGAACTGGACGGACAGGCAGCAGAAGTCTTTAGCAACCCACGTAGCAAAGGTGAATTCCTGAATGAGGCACCCACTCAGCCGGTGTTCCCAAGCGCTGATATTGCTGGAGGCTGGGGGCGTGGCCGCCGGGGGAAGAGGCACCAGCTGTGTGAAGCTGAGGATGCTGGTCTTTGCAGTCCCCGGGTAGGCTCCACGCGCTGAACTCTCGCCTTAGGGCTCGACCTGGGCCGTCCTCTACTGGGACCGCGTGTGCTCTCCGCCGACTGCGGAGCCGCTCACACCAGGGAGGAATGGCGAAAGGTAGCGGAAGAACTGGACGGACAGGCAGCAGAAGTCGTTAGCAACCCAAGTAGCAAAGGTGAATTCCTGAATGAGGCACTTATAATTATAAATGAACTGTGGAAAAGTGAAAATTTATTTTTTATGTACTTTGATGGTTATAACAAACCGAACTAAAGTTTCTTGAATGAATGAATGAATGAATTTATAAGAGCTTCAGTTTTAGCACAGTGCATAGATAAACACATACTGCTGAATAGCTCACTACAATACTGAAATAGCAGTGTCAGAGTGTTTGGTAAAAGTGTAAAGATACAGAGTGGGGAATTGAAGGTATAAAAGGCAAGTTTACAGACACATAGAAGACTGCATGCATAGTGTATAGGGGTTTGAAGAAGTCCATGCCCTCAGGCCTACTTTGCTGCATGACTACTTAGGTACTGAGTGGATGATTACAGTTCTGCAAGAAGAGTGCCTGACTTAATTTATAAAAACCCTTCAGTTTTAGCACAGTGCATATATAGGCAAATACTGCTCAATTGCTCACTACAGTACTGAAACAGCAGTGTTAGAGTGTTTGGTGGAAGTGTAAGGATACAGACTGGGGAATTGAAGGTATAAAACACAAGTTTGCAGGTGCATAGAACACTGCATGCATAGTCTATAGGGGTTTGAAGCATCAAATCAATAAGGTTATCTTTGAAAAACCCATTCAACATTCTCAATAACAATCTAAGAAATAGAAATAAAACATATGTTAAAACTTTTTTCTAAGAGCAATTTCTTACGTAAATATGAGACATGTCATACAATCATAAAGTAACAAAAAAGATTATTATTAATTTTCAATACACTTTAAATAATATTATTTACAAACATATGCTAACAAAATATACAACAAAAAGTCCTTAATTGTTTAAGATACTTTTCCTCATGGCAAAATAGTATGTGTCAAATCCTTAGTTTGTAAGTTGTTCAGTAGTAATCCTGAGCGTCCGCCTCGCAGCCTTCTGATCTGAAACCATCAACAACATTTGCGTCGTCCCCCAGGGCTCATCCCTCAGCTCGACGCTATTCAACATCTACATGGCCACCCTCACACAAGTGGCCCGCCATCACAACCTAAACATCATCTCCTATGATGATGGCACCCAGCTCATCCTCTCCCTCACCAAGGAGCCACATACCACCAAAACTAACCTCCACGAGGGAATGAAAGCCATTGCCTACTGCATAAGGAACAACTATCTAAACCTGAACTCGGATAAGACAAAGGTACTCATCCTCAGGCCCACCCCCTCAGCCCAGGACGACTCTTGGTGGCCAACTACACTGGGAACAGTACCAACACCCATCAAACATGCACACAAACTAGAATTCATCTTTAACTCCTCCCTCTCCATATCTAAGCAACACACTCCACATGCTCTGCAGGATCTACAATTGGATCCTGACCAAAAGAAGAAGAACAGTGACACAGGCCCTCGTCAGCACCAGACTGGACTATGGCAATGTACTCTATGCAGAAATCCCAGCCAAATACCTACAACGACTAAAACAAATCCAAAATGCCTCCCCCCAACTGATTGTCAATGTCCCCCGCCGCACACACATCAACCCCTACCTGAGAGACCTACACTGGCTCCACATCGACAAGAGGATCATCTTCAAGCTCCTCACCCACGTTCACTAAGCACTCCACAACATCGCAATAGCCTATCTTAACAGCAGTAATCCTGAAAGGCCAAATTTTGTTCCTAACACTTTGGCTTCAAAAATATTAGGCAAGAATTTGGTAATTCTTTAGGCAAATGTTGTTTAAAAACCAATTGACTATCATTACAATGTATCCAACCTTTAGCACATTTTAAATAAGCAGTGTAATATCCAGATGTTGTAGAAGGACCATCATGAAAAATAATTGCTACAGCTACAAAAGTTCTTCCTGATATTGATACTTGAGTGCCAACACAATTCTTAGTTAAAGTTTCCAATTTTCTTCCATCAGCTGTACAACATTGTAATATTAAAATTACATAGTGTCCATATCTTTCTATACATAATCTTGATGACATTTGTGATTTGCATTGCCTACACTCCATGTTTTGACTTGCTCCTCTTACTAGGTTGTTAAAAGACACTGATTCACAGTCTGGTAAAGTCAAATATATAAATATTTCAGTGTCTATGTTAATGCTACATGTAAACAAACAATTTTCACAGTCATGTTGCCATTTATAAGAAAGATCAAAAAGATTATCAACATCTATACCTTCATCTTCCAATACAACAAACATATACATTAGAAATTCCCATATCTTCTTTTTCGACCTACCACACGCTTTTCAAATACAGGATATTGACCTAAATTCACCTAAATTGGGAGCATATTCTCTTCTTAACCTATAATACTCCTTCACACGACACAATTTGCATCTGCACTACTCTTTGTCTCATCAAAATCAATCAAGTACAATCCAGATAAAGTTCTGACTTGAGACAAAGCAACACATGCCATACCCTCTTTAAACATAGTCCTTCCAATATTCACCAAAGCACTATCTACACTTAAACCTTGAGATTTATGAATGGACACCGCATATGCCAAAGAAACATGAAACAGCTTTCTTCGGACATACAAATCTTTTACAAGCAAAAACCGAGCTGAACAATGACTAAATTGTTGTACTTCTTCAATTTGATCAAATTTGATTTTTAAAAATTCAACACCATCTCTATTTAGGTAATTAACGAAATCAACAACTTTACCCATTGCTCCTTTTACTAGACCTTTTCCCACATCCAAATTACGTCGTAAAATTACCCGACAGTTTACACATGCATATAGATTCTTTTCTAAACCAGCAGTTTTAGATTTCGATTTCTCTAAAGTATTCAATTTATTCTTCAACGTTTGTGTCAAAATAACAGTGATTCCTTCATGCTCTATTTTATCAATAGCTTCCAAATTTATAATTTCTTCATTTTCCAACTTTAACATTTCTTCATTGAATATAGAACATTCACGCAGTGTTGGCATTAGGCAGATTACAGATTTGTTTTCTGCAATTCTCATATATATTTTCTCAGGAACGATATTTTCATTTGGAAACAAATTGGAAAGGAATCATCTCTGTGAAGCTTCTTTGCCATGTTCAGTCACTATTACAATTCTTATATCTTGTAGAATAGTTCCATAATCAGCATCATTTGCTTGTTGCATATTTGTAATAAGTTCCTTATATTCAAAATGTGACCAAATGTTAACATTTCCAATGCTACCCAGAGACTTTCTGGTATTCTTCATGCGCAAGTGTTTGAAATACTGGTTGTCCTTTTACAGGAGTTAGTTGTAGTAGATCTCCAAAAACAATGACATGTTTTCATCCAAATAACACGCCATACTCTGTTTTAAGAATTTGCTGCATTCTTAAATGCACAAAGGCAAGCATTAAGTTTGATACCATGCTTACCACATCAATAATCAGAAGTTTCATTTTCTTCAAGACTCTTGAAACTTCACCAGGAGCTTCTCCAGATAGCTTGTGGTATTCCAATTTGTTTTCATGGTCTTCTGGTAGCATTAGTAAACGATGTAATGTAATTCCATTAATATTGTGTGCTGCCAACCCAGTTGGAGCAGTGACAACACGAGACAAATGTGACTGAGTTGTTGTCTGTGGATAAGTTGTAATTACTTTCATTCAAAAACTTTTTCCTGTTCCAGCTTGTCCACTCACATACATTCGGATAGGTTGAAATGACGAGCATGAGCACTCTTTCTTACAACTTCTTGAGCTTGATACATTGCTGTTTCCACCTCATCCATGGCAGTTGCTGCTTCATTTTGAATAATTGGTTCTCCTAGTGGATCCTGACTCAAAGGAGCAGACTTTTGACTGTCTTGAGAACTGTCTCTAGCAATCACAGCTGCAAATTTAGCTTGGCATGGCTGCCTCAGCAACGATGTGTCCCAGCGCAACTAGAGAACCAAGGAAAGAGCAGAGACCCATACGCGCCTAAACATCAGATAGTGGGAAACAGCCTGGTTTTTAGAGACTTACGAAACGTCAAAAGATAAGGGATGTCTCGAATGTGCGCTGGGAGAGAGTTCCAGTGTTTGGCCGCCAAGAGGCCAAACAATGGCCCCAAGCCCTCGCTCTCCAGACTCGAGGGACATAGACAAGCCCATGATTGGCGGATCTCAAGGCACGCCTGGGCATATAGGGCTTCAATAAGCCAGATAGCCCAATCGGGGCTTGGTGCATCGGGATTTTATTAGAGATGCACTGCACCTTGAACTGAATAAGTTCTTCAATGGGCAGCCAGTGCAGCTTGGGAAGCACATGTGCCACCGACTGAGATCTAGGTCGAGCCACATACATGCGTGCTGCCACGTTCTGAACCCTCTGCGGGCGTTTAATACTAGCTTTGTTGACACCCAGATATAAAGAGTTACTGTAATCAGGCCTAGCAAGAATGGAGGCCTGCACGATGGTTTGGCGCACTCTGGGAGAAGAAAAAAAGAAAGCAAGGGTCTCAGTCCTTTCAAGAGCCCAAAACAAACAGCGGCAACAACTCTTGTCTGTTTCTCAAATGTCAGTCCATTATCGAGCCAGACACCAAAGTCCTTTACAGCCTCCTTGGGTGATGGGGCAGGTTTAAGATGGTCAGGCCACCACTGTTCGGACCAGAGCTCCTGGTCCTTCCCGAACAGTAGGATCTCAGATTTGCTGGTGTTTAATTGAAGACAATTAGCCTTCATCCAATCCAATCCGAGATGACCGACAGATACTCCTTAAACTTCTCCAGGTTGGCACAGCAATTTTTGGAGAAGGCAATCACCAGCTTGGTGCCGGCTGCGTATGACACCAAGGATAACCCCCTGCCACTAGCCACCTCTGCCAAGGGTCTCACGTAACGGTTAAATAAAAGCAAGCTCAGGATAGAGCCTTGAGGTACCCCATGGCGCAGGGCGTGGTCCTGAGAGTTAAAAGGTGGCACTGATACTTAGAAAGACCGCCCTGCCAAGAAGGAACAAATCCAATCCAGAGCACCGCCCCTGATTCCAGCCACCCAGAGGCGTTCGAGGAGGATCGCATGGGACACCGTATCAAAAGCGGCACTTATGTCCAGTAAGACCAAGGCCGCAGAGTCTCCCACATCCAGCCTGCTCTGGATGGATTCCGTTACAGCCAGGAGAGCTGCCTCAGTACTATGACGAGGGCGAAACCCATGTTGGGAGGAGTCAAAGATGTTACGCTCGTCGATATATTTGGACAGGATAGAATTCACATGCGCCTCCACCACCTTGGCCATGAAGGGCAGCTGGGATATGGGGCGGTAATTGCCAGGATCTTGCGGATCTAATGATGACTTTTTTATCAATGGGATGACTTTTGCATGCTTCCACGCCCTAGGGATGGAAGCTAGTTTCAGGGACAATTTGGCCACTTCTAGACCCACAGGGGAAATAAGTGGCTGGAGCTGGCGAAAGTGGGTCGATGATAACGGGTCAGCTGGAGAACCCGACTTAATTTTAACGCATAAGGCCTCAAATTTCTGGGGCGACAACAAAGGGAAGACTGACAAACATTTGTCTTTCATGATGCCCATCCCTACAGGCACATCATTCTCAACAGGGGTAATCCCTTCGGAGAGGTCCTGATAGATCAACTCCACTTTATTCACAAAGTGAAGTGCTAAAGCCTCGTATTGATGGTTCGAGGCTACGGTGGAGGCACTAATCACGCCCGCACTCTTCATATTTTTAAGCAAAGAAAAAATGGTCTTGGCGGGATTAGAGCTAGCCAAGATTTTAATGGCCACAAACTCTGCCAGCGTTTTGCGGATGAGCTTATGATATTCCTTGACGGACGCTCGATATACTAATTTGGTGGACGCCTCATAAGAGCGGCGCCAGGCACGCTCTAGCTGCTTGCACCCCTTCTTTGCCTGACTTAGTGAATCAGTGAACCATGGATTCGATGGCCCACGTCCTTTACCTCCCCGCTTGGCTAGGATGCAGCTATCCAGATCAGCCACCAGCCAATCGTGAAAGCACAACTGTGCCCCCTCGACATCTGGAGGAAGCTGGGGTCTGTACTCCGCTAACCAAGTAGCGAGCATCTCCTGGTCTAACTTATGCCATGGCCGTTTTTCCACAAAGACTGGACAGGCCACATCAACTCTACCCTGCCACTGTAGAGAAAATGATAAAGAATGATCCGTCCACGTCTGAGGGACGGGAAGAAGGTTTTTAAACAACTAAGATTGGAAAAGATGGGATCAAGCAAATGTCCAGCCGCGTGTGTACCCTCGCGGACAAGTTGCGGCATCTGGAAGGCTTCCAGATCCGCAAAAAAACTGGTGATCTCGGCCTTTCCTTCCAGCTCAAGGTGCAGGTAAAGATCCCCCAAGATGGTGAAATTTGCCGCCTTGCTGGCCAATTGTCCAATTTTATTCGCTAGGTTCTCTCAAAAATTTCCGAAAGGCCCAAGGGGTCTGTAGATTAAAAGACCGGGCATGGTCAGTTTGCAGCTGAGATTAATTTTCAACACAGCGCTTTCACAACCCGCTATTCCTCCCTTGGTCAGGCTAACGGCATGTGCTTCTTTAGCTATCACAGCAATGCCGCATCCTCTCCCCCCTCTCTAATAATACTATTTAAAGTATATCCATCGGGGAGGGCTAACCATGGCTCCCCCACTGTTTCCTGGGTAAGCCAGGTTTCTGTGAGAAAAAGGGCATCTGAGCCCTCTTCCATTAAAAGATCAAATACTTCTGCATGGTGTCTCACCAAAGAGCGACAGTTGAGGCTAAGCAACTTGAATTCAGTGCAGTTAGGTGGACACGAAGGCTGCTCCCCAGAATCCACCTTAAAAGCACAGAGTTTGCACACAAAGTCGGCTCCTGAAAAGTCCAAGGTGCCGAAAAGAACTTGGAGGCCAGACCCAGGAGCTCTTCACATGTGTACCTGCGTGAATCTCCTGTGAAAGATGCAGGGGCGCCTTTGGCGTGCCAGCGGCACGCCCTCTGCGTGCGTCCGCTGAGCGGGCGCCTAAGTGTCTGCATTTATAGAAATAAACGAGGTGACCAGGCAGGCAAGGCTCCAACCACTGGGCAGCTAACCCCGTAGTTCCTCCCCAAAATGGCAGACACACTCCCATCCTTGCACCAACAGTGTTTCCCCGAAGGCAGCAGCAGCGCGGTAAATTTAAAAAAATAAGCGCACAGTAAAGAGAAAGTATTAGAATGTGATGCAAACAGGAATTTAAAAACGATAGCAATAATTACATGAGAAGCGCTAACAAAGCTACCGGCTCACACCTCAGGAGTCTGGTGGGTGTGCGGGCGCCTAAGTGTCTGCATTTATAGAAATAAACGAGGTCACCAGGCAGGCGAGGCTCCAACCACTGGTCAGCTAACCCCGTAATTTCTCCCCAAAATGGCAGACACACTCCCACCCTTGCACCAACAGTGTTTCCCGAAGGCAGCAGCAGAGCTGTAAAAATTTTTTTTAAAAGGCGCAGTAAAGAGAAAGTATTAGAATGTGATGCAAAACGGAATTTAAAAACGATAGCAATAATTACATGAGAAGCGCTAACAAAGCTCCCAGCTCACGCCTCAAGACTCTATACATAAATAAATACATTTTTGCTCAATTTCGTCGTTCAACATTTTCACATAATTAGCAAAAACAGGAAATTTTATAGTATCTTTAGTTGCGTTGAACAAATCTTCGTAGCTCTGAAAATCTCCAAGGAATTCCAATTCTGAACGCCAAGGCTTGAAGAGTTGCAAAAGAGCTAAATGGTAAAAGTCCCTTTTGTCAGGATTTTCGCAACTCAGTTTACGGTGATTAATCAAATGTCCTTTTCTTTGTTTCACCAAACATCGTTCAGAACCAATCACAGCATATATACCATTATTGATGTTTTCTGTAATATTCTGTTTAAAAATACAGTTTTGCAGCCCTTCATAGAGACAAATGTTCTCAAGATGATGACTTCTATTTTGATAATATGTATCCAACATATTTGTTTTCACAATATCTTTACTTTCTGGCTCTTTTTCAGCTAAATATTCAATTTCTTGTACAGATGTAGGTACTCGATTTTGTGTTGCAGCAAGACCTAGTCTCACCCAAATGATTCTTCTAGATTTGGAGTATAGACTTGCCGATGATAAGTGATCTGAGCATTCAAATGCTCCAATTTCTCGATGAGATAACATCTTCATACTGTAACTGTATAATTTCTTACTTAGACTCTTCTTGTGGGAAATCTCTTCCCACATTTCCTTCAATTCCGTCTTTTCTGATTTTGTTAATAGGAAGCTACAAATCGAGCAATAGCAATAGAATTGTCCGCAACGTATTGATTATCCATGTTAGCATTCCACATGGACAAAATAACTGGGTTGAGGTCATTTATATATTTTGACTCTTCATTTCTTCTTAAGTTGTAGGTATTTTTTGGAGACTTTCTTGTAAGAGTATGTCGCAAAGATGACATAAAACTGTTCACTCTTCCTTTTGATATTACAGGACGTGGAAATCCAAAACGACATTTGGTGTAGAATTTGTCCTTAGATTTGTACTTTCGACAACAGTATTTCCCACAACGATGGCTTTGGAATCGTAAGACTTGTCTTAAGACCTATTCTTCTGTGCTTTTGGGTATAGCACATGTAGCATATTTTTCAATAAAAGACATCACAGTATCATCCGAATCTGTTCCGAATTTGTGGGCATTTTTGATCCATATTAGCATATGTATGTGAGGAGCACCTCTCGCTTGATACTCCTTTCTCCAAAAGAAATCCACAACTTCTTCAATAGGCGTATTTTATTTATTGGTGATAAAAGACATCATAGCTTCAAATCTATGATTGAAATGTCTGAATCCAAAGAGCACAATTCTCCAGGTGTCTTGTATTCAATATTTACTATATGTGGATTTGCCTCTCGAAGAAATTGAAGTAAATCATCCCAAGCATATTCAGCACAGCTTAGAGTAAGGAACCATGTAGGAGTTCCTAAGTTCCTTAGCATACATTTAAGGTCTCCATGACGACGGTACCAGTACTTATTAGTACCATGTTGACATGCCATGAGATTAATCAGCTGAGATTCCAAAACATTATCTTTCAGCTACACTTTATCCATAAATTCCTTTGCTGAAACATTTTGCAGTTGTACACCTGTTTTCGATATATGGTTGACTGCATAAGAAAGTCCAGACAAGTCACTCTCAACCAAAAGATGAAACAAATTCGGAATACATTGTCGAAATCTTGGATCTTCTGAATACAATCTTGATGTCCGGTATTCAGATGCAGGAATCTGCACAGGTCGTTCATCATATCGTCCTCCTTTTCCTGTTGGAAACAACTGAAGGAAACAATGAGCTTCCAAGCTTTCTTCCCATACACTCATGGGACTTCCTTTTGCTTCTTTCATTTGAAATAACTCAATAGTATTCCCCATCACTTCTTTGGAATGAAGTGGATGAACACTGTAATGTTCATAGATTTCTTCAGTTCTGGACACATCCACTTTTTCAATGTATCCAGTTGACGAGTCACTATCTTCTTCTACAGTTATTTCTTCTTCTCCCACATACACATTTTTATAGTACTGATTATTTTTTACCAGATACAACGTTGCCTTTTTCACTTTCCAAACATCCACTAATTCTTGCCAAATTTTCTTACTCTTATTAGGAACGCCATTAACAAGAATAACTAGAGTTTCATCTTCTACATTTTCTACACCAATTGTTTCAATATGTTTCTTAAAATCTAGAGGCAAATATACAACTCTTCCCTTTAATCCTCTCTGTAAATCTGAAGGAGGCAATGTCCCTGTCTTAGGCTCCATACGAACAATAGCCTGAAATGGATGCACACATTGAATAAGAATAGACTCACAGGTATTTAAATCCATCCGTTCAGAAGGAATATTTACCAACTCAAGATTATTATGCTCAGCTCTAGCAGGCATTTTGTTCTCGTCTAATTTGTTATAAAAATATTTCCAAATACGTTGATCAGAACCCAAATCAAAACAATTGTCTACCAACAAATAAGTTGCAAATTCTTTCCACTCATTATTTTCTTTTTCACTTTTTAAATACAGTTCAACAGTCCTGGTCTGATTTTTATAATGAGTTCGTCGACAACAAATACAAGAATAATTTGGCCTTTCACCTGAAATCATCTTAAACTTCGTAATTTCTTGCTCAACATTTTCTGTACTACAATGTTGTACATTCTATTCTACATTTCCTTCTATCAATGCATCAGGTTCTGCACTGTCTTCCTCAGGACCAAAGTAGCTAACCTCAATTTCTTCACAAACTTTCATTACATCTGATACAGATCCACGCAAAAGAGCACTGTTCAACTTTTTTAACATAAGTGCTGGACTTTTTGCATAATACAATGTTCTGACTAATTTCCTCATTTGAGTATCATGTACTGCTAACATCCAGAAATGGTGAAAAACACTTTGACATACTATTTTTAGAAAGACAAGCCAGGGAATGACCTTGCAAACCAGTATTTTCTCTCACTCTGCAAGGGTCTAGTCCTTGCAACATCTTAATCTTTTGTTCAGCACTTTTCTAAT
Source organism: Lissotriton vulgaris (assembly GCF_964263255.1). Lineage (NCBI taxonomy): Eukaryota > Metazoa > Chordata > Amphibia > Caudata > Salamandridae > Lissotriton > Lissotriton vulgaris. Next base: position 68,741 of record NW_028246393.1, on the reverse strand, counting down.
ATAGTTACGTAAGAAATTAAGTAAAAAATCTATAGATTCCTGTCGTACAATACAAATAATACAGCAATTCCAAGTGTACACTGGAGCTTTAGGACGTCTCCCTAAAACTTAATCAGCTAACACCTCTTCTGCATTTCTGCTTCTGGGAACAATTTTCTCTTTCTCAATAGGACAACCATTTCTAACCTCATAAGCTTGACCACAGGTGTCAACTGCATGCAACAAATCATTACTCTGAAAATAACTCTCTTCATTAAAAAAAGGCTCTGAACTTGAACTATGTTTCCATTCACCCTAAAAAACATCAGAAAAATGTGTTCTAATAATCTTCTTCACTTACTTTTGGCCTTAATTAAATTGATTGGTTAATCTAGTGATGGAATTCTATTGATTATTAAAATACACAATTTCTTTTTTAATTCAAAAGCTTTCTCAACAATACTTTCAATATTTTTCTTCTTCTTATAAAATACTGATTTTCTTTTACATGTTTTCATTTCCTTCATCAAATTAAAAACAACTCTTTAGTAAAACATTATTTTGCTAATTTCCTGAAATTGATTCTTCCTTCTTTTACTGTACAGTGTTTGTTTAGAGGATGATTTCCATTTGTTTTTGTTTTTTCTCTTGTTTTTCGTTTTTGTTGCAGATACAGTGTTTGTATTTTTCACATTGTCCTCACTATTCCTGTTGTTTGATAACTTCTTTAAAAAATCCTTTGTTGTCTTACCAGGAGTTTTTTTCTTTTTGTTCACCCATTGTTGTTCACGTATATCTTGTGGATGACTTCTCTTTAAATAATAAGCTTTATCATGTTGTTTCCTCTTTTCACTTTTTGAAGGCATGATGAATTTCTTTAAGTGTTGATAAATGGATACTGTTATAAAAAATATATATAACGTTATAAAAATAAATTGATGAAATATACTATTCTATTACTAAATAAATACAATGTAAAATGACTAAGTATAAAAAACAACTGTGTAACTGATAACAGAAGTGCATACATACTGCATAAAACTTTCAAGAACTACATCTGGAAGAAGAGTACCTTAATGAATTGATCCATAGTTGGATTTTTGAGCAGGGAATGGATTAGTACATGATACTAAATGCATCACTAGAACAGTTCAATGGGAAACACATACTATAACAGCGGAACTGAAGGTAAAAAAGACAAGTGTGCACGTGGATAGAAGAGTGTATGCATACAGCACACGGGTTTGAAGCAGTCCTTGTCTTAACACGTACTTTACTACATGAGTATGGATAGTAAATGGATTAGCACAAACTGCTGAATGAGTCACTACAATAGTGCAACAGCAAGCAATGACAGAGTGCTTGGTGGTAGTGTAAGAATACATACTACGGAATTGAAGGTATAAAAGACAAGTTTGCAGGTGCATAGAACACTGTATGCATAGTCTATAGGGGTTTGAAGCAGTCCATGCCCTAAGGCCTACTTTGCTGCATGAGTACTTAGGTACTGACTAGATGATTACAGTTCTGCAAGGAGAGTACCAGACTGAATTTATAACAGATTCAGTTTTAGCACACTACATAGATAAGCACATACTGCTCAATGGCTCAGGACAGTACTGAAATAGCAGTGACAAAGTGTTTGCTAGAAGTGTAAGGCTACAGACTGGGGAATTGAAGGTATAAAAGACAAGTTTGCAGGTTCATAGAAGACTACATGCATAGTCTATAGGGGTTTGGAGCAGTCCATGGCCTAAGGCCTACTTTGCTCCATGACCATTTGGATACTGACTGGATGATTACAGTTCTGCAAGGAGAGTGCCTGACTGAATTTATGAGAGCTTCAGTTTTAGCACAGTGCATAAATAAGCACATACTGATGAATGGCTCAGTACAATACTGAAACAGCAGTGACAGAGTGTTTGCTAGAAGTGTAAGGATACAGACTGGGGATTGAATGTGTAAAATACAAGTTTGCAGGTGCATAGAAGACTGCATGCATAGTCTAAAGGGGTTTGAAGCAGTCCATGCCTTAAGGCCTACTTCACTGCATCAGTACTTGGGTACTGACTAAATGATTACAGTTCTGTAAAGAGAGTGCATGACTGAATTTATAAGTGCTTGAGTGTTAGTGCAGTGAAAGGGTTATCACAGACTGCTAAAAGGGTCACTACAGTAGTGCAAGAATAGTCACAGAGTGTTTGGTGGAAGTATAAGGATACCGAATGGAGAATTGAAGATGTGAAACACAAGTGTTCAGGTGGATAAAAGAATGCATATATACTGGATAGGGGTTTGAAGCAGTTCATGTGCTAAGGTCTACTTCACTACATCAGTACTTGGGCACTGACTAAATGATTACAATTCTGTAGGAAGAGTGCCTGATTGAATTTATAAGTGCTTAAGTATTAGTGCAGTGAAAGGATTATCACAGACGGCTAAAGAGGTCAGTACAGTAGTGCAAGAACAGTCACAGAGTGTTTGTTGGAAGGATAAGGGTACAGAATGGAGAATTGAAGATGTGAAACACAAGTGTGCAGCTCGATAGAAGACTGCATATATACTGGATAGGGGTTTGAAGCAGTTCATGTGCTAAGGCCTACTTTAATGCATCAGTACTTGGGTACTGACTAAATGATTACAGTTCTGTAAAGAGAGTGCCTGACTGAATTTATAAGTGCTTCAGGGTTAGTGCAGTGAATGGATTAGAACAGACTGCTAAATGGGTCACTACAGTACTGCAAGAACAGTCACAGAGTGTTTGGTCGAAGTATAAGGATACAGAATGGAGAATTGAAGATGTGAAACACAAGTGTGCAGGTGGACAGAAAAATGCATATATACTGGATAGGGGTTTGAAGCAGTTCATGTGCTAAGGCCTACTTTAATGCATCAGTACTTGGGTACTGACTAAATGATTACAGTTCTCTAAAGTGAGTGCCTGACTGAATTTATAAGAGCTGGAGTGTTAGTGCACTGAGAGAATTATCACAGCCTGCTACATGGGTCACTACAGTAGTGCAAGAACACTCACAGAGTGTTTGGTGGAATTATAAGGATACGGAATGGAGAATTGAAGATGTGAAACAGAAGAGTGCACATGGATAGAAGAATGCATAAATACTGGATAAGGGATTGAAGCAGTTCATCTGCTACTCATTGCATCAGCACTTGGGTACTGACTCAATGATTACAGTTCTGTAAGGAGAGTGCCTGACTGAATTTATAAGTGCTTGAGTGTATGAGGAGAGAGGAAGAGTATGAGGAGAGGGGGAATATGAGGAGAGAGGGGGGAGTTTGAGGAGAGAGAGGTGAGTATCAGGAAATAGGGGTGTGTATGAGGAGAGAGGGGGAGTATAAGGAGAGAGGGGTGTGTATGAGGAAAGGGGGAGTATGAGGAGAGAGGGGGAGAATATGGAGGAGGCGGGAGTATAAGGAGAGAGGGGGTGTATGAGGAGAGAGGGGATAGTATGAGGAGAGATGGAAGAGTATGAGGAGATGGGGGAGTATGAGGAGAGGGGGAATACAAGGAGAGGGGGAATACAAGGAGAGAGGGGATTAAGAGGAGAGAGAGGGGGAGTGTGAGGAGGGAGGGGGTATGAGACATGGGACATATGAGGAGATAGTTTAGGAGTATGAGGAGAGAGGGGGAGAATGAGGAGAGAGGGGGTGTATGAGGAGAGGGGGGAGTACGAGGGGAGAGGGGAAGTATGAGGAGAGGGGGGAGTATGAGGAGAGAGGTGGGAGTATAAGGGTGAGAGTATAAGAAGAGAAGGGGGAGTATGTGGAGAGAGGGTGTGTATAGGGAAAGAGGGGTGTATGAGGAGAGAAGGGGTACTATGAGGAGACAGGAAGGAGTATGAAGAGAGGGGGAATATGAGGAGAGGGGGGAGTATGAAGAGAGGAGGAAATATGAGGAGAGGGGGAAGTATGAGGGGAGAGGGAGAGTATGAGGAGAGGTGAGAATATGAGGAGAGGGGGGAGTATGAGGAGAGGGGGTAGTATGAGGAGAGGATAAGGTGTATGAAGAGAGGGGGAGTATGAGGAGTGAGGGGTATGAGGAGAGAGGGGGCAGTATGAGGAAAGGAGGACATATGAGGAAAAGGGAAAGTATAAGGAGAGGGAGAGTAGGAGGGGAGAGTGGAAGTATGAGGAGAGGGAGGAGTATAAGGAGAGAGAAGGAAGTATGAGGAGAGAGGTGGCAGTATGAGGAGAGAAGGAGGAGTATATGGAGAGAGGGGCGAGTATCAAGAGAGAGGGGTTGTATAGTATGAGGAGAGAAGGGGAGAATGTGGCGCGAGGGGGGAGAATAAGGAGAGAGGGGGTAGTTTGAGGAGAGAGGCAGGAGTATGAGGAGAGATGGAGGTATGAGTAGAGGGGGAGGTATGAGGAGGGATGGAGGACTAAGAGGAGAGAGGAGGGAGTATGAGGAGAGGGGGGAGCATGAGGAGAGAGTGGGGAGAATGAGGAGAGAGGGGGAATATGAGGAGAGAGGGGGGAGTATGAGGACAGAGAGGAGAAGTATGTGGACAGGGGGGAATATGAGAAGAAGGGGGAGTATGAGGAGAGAGGGAGGATTAACAGAGAGAGGGGAAGTATGAGGACAGGGGGAGTATGAAGAGAGAGAGGGGAGAATGAGGAGAGAGGGGGAGTATAAGGAGAGAGACGGGGAGTGTGAGGAGAGAGGGGGAGTATGAGGAGAGAGAGGAGGAGTATGAGGAGCGAGGGGGATATGTGGAAAGAGGGGCCAGTATGAGGAGAAAGGGGGAGTATAGGGAGAGAAGGGTGTGTGAGGAGAGAGGGGAATATGAGGAGAGGTGGGAATATGAGGAAAAGGGGGAGTATGAGGAGAGGGGGAAGTAAGAGGGGAGAGGGGTTAATATAAGGAGAGGGGGAGTATGAGGAAAGAGGGGGAGTATGAGGAGAGAGGTGGGAGTATGAGAAGAGAAGGGGGAGTATGTGGAGAGCAGGGCAAGAATGAGGAGAGAGCGGGAGTATAAGGAGAGGAGGGAATATGAGGAGATGGGGAGTATAAGGAGAGTAGGGAGTATGAGGTGAGAGGGGGAGTATGAGGAGAAGGGGGAGTATGAGGAGAGAGGGGGGATTATGAGGAGAGAGGGAGGAGTATGAAGAGATGGGGGAGTATGAGGAGTGAGGGTGTATGAGGAGAGAGGGGAATATGAGGAGAGGTGGGAATATGAGGAAAAGGGGGAGTATGAGGAGAGGGGGAGTAAGAGGGGAGAGGGGAAATATAAGGAGAGGGGGAATATGAGGAGAGAGGGGGAGTATGAGGAGAGAGGTGGGAGTATGAGAAGAGAAGGGGGAGTATGTGGAGAGCAGGGCAAGAATGAGGAGAGAGCGGGAGTATAAGGAGAGAGGGGGAGTATGAGGAGAGAGGGGGAAAATGTGGAGAGGGAGGGGTAGTATAAGGAGAGAGGGGTGTATGAGGAGAGAGGGGGTAGTATGAGGAGAGAGGAAGGAGTTTGAGGAGATTGGGGAGTATGAGGAGAGATGGGGGTATGAGGAGAGAGGGGAGTATGAGGAGAGAGGAAGGAGTAAGTGGAGAAAGGAGCGAGTATGGGAGGACAGGGTGGAGTATGAGGAGAGGGGGGAGAATGAGAAGAGAGGGGGAATATGAGGAGAAAGGGGGAGTATGGGGACAGAGAGGGGGAGTAAGAGGAGAGGAGAGAATATGAGGAGAAGGAGGAGTTTGAGGAGAGAGGGAAGAGTAAGAGGAGAGAGGGGGAGTATGAGGAGAGGGGTTATGAGGAGAGAGAGTAGAATATCAGGAGAGAGGGGGGTATAGGGAGAGAGAGGGGGAGTGTGAGTAAAGAGTTTGAGGAGCGAGAGGAGGAGCATGAGGAGAGAGGGGTGAGTATGTGGAAAGAGGGGCGAGTATGAGGAGAAAGGGGGAGTATAAGGAGGGGTGTGTATGAGAAGAGAGGGAAGAGTATGAGGAGAGAGGGGGAGAATGTGGAGAAAAGGGGAGTATAAGGAGAGAGGAGGTGTATGAGGAGAGGGGGGTAGTATGAGGAGACTGGGAGGAATATGGGGAGATGGGGGAGTATGAGGAGTGAAGGGGGTAAGAAGAGAGAGGGGGATATGAGGAGAGAGGGGAATATGAGGAGAGGAAGGAGTATGAGGAAAGGGGGGAGTATGAGGGGAGAGTGGTAGTATGAGGAGAGGGCAGAGTATGAGGAGAGAGGAGGTAGTATGAGGAGAGAGGTGGGAGTATGAGGAGAGAAGGGGGAGTATGAGGAGAGAGAGGGGGAGTGTGAGGAAAGAGGGGGGTATAAGGAGAGAGGGGTGTATATGAGGAGAGAGGGAGGAGTGTGAGGAGAGAGGGGTGAGAATGTGGAAAGAGGGGCGAGTATCATTCCTAAATGCACACAGACGTACAGTGTGATTCTTGACAAAAAATATAAGACCTTGCATTTTACCAAAACACATTTACTAGTCTAGAAACGGATAAGTGACTGCACAAATTCCATGTATATAACTACTACATTTCAGTGGTCAACCCTGACTCATTTTGCAATTACAAAAGCAATTTGCTGCATTATTTGTGCCAACATTACATCACAAAAGTGACACAATACAACAACAAAGAGCCACCAGGGGCTTGTAAATCTGCCCCAGAGTGTATGCAGCAGTGTATGTATACTGACTGGGAAATTGTAGATTTAAAACACAAGTCTGATTCTAGACAAAAAAACACTATTAATTACTCCTGAAGGGCTAACATGACTGCACACATTACAGAAATATAATTACTGCATTTTGCTGTACAACCATGAGTCATTTTGCAAATACAAATCCAATAACTAGTTTCTATTTCTATCAAAACTTCAAACATGGATGGATATTTAAGCACTTATGTCTCCGTAAACACAAAACATACAAAAATGCTTCACTCAGAATAATTCCTAAATGCACACAGACGCAAAGTGTGATTCTAGACAAAAAATATTAGACCTTGCATTTTACAAAAAAGCACATTTACTACTCTAGAAATGATAACGTGACTGCACACATTCCATGTATATAACTACTACATTTCAGTGCAAAACCCTGACTCATTTTCCAAAAACTTAAACAATTTGCTGCATTATTTGTGCGAACATTGCATCAACGCAATGGCAGCACAAAAACGCACAAGAGGCTTAAAAATATGTCCCAGAGATTTTACAGTATTGTATGTATACTGACTGGAAAATTGTAGATTTGAAACACAAGCCTAATTCCTAAACAAGCAACACTACTAACTACTCAACAACTGAAAAAGTGACTGCACACACTCTACATTTTTTAGTACTGCAATTTATTGCAAAAAGCTGACTCACTAAACACATTAACTTACCAAACGGTCATCACAATAGTTATCTGTTAGACCTGACATCATTGGCTTGAGTCTCTCCTCCATTTTTTTCTGTTTGCCTCCTCTGTCCTCCTGTTTGCCTCCTCTGTTTACGATGTTCTTGCTGGTACAATGCTTTGGGCTCTGTGCCACTGCTGATCAGTGCCACGGTGCAAGTGCTCCCTACGTGAAATTGCTGTATTGATTGAATTCCATGTTTGGCTTATTTGGTTTACTGTCAGTCCCTAGTCTAGTGCACCAGGAGTGCCAGGGCTTGTAAATACAAATGCTGCTCGTGGGCCTGCAGCACATGTTGTGCCACCCACAAGAGCGGCCTAGTAAAAGTATGTCTACAGGTCTGCCATTGCCAGACCTACGTGCAGTCTGGTACTGTCACGCTGACTGCGCAAGTACACCTACTTGCCAGCCCCTAAACCTTCCCTTAACTTCCTGTTAGTCACACCTATGGTAGGCCCACGGGCAGGGTGCATTGTAAGCATGAGGTAGGACAAGCCTGACCAAGTTGGCATGTCCTAATAGTGAATTACAGCCATATTCGTTTTTCACTATTGTAAGGTAACCTGCTCTCCATTAGTTAGAATGGGCTGCCAGGATTATTAATGCTATAATCCTAGCTGGCTCGGGGAGCATGGTGCAATGTCGAGTTTGGTATCCCTGAACTCGGGGTTTAATAACACATCCGTTTGTGTGGATGGTTTTTGGACTCTGGGTTTGAAAATAGCACTTTTAGAAAGTGGCTATTTTCTTGTCTAACCATTTCTGGTTTCTGCTGGTTTGGTGTGTGTGTGACAGGAGCTAGGTGGCTCCAGAGGTCTGAGTGAGTGAGTGTGGGATGAGTGGGACATTTGCATTGAGAGTAGGGGGAGAGTAGTTCCTGATAGCCTGCCCTGCCTGACACAATGCTGGCTCCACCTCCTGCCAGGCGACTGATGGCTCTGTGCCTGCCATGGACGATCCTGGCCCCACCTCCTACCAGGAGGCTGATAGCTCTGCTCCTGCCAGTGACAATGCTGGCTCCACCTGCTGCTGGGCGTCTGAGGACCCAGCCCTGCACAGTGAATAGGCCAGGTGCCTCTGCCTGGCTACACCCACAACAGACCCAGGATGTAGGGAAATTCCCCTGCATGGACAAAGGGATCAAAGCCAAAAAGGGGTATAAGAGAAGGACCCCTGAAACAAGACTTTAGATCCCTTCTGACAAGGAAACCTGAACCAAGGACAAGAAGCCTGCTGATCCAAGGACTTGCCTACCCCTTCTGCTAGTGTGCTGTTGGTTGGGGGAATCCTGCAGTTGCTTCTTTATTTTTGCCAAGGAACCAGGAGAGAGGAACTGTGTGTGTACTCTCAAGCTTTGCTAAGAAAATCTCCAAGGGCTGGAAGAGTGCCAGCCTCCTGTTGAAGCCACAGGGCTAAAGGACTTCATCTGCTAAAAAGTGCTTGTTTTGGAACCTGAAAATCCAGCACCTCTGAAAGAAACCAGCAACCTCGACGCCGACGGACGTCGCCGAATCCAGCTCGACACCGTGAGTAACGGCTCCAGTGTCCCGCTTCCTCGACGCCGGCCGCCGGGCCCGATCGACGCCAGCAGCACCGCCAGTGAGTAGCGAGTGCGGCTCCAGCTCCAAGTGACCCCAGGTCTGCACCGCTGCCGATCGCATCGACTTCGTGCCCTCTTGACGCCGTGAGCGCTGCTCACTCTTGCAACTTCATCATCGACATCGACGACGACGACGTATCCTGCTTCACCTCGTGAGCGCTGCTCCTGCCTGACATCTGTCGACGCCGCTGCAGGTTGCCCAGACTCCGAGGCCGGATCGACGCCAAAGACGCGACGCCGGACATCTCGACGCCGCTGATCATCGGGTGCTTCACTTTTCCAAGGTACTGTGTTGTGGGGGTCTGTGCGACTCCGGGCTCGACGTAGCGCTCCTCGCGGTCGACGCCGAACCTTTGGATTAAATTTGCCTCGACATCGTGTGACTCCAGTGTGGGTTACTGCCAAGAACTGTGTTTTACCGAAGAAGATTTACTTTTGATACTAAAGACTTTGTGCTAAGAAGAAACTACACTTGAACTATTATTTTTCCTTACAAGAGTATTTATTGAGATTGTGGTATATTTTTGTCGTTATTTGGTCTTGTGCTAAGCCTTATATAAAAATCCTTTTTGTTATAATACTACTGTGTTGTGTCCATTTGTAGTGTATTCACTTAATTACTGTATGTAGTCATAAATGCTTAACACACAGCCTCTGAGATAAGCCTGTCTGCTATGCCAAGCTACCAAGGGGGTGAGCAGGGGTTATCAAAGGGTGTGATCCCCTTGCCCTGACTAGAAAAGGTGTGTCCCTATTTGTCAGAAGTGCATACCTCTGCCAACTAGAGACAGCCGGTTCTAACATTGGACGCAGTGGTGAGGATTTGAACCTTGCATTTATGACCCATGTGCAGTGATTAGTGTGCGCTACATAGTGAAAGCAGACCATAGCGCAGCGACAATCTATTTGGTAGGATTCTATTTTTGTTCTCCGCTTTTCTGAAGCTTGATTTGTTTGAACACTGCCAGTTTTGACCATGAGTGATGCCGGAGTCACTGCCCCTGTTGTTGTTGAGGAGGAATTTGATAGAGCAAAGATAAACGACTACAAATTAAAGGAGCTGAAATCCTTTTGCAAGAAGTTTAAAGTTCCTACCACAGGCATCTCATTGAAGGAGGAATATCTCAAAGCATTGGAAGCCTGGTTAGAGGCCAGAAATCCCTCGGATGCGGTGGTGGTACCGCCAGGGGAAGGGGATGAGGAGGTGCCAGTGAATGGGCCTGTGTCCTCTCCCGGTAGCAGTGTTTCCTCCAAAGGTCTTTCCCCTGAAGAAAGAGAAGAAAGGGAGAAGCAGCGTGCATACAACATGGAAATGGCAAAACTTAAGATAAATGGGCAGTTGGAGTTAGAAAATGCAAGAGGTAGGAGAGAAGCTGATTTGGAGATCAAAAGGTTGGAGTTTGAAAGAGAAAAGTTAGCTTTGGAGCGTGATACCAGGTTGAGGGAGTTGGAGCTCCAAGCTAAAAAGTTAGAATTGAATCCCTTTGGTGGCAGCATCCCATCTGTGCCTGCAGAAAGTAGGTTTTATTTTCCTAAAGATGTGATAAAAGAATATCATAAGAATGAAGATATTGGCCAGTGGTTTAAAGCATATGAGTTAGCATTATTGGCCCACCGGGTCCCTGAGAAGGATTGGGGAGCGGGGTTGTAGGGTCGCTTTGTGAATGAGGGAAGAGATACCCTGTTAGACATTCCTGTTGAGGATAGGACGTCCTATGCTCATATGAAAGATGCTTTAATGTTGAGGTATGGCCTAAGCCCAGAAAAGTACAGACAAACCTTTAGAGAAAGTAAGAAATTGCCTGTTACGACGTGGGTTGAATATGTGTCTTTTTTTTGCAGAGCCATGGATGGTTGGGTAAAGGGTAGCAAAGTGGAAAGTTATGAAGCTCTTTATGATTTGTTTGCTTGAGAGCATTTGTCTAATAACTGTTTTCCAGAGCTGCGCCAGCACCTTCTTGATAGCAAGATATCTAACCCTAGAAAACTTGCTGAGGAGGCGGACCGCTGGGTCAGTACCAGGGTCCACAAGGGTCCAGTGGGAGACTCAGCCAAAGGTGGGCAGGGTCCCCAGCAGAAGAGTGGGGGGACAAGGGTAAACAAAAGGAGTCACAGAAAGGGCCCCAAAGTAATCCCCAAGAAACCAAGGGAAAGGTTCCCAGCCCCCCCTGTGAAGAAGCCAGGGGCCCGACAGGTAAACCTGTTCAGAGGGGCCCGATGACCTGCTACGTTTGTGGACAGGTGGGACACCGTTATTATGATCCCCAGTGTCCCATGCAGAATTCTAATGCACCACCACGTGCACCCCCCGTCAGTTGGCGAGTGTAGCCCTGGGAGGGGAGGAGAGGGTTGCCCCTGGTGGGAGGGGTCCCACAGAGATGTCCCTGGTCTCACTAGGAGACATGGAAATGGTCCCTCCACCCCCTCTGCCTAGTAACACTAATAGATATAGGTAGTGGGTGACCATTTATGGCCATAGAGTGGAAGCTCTCAGAGACACCGGAGCGAGTGTGACAGCTGTCAAGTGTCACTTGGTGTCCAGAGAGCATGTAGTTCCCCACGCATTCTACCCTGTGATAGCTGCTGACAACTCCCAGAAAGAGTGTGAGGTAGCTCAGGTTCCCTTTGAATGGGGGGGAGTTTCAGGTACTCTTCAGTTTGCTGTGAGACCCGCCATGCCTGTTGATTGTCTCCTGGGCAATGATTTGGAAGACTCCCCTTGGGCTAAGGTGGAGAGGGAGACACATTTGAAAATGTTGGGTGTGCCAGAGTGGGCGTGTGCAACCACTCGATCCATGACAGCAAGTAAGGGTGTTGATGGGGTCCCGGAGCCTGAAAGTATGGCCCAGGACCCAGCTGTAAAGAGAAGAGGCAGGAGGCGCGGGAAACCGGCCCCCATAGTTCCTATGGTCCAGGAGGAGGTAGACCCTGAGGGGGATGCCCTGGAGCCCACAGGGGAACAAATTGCTGAACTGGGAGACCTGACCGAGCTGACCCACTGGCAGCAGGATGGTGGTCCCTCCAGGGAAAAATTTTGTGCAGAACAGAGAGTGTGCCCTTCTCTTGTGGGTATGAGGCAGCAGGCCTCAGCCCAAACCTCAGGTGATCAGTCAGGGTCACATTTTGTTTACTGGTAGAACGACCTCCTGTAAAGCGAGCCTAAGGCTGCTGAGCCTGGGTCAGCCCGTGTGCTGGTGGTACCCCAGCGCTTCAGAGCCTTCCTACTGGGTTTGACTCATGACGTTCCGTTAGCTGGACATCTGGGGCAGGACAAGACCTATGACAGGCTTGTCACCCATTTTTATTGGCCTCAGATGGGAAGGGATGTAGGCATCCATTGTAAAACCTGTCACACTTGCCAGGCAAGTGGGAAAAGCGGAAGGAAGCAGAAGGCTCCCCTCCAACCTTTTCCAGTGGTCAGTACCCCCTTTGACCGGGTGGGTATTGACATTGTTGGGCCCCTGGACACCAAGACAGCCCTGGGCAACAGGTTCATCCTGGTCTTGGTGGACCATGCCACACGGTACCCAGAAGCCATCCATCTCCGAACAGTGATGGCCCCCGTGGTGGGACGGGCACTGATGGGTGTTTTCTCCCGAATGGGGTTCCCCAGAGATGTGGTGTGAGACCGGGGCACCAACTTCATTTCCAATTACATGAAGTCTCTGTGGAAGGAGTGTGGGGTAACCTACAAGTTCACCACTCCTTACCACCCTCAAGGTAATGGGCTGGTTGAGAGATTCAACTGGACCCTTAAAGGCATGATCATGGGTCGTGAAGAACCAATGAGGCGTAAATGGGACGTCCTCTTGTCATGCCTGTTGTTTGCTTACCGTGAGGTGCCACAGAAGTCTCTAGGGTTCAGCCCCTTTGAGCTTTTGTATTATCACCCGGTAAGAGGACCTTTGAGTCTGGTAAAAGAAGGCTGGGAGCAATCTCCCAGGAAACCTCCCCAGGATGTATACAGTTACATGCTGGCCTTTAGGAACCAGACTAGGCGCTTCAGAGATCTTGCTCAGGCAAATCTGGAGGCCAGCCAGGAAGAGATGAAGCGGTGGTACGAACGGAATGCCACTCTGGGCGAACTTCAGCCTGGTCAAGAGGTTTGGGTCATGTCCCCTGTGGAACCTTGTGCGCTCAAGGACAGGTGGACCGGACTGTTTAAGGTTGTGGAGAAGAAGAGCGATGTCACCTACTTGGTGGACTTGAAATCTCCCAGGAACCCCTTGAGGGTCCTGCATGTCAACCGTTTGAAGCCCCACTTAGAAAGGTCCGAAGTGGGCATTCTCCTAGCTACAGATGCTGCAATGGAGGAGGAGAGTGAGCCTCTTCCTGACCTCCTGTATGCTAAAGAGCAAGATGGGTCAGTGGATGGTGTTGTCCTCTCTGACACACTGACCCTTGAGCAGAAGCAAGATTGTCGCCAACTGTTGGGACAATTCCCTGATCTGTTTTCCTTGGTTCCTGGTGTCACTCATTGGTGTGTCCATGATGTGGACACTGGAGACAGCACTCCTGTGAAGCACAAGGCTTACAGGTTGACTGACAAGGTCAGAGCATACATTAAGGAGGAGGTCTCCAAAATGTTTGCCTTTGGGGTGGTTGAGTCCTCTAGCAGTCCTTGGGCGAGCCCAGTGGTCTTGGTCCCGAAGGCTGCAGCTCCTGGTGCTTCACCAGAACTTCGGTTCTGTGTGGATTACCGAGAACTCAATTCAGTCACCAAAACTGACGCGTACCCCATCCCCAGGGCTGATGAGCTCATAGATCGGTTGGGGGCTGCCCGGTACCTTAGTACGTTTGATCTAAAGTCTGGTTACTGGCAGATCGCCTTAACTGATGGGGCAAAGGAGAGGTCAGCATTCTCCACACCAGATGGGCTCTACCAGTTCCGGGTGATGCCCTTTGGGATGAAGAATGCCCCTGCCACCTTCCAGAGGTTGGTCACGGACGACATTGCAGTGTTCAACGCCAGCTGGGAGGAACACTTGTGCCACCTCCAGGAAGTGTTGTTGGCCCTGCGCAGAGCAGGCCTCACAATCAAAGCCAGTAAGTGCCAGATTGGGCAGGGTTCTGTGGTGTACTTGGGGCACCAAGTAGGGAGCGGCAAGGTGGCCCCCCTGCAACCCAAGATTGATACCATCCTGGCTTGGGCCCCGCCAAAAACCCAAACTCAGGTGAGAGCCTTCTTAGGACTCACGGGTTACTACAGGAGGTTTGTCAAGGATTATGGTAACATTGTGCACCCCTTGACTTCGCTGACTTCCAGGAAGCAGCCACGAAATGTGATATGGACTGACGCCTGTCAGACGGCCTTTGACACCCTGAAAACTGCAATGTGCACAGCACCTATCCTCCAGGCACCCTACTTTTCTAAAGAATTTGTTGTCCAGACGGACTCTTCAGAGCATGGCGTGGGGGCTGTTCTAGCTCAGGTGAATGAAGAGGGCCGAGACTTACCTGTAGCCTTCATCAGCAGGAGGTTACTTCCCAGGGAACAGAGGTGGAGTGCGATAGAGCGAGAAGCAGTTGCTGTGGTCTGGGCGCTGAAGAAGCTAAGACCCTACCTGCTTGGGACTCACTTCCGGGTTCAGACAGACCACAGGCCCCTCAGATGGTTGATGCAGATGAGGGGTGAGAATCCAAAACTGTTGAGGTGGTTCATTTCTCTACAGGGGATGGACTTCACGGTGGAACACCGCCCTGGTACAGATCACGCCAATGCTGATGGTATGTCCAGATTTTTCCGCCTTAGTGATGAGGACTCCCTAGGTCAAGGGTAGTTCTCCCCACATTTCAGCTGGAGGGGACACGTGTTAGACCTGACATCATTGGCTTGAGTCTCTCCTCCATTTTTTTCTGTTTGCCTCCTCTGTTTACGATGTTTTTGCTGGTATAATGCTTTGGGCACTGTGCCACTGCTGATCAGCGCCATGGTGCAAGGGCTCCCTATGTGAAATTGCTGTATTGATTGAATTCCATGTTTGGCTTATTTGGTTTACTGTCAGTCCCTAGTCTAGTTCACCAGGAGTGCCAGGGCTTGTAAATACAAATGCTGCTCGTGGGCCTGCAGCACATGTTGTGCCACCCACAAGACCAGGCCTAGTAAAAGTATGCCTACAGGTCTGCCATTGCCAGACCTACGTGCAGTCTGGTACTGTCACGCTGACTGAGCGAGTACACCTACTTGCCAGTTCCTAAACCTTCCCTTAACTTCCTGTTAGTCACCCCTATGGTAGGCCCACGGGCAGGGTGCATTGTAAGCATGAGGTAGGACAAGCCTGACCAAGTTGGCATGTCGTAATAGTGAATTACAGCCATATTCGTTTTTTACTATTGTAAGGTAACCTGCTCTCCATTAGTTAGAATGGGCTGCCAGGATTATTAATGCTATAATCCTAGCTGGCTCGGGGAGCATGGTGCAATGTCGAGTTTGGTATCCCTGAACTCGGGGTTTAATAACGCATCCGTTTGTGTGGATGGTTTTTGGACTCTGGGTTTGAAAATAGCACTTTTAGAAAGTTTCTATTTTCTTGTCTAACCATTTCTGGTTTCTGCTGGTTTGGTGTGTGTGTGACAGGAGCTGGGTGGCTCCAGAGGTCTGAGTGAGTCAGTGTGGGATGAGTGGGACATTTGCATTGAGAGTAGGGGGAGAGTAGTTCCTGATAGCCTGCCCTTCCTGACACAATGCTGGCTCCACCTCCTGCCAGGCGACTGATGGCTCTGTGCCTGCCATGGACGATCCTGGCCCCACCTCCTACCAGGAGGCCGATAGCTCTGCTCCTGCCAGTGACAATGCTGGCTCAACCTCTTGCTGGGCGTCTGAGGACCCAGCCCTGCACAGTGAATAGGCCAGGTGGCTCTGCCTGGCTACACCCACAACAGACCCAGGATGTTGGGAAATTCCCCTGCATGGATAAAGGGATCAAAGCCAAAAAGGGGTATAAGAGAAGGAACCCTGAACCAAGACTTTAGATCACTTCTGCGAGGAAACCTGAACCAAGGACAAGAAGCCTGCTGATCCAAGGACTTGCCTACCCCTTCTGCCAGTGTGCTGTTTGTTGGGGGAATCCTGCAGTTGCTTCTTTATTTTTGCCAAGGAACCAGGAGAGAGGAACTGTGTGTGTACTCTCAAGCTTTGCTAAGAAAATCTCCAAGGGCTGGAAGAGTGCCAGCCTCCTGTTGAAGTCACAGGGCTAAAGGACTTCATCTGCAAAAAAGTGCTTGTTGCTGGAACCTGAAAATCCAGCACCTCTGAAAGAAACCAGCAACCTCGACGCCGACGGACGTCGCCAAATCCAGCTCGACATCGTGAGTAACGGCTCCAGTGTCCCGCTTCCTCGATGCCGGCCGCCGGGCCCGATCGACGCCAGCAGCACCGCCAGTGAGTAGCGAGTTCGGCTCCAGCTCCAAGTGACCCCAGGTCTGCATCGCTGCTGATCGCATCGACTTCGTGCCCTCTCGACGCCGTGAGCGCTGCTCACTCTTGCAACTTCATCATCGACATCGACGATGACGCCGTATCCTGCTTCACCTCGTGAGCGCTGCTCCTGCCTGACATCTGTCGACGCCGCTGCAGGTCGCCCAGACTCCGAGGCCGGATCGACGCCGAAGACGCAACGCCGGACATCTTGACGCTGCTGATCATCGTGTTCTTCGCTTTTCCAAGGTACTGTGTTGTGGGGGTCTGTGGGACTCCGGGCTCGACGTAGAGCTCCTCGCGGTCGTCGCCGAACCTTCGGATTAACTTTGCCTCGACGTCGTGTGACTCCAGTGTGGGTTACATTGTTGCCAAGAACTGTGTTTTACCGAAGAAGAGTTACTTTTGATACTAAAGACTTTGTGCTAAGAAGAAACTAGACTTGAACTATTATTTTTCCTTCCAAGAGTATTCATTGAGATTGTGGTATATTTTTGTCGTTATTTGGTCTTGTGCTAAGCCTTATATAAAAATCCTTATTTTTATAATACTACTGTGTCGTGTCCATTTGTAGTGTATTCACTTAATTACTGTATGTGGTCATAAATGCTGAACACGCAGCCTCTGAGATAAGTCTGTCTGCTCTGCCAAGCTACCATGGGGGTGAGCAGGGGTTATCAAAGGGTTTGATCCCCTTGCCCTGACTAGAAAAGGTGGCCCTATTTGTGAGAAGTGCATACCTCTGCCAACTAGAGCAGCCGGTTCTAACATTATCCAAATGCAGACAAACTCAGAATGTCATTCTACACACTTTAGAAGGATGTACACATTACTCTTACTAAAAACAAAATGCACCACATACATTCCCTTAAAAGTTATCAACTCACCTTTCAAATTGATTTGTAGATTAAGAAGAATGCCAGTCACACAGCAGATATTCTTATACAGAATCTTTCTACTTCAGTGTTCTTAGCAAAACCAGAAAATGGCACACTTTCCCTCTCAATTTACACATATATACATGTTAATAACAAATCAAATTACTTCACACATTATTTTAAAACCAAACACACATTTCTCTTGGTTCAACATTTGAACACTTTCCAACTGACATAACTTTGAACCCTACCCCCAACAGATCATGCAAAAGTCAACTGTCCACAGAGGTCAAAGGTTCAGCACACTGTAAAACACTCCTCCTCAACAAGTTTAGACTCTGTAGAAGATACTTACTTATAAGTACCAATAAAGAGAAAAGCTCTTGTTAGAGCCAACCAACATCTAAACACATAAGCTTGATAGATATCTGTAAAACATATTTTTGTATTCTTTTTTTCTTTCTTAGGTACGCGTACGGGACGATTTACGAATCTTTCACCATACCTCGTACGGCCGCACTTGGTATGCATATTAAAATGTTACAGTAAAAAATAAAGCCCCTATCATTAATTTTTATCATCTTCGGGGACCCCATCCCCGGGGCTCAAATAAAACGTTGGGGACCGTGGGGGGAGCCCCAATGACCCCAGTGTCCCAGCCGGCTCTCAGCCTCCTTCGGGAGCCGGCATTGCTTTTCGTCCGGGAGAGCAGCTTACATGCTGCTCCCCCTGATGAAAAGCAATATGGTTTCCTCTTTGCAAGAGAAAGCAGGTTAACCTGCTCTCTCTTCCAAATGGGAAAGCTGTATGGTATGGTAGGGCGGGAACGGCAAGGCTCACGCCTTACCATAGCAAACTACAGTGTCCCGGGGGTAGGCACACATGGACACCGCAGGAGCCAGCACTGGGGGGTGGTGGTCCCCAGGGCCACCACAAGGCTCCAGGAGGGGGGCCGCATGGCCCCCCCTCCCAACATTTAAAAGCCCCGGGCTGGGCTGTCACGGACCCCCCTATTTTGAATATCAGAGCTCCGGGAAGGTGGCGGTTTCCGGGGCAAACAGGTTTCTTTTTTTTCTTAAAAAAAAGAAGCCCACGGGTGGTGGTCCCCAGGCCCCCCCGCATACATATTGTTAAAACCCCGGGGGTGGCAGTCCTCGGGGCTGGGGCCCCCCATTATAAAGAAAAACATTGCCCCCGGGGATAATTAACAATAAAGCGGGCTTCGGTTTTTTTTCGTTTTCACGGCGTAAGTGTACCCTATGCCTATCCCACGATTTTTTTAAAAAACGAATTCTCCTTGCGGGTCCTTACGGATTCCCCTGAGCAGCTAGGGGGTCAGGACGTCCTATGGCAAATAGCAAACTTTTCCTGTCAATCTACACACTCAATCTACAAACATATACATATAAATAACAAATCACATTTCTTCCCACATTAATTCAAAAGCAAACACACATTTCTATTGCTTGAACATTTGAACCCTTTCCAACTGACATAACTTTCTACCCCACCCTCATTCTGCCTTCTGCCTGTTACCATAGAAACACTTCATTAAACACCTAACTGAGAACACAGGTCAAAAGTTCATAATACATTGTGGCAAATCAAAACAGCATGTGTGCTTGACTTGTCAATATACCAGCTAATATTATGTAACGTTCTTTTCTGTCAGTTTTTGTTAACCAATAAAAATCAGGCTTCCAAAACACAGAAACATGCACCCTAGTTTTCAGTGTAGAATGTTCTCAAACAACCAATCATTTCTTTTATTTTTTCAAAACTGTATGTTATCCACCATTTTAGAAAAATCTTACTTTTCAAACTGCCACTTCATTTACAGAGACCATCTGAGTGCATCCAGACCTCCCTTCAAGATGCTTAGAGTGTGGATTGTGGGACACAGCTATATATTCTGGAGCCAAATGTACACATAACAGAGGGGAATCACAAACACCTAGGTTTACCAGATGTAGACATGAAATGGATTGGACAGAGAGGGTTAAAGTGGCACCAATTGATGCCATTGGTGAAATCCTTTTTGCATCTCCATCACTCTGACCTCATAATTGTGCACTGTCGTGGCAATGACCAAGGCACTTTGACTGGGGTAGTTCTGGAAATGTTTACGAAGGACACCTTTACAGAACTGATGTCACTTTTCTCCCAAACTACCTTTGTCTATTTTAATATATGCCAAAGGGAGAAATAGAAATGGTCCAATCAATTTTGTCCACAGATTGAGAAAGCTAGGAAACATGTGAATAAATCTGTTTCTGCTTTTCTCCGAGACTATAGAATGGGGTCCATTTACCACAACAATCTGCGTTTCAATATGCATGGCATCTATAGGAGAGATGGTGTACATTTTACAGATGAGGGGAACAGTCTTACTCTTGAACTTTAGACTCTGCATCGGTACTTACTTGCAGGTACTAAAATCTCCCAATAAACACAAGGGCTCTTTTTAGAACCATCCAACATCTAAACACATAAACTTGATAAATATCTGAAAAATATTTTTCTTTTTCTTTCTTAGGTACGCGTACGGGACGATTTTCGAACCTTGCACCATATCTAGTACAGCTGCGCTTGGTTCGCGTATTACAATTTTACCGTAAAAAAAAATAGCCCCTATCACTAATTTTTATTATCCCCCGGGGCTCAAATAAAATATTGGGGACCGTGGGGGACCCCCAATGCCCCCAAGGTCCCAGCTGGATCCCCGCCTCCATCGTCAGAAAGTTTTTAACAACAAGGGGTGGTGATGGACAGAGTTTCTGAATTAAGCAGAATACTCCCACCCAGTCAAGAGATCAGGGCTAGATCCAACACCGTTTTTTAGCTCACTGCACCATCCCAGTTCAGAACCTGGCTATATGCAAATTAGTCTGTTCCTGTCCCAGTGCATGATGGGAACAGGGCAAACCAAACTACCAAGCCAATTCTTACACTGGGAATGAAACAAGCTTCCGGGGACTGGTTTCTGGCATTTCAGCCGTTGTCGGCCCGGCTTGCTTGAATCCTGATGGTGCAATGAGCAAGGGACTCACATCTGAGTATACCCTTCCACGCTTAGGGTGGACAAACGATTTAACAACAAGGGGTGGTGATGGACAGAGTTTCTGAATTAGGCAGAATACTCTCACTCAGTCAAGAGATCAGGGCTAGATCCAACACCGTTTTTTAGCTCACTGCACCATCCCAGTTCAGAACCTGGCTATATGCAAATTAGTCTGTTCCTGTCCCAGTGCATGATGGGAACAGGTCAAACCAAACTACTAAGCCAATTCTTACACTGGGAAGGAAACAAGCTTCCGGGGACCGGTTTGTGGCATTTCAGCCGTCGTTGGCCCGGCTTGCTTGAATCCTGATGGTGCAATGAGCAACGGACTCACATCTTTTGAATCGTTTTTGGCCACTATAGGCGTGGCAGGGTATACTCAGACATGAGTCCCTTGCTCACTGCACCATCAGGATTCAAGCAAGCCAGGCCGACGACGGCTGAAATGCCAGAAACCGGTCCCCGGAAGCTTGTCTCCTTTTCGGTGAAGAATTGGCTTGGTAGTTTGGTCTGCCCTGTTCCCATGATGCACTGGGTCAGGGACAGACTAATTTGCATATAGTCAGGTCTGAGCTGGGATGGTGCAGTGAGCTAAATAACGGTGATGGATCAAGCCCTGATCTTTAGACTGGGTAAGAGTGGTCTGCTTAATTCAGGCACTCTGTTCATCACCACCCCCTTTTTTTAATCTTTTTTGGCCACTATAGGTGTGGCAGGGTATACTCAGACATGAGTCCCTTGCTCACTGCACCATCAGGATTCAAGCAAGCCGGGCTGACGACGGCTGAAATGCCAGAAACCAGTCCCCGGAAGCTTGTCTCCTTTCCGGTGAAGAATTGGCTTGGTAGTTTGGTCTGCCCTGTTCCCATGATGCACTGGGCCAGTGACAGACTAATTTGCATTTAGCCAGGTTCTGAGCTGGGATGGTGCAGTGAGCTAAATAACGGTGATGGATCAAGCCCTGATCTTTGGACTGGGTAAGAGTGGTCTGCTTAATTCAGACACTCTGTTCATCACCACCCCCTTTTTTGAATCGTTTTTGGCCACTATAGGTGTGGCAGGGTATACTCAGACATGAGTCCCTTGCTCACTGCACCATCAGGATTCAAGCAAGCCAGGCCGACGACGGCTGAAATGCCAGAAACCGGTCCCCGGAAGCTTGTCTCCTTTCCGGTGAAGAATTGGCTTGGTAGTTTGGTCTGCCCTGTTCCCATGATGCAATGGGCCAGGGACAGACTAATTTGCATATAGCCAGGTTCTGAGCTGGGATGGTGCAGTGAGCTAAATAACGGTGATGGATCAAGCCCTGATCTTTGGACTGGGTAGGAGTGGTCTGCTTAATTCAGACACTCTGTTCATCACCACCCCCTTTTTTGAATCGTTTTTGGCCACTATAGGTGTGGCAGGGTATACTCAGACATGAGTACCTTGCTCACTGCACCATCAGGATTCAAGCAAGCCAGGCCGACGACGGCTGAAATGCCAGAAACCGGTCCCCGGAAACTTGTCTCCTTTACGGTGAAGAATTGGCTTGGTAGTTTGGTCTGCCCTGTTCCCATGATGCACTGGGCCAGGGACAGACTATTTTGCATATAGCCAGGTTCTGAGCTGGGATGGTGCAGTGAGCTAAATAACGGTGATGGATCAAGCCCTGAACTTTGGACTGGATAAAAGTGGTCTGCTTAATTCAGACACTCTGTTCATCACCACCCCCTTTTTTGAATCATTTTTGGCCACTATAGGTGTGGCAGGGTATACTCAGACATGAGTCCTTTGCTCACTGCACCATCAGGATTCAAGCAAGCCGGGCCGATGACGGCTGAAATGCCAGAAACCGGTCCCCCGGAAGCTTGTCTCCTTTCCGGTGAAGAATTGGCTTGGTAGTTTGGTCTGCCCTGTTCCCATGATGCACTGGGCCAGGGACAGACTAATTTTCATATAGCCAGGTTCTGAGCTGGGATGGTGCAGTGAGCTAAAAAACGGTGATGGATCAAGCCCTGATCTTTGGACTGGGTAAGAGTGGTCTGCTTAATTCAGACACTCTGTTCATCACCACCCCCTTTTTTGAATCGTTTTTGGCCAATATAGGTGTGGCAGGGTATACTCAGACATGAGTCCCTTTCTCACTGCACCATCAGGATTCAAGCAAGCCGGGCCGACGACGGCTGAAATGCCAGAAACCGGTCCCCGGAAGCTTGTCTCCTTTCCGGTGAAGAATTGGCTTGGTAGTTTGGTCTGCCCTGTTCCCATGATGCACTGTGCCAGGGACAGACTAATTTGCATATAGCCAGGTTCTGAGCTGGGATGGTGCAGTGAGCTAAATAACGGTGATGGATCAAGCCCTGATCTTTGGACTGGGTAAGAGTGGTCTGCTTAATTCAGACACTCTGTTCATCACCACCCCCCCTTTTTGATCCATCGTCAGGAAGAGCAGCTTACATGCTGCTCCCCCTGACGAAAAGCAATATGTTTTCCTATTTGCAAGAGAGAGCAGGTTAACCTGCTCTCTCTTCCAAATAGGAAAGCAGTTTGCTATGGTAGTGTGGGAACCAGGAGGCTCCACCCCTACCATAGCAAACTACAGTGTCCAAGGGGTAGGCACCCTGGGACTCTGCAGGAGCTGGCCCTGGGGGGTGGAGGTCCCCAGGGCCACCACAAGGCTCCAGGAGGGGGGTCACGTGGCCCCCTCCCAACATTTAAAAGACCCGAGGGGTGGTGGTCCCTGGGACTGGGGGGGCCCTCTCGGCCCCCCATGATAAATAAAAGCATTGCCCCCGGGATTTGGCGCCCCCAGGGGCTAATTAACAATAAAGCAGACTTCGTTTTTTTTCATTTTCACGGCATACGTGTACGGTACGGGTATCCCGCGATTTAAAAAATAGATAAAATTCTCCTTGGGGGTCCCCTAAGCAGCCCTAGGAGGTCAGGGTGTTTCTACCCTGCCCCCTTTGCGCCTTTTGCGCACTTGTTTTTCAATTTACTTGTGCCTCAGTTCTACCGAGGCACAAGATGGCTGCCAACACTTCCTGGTTTGGAGTGTTGACAGACAGTTTACAGCCAATTAGCATGCAGCTCGTGCTCATAATGGCACGCGTATAATCCTCGAACGGTACGCGGACGGTACAACTTCGTAAATATTTCTATGATTTTACTTTTGATTTTCTAAGGAACTACTGAACGGATTTACACCATTTAACAAAAAGCGTAATCTGTGAACCAAACTCGATGGTGTAATTCTATTCAGCAGTTCGGGCTGAAGCTTCACTTAAAGTTGCCTATGGAAAATTGATTGGGGAAAACACGTTTTGGCATCCCCTTTTTCTCGCTCCCCACTTGACAAATCACCCTGAAACTTTCAGGGAAGGAGCGGAGTGGAGCAGGCCATCTTCCTTGAGAATTTCGCAAAGATTCGTTGGCCTGCGCCAAAGTTATTCCAAATAGAATGTTGCAGATTTCCTATGGAAACTAGGTCCTAACTATAACTACCTACTGGCAACTGAAAAAACCATAGGTTTCAGGGACGTTATAGTTAGTTGGACATTTCATTCGTACAAAACCATATAAATACCCCCGTTATAGTTAGTTCAGCTAACTATAACTTACACCCACGCAATGCCCTGCTGATGACATCACACATTACATCATTCATGACATGGACAGTGACATCACTGATGACATCACTGATGTCATCTCAAATGACATCACTGATGACATCATCCACTTCAAAATCTGATGCACCTCCTCACATTCTAATATGACCTTTGATACACCCAGACTACCATTTTCTAAACTATCGACACACCAATACCAGTTACTACATACGCACTCACTGATTCCTAGGTCTACACACACATCCACTCATTCATCCATACGATCACTCATACATACAGTCACTCATCAATACAACACTATCATATGCAGTCATACACCTATACAGACACTCACCCACCGCCACCCATCCATGGAGTTACTCACACACCTAGTCAGTCATATAAAGAAATGTCCAAGAAACTATACCGTCCCTGAAACCTTTGTTTTTTTCAGTGAATTTCAAAGGTTTTTTAAATTCTAATTTCTAACTATAATGTGCCTGAAACCTATGGTTTTTTCACTGGATTTCAATTGTTTTTTAAATGCTAAATTCTATCAATAAGGTCCCTGAAACCTATGTTTTTTTCAGTGAATTTCAATCGTGTTTTAAGTGCTAATTTCTAACTATAACTTAGCTGTATCCTATTGTTTTTCTGTGATATTCATAATTAAAAAAAATTCTAATATGTAAATGTTATCTGAAAAAAATCATTTGTTAATTAAAAAAAGTTTTTCTTTGTATAATTAAATTAACCTTTTTTTAAAAAAAAAAAGTAAAAAGATTTGCTCACCCATTGTGCACCTGTCTCGGTCGCTGCATGAATTCAAGTAATTGGTTAAGTTGTGAATGTTCTGCGTTACGTTAGCGAGTAGTGCACCGTATTGACCCCGTGCTACGTCACATATGTGAGTTGCGATGTCGCGCTGGGTGCACGAAACGTTCATACATTTTTTACCTTTATACAAGTTTAATACATATATTACATCAAGAGATGATTTAAGTCATATATTTGTAACAGCTTTAAAGATATAGTTTTTTTAAATGTATTTTTGCAGCACTGCATTGGGGGTGAAGCCCATGTGACGTGGAAAGAAAGTTTATGATTGGTTTACAGGCTTTTTATTCTAGAAGTTGTAGGACCCCACCCATTTTTCTTTCATTCATCAAGCACCATCTTTAGAGACAGACCTCTTCTCTAGTAGGTGTGTTTACATCGTTTTAGTGTTTATTTGTCTTCATCTGGAAATGGCTGCTGCATCACGACCTGAGCAACTTCCACCAAAGGAAGAAGAAGATTTGGAAGAAGATCAGAAAAAGAAATATGAGAGTGTAGTATGGGCATTTTTTACTTTTCCACCAGGACAAAAGAGGGTTATTGCAACGAAACACACCTCCTCAATTTATAAACGAGTGCTTTCACGTGGATCACCAAAAAAATATTCATGTGGCACATCGTCGATGTTAAAAATTCTTCAAACAATTCATCCAAAACAACTTGCCCGAGAAAAACTAAGATGGCAACAGGAGAAAGAAAGACATAATGGGCCCAGTACTTCTTCAAGTGGCACAATACCTGCCACCATTCATCGAGATTTAGCTTGTGTAGAGCAGGTGTGCATTAAATGTAGAAAGACACTTTGCATTGGAGAGCAGTCGATGGATGCAATCCTGATTGCAATCCAGAATCACCATTGTTAATTTATTTTTATTTTCTTTCATGCAATGCTGTTACATTGCATATTTTTTGCCGTGTTTTTGTTGCTGGCTCTTTTTTTTTCACTTTTTGTATAAATAAACACCATTTTTGTTTTACATCTTAAAAAAAATACAAAAAAAGAAGAAAACAAAACAAGAATAAAAATGATTCTTTTTAGAACCGCCTGTTTGGTTTATCTTGTATGAATTGATGCGCGATAGGTTGAAGGAGTAAATGGATAGAATCTGAGTGATTTATTAATGTGTGGATGCTTGAAATAATGCAAGAATGGTACCTGGTAAAAGCATAGTGTAAATGTAGTTTCTGGATAATTCCAGGAGTGTATCAGTAGTACTTGGGTGAATAGAGTAGTGTATAAGTAGTGCCTGCAAAACTCCGCTGGTGTAGCGGAGTTACCCGCACAGGGTTAATAAAAACATATCCCCTTGAAATGAAAGGTACTCCAAACCGCCTTCCAAACCTTAAACTCACTCATCATGACTTTACATCTGGGTTTTTTAATAGTAACTTGGTTCCAAAAACCTGAATAAACAATTCTTAGCAGTTGCCCCGAGTAGCATCTGATATGTTGACGGTGCTTCAGCGTCGTTGCCCACCTCCTCCCCTGTTTACAAGATGCGCATATTTTGTAAAATGAATGTGAAATAATAAAATGTAAAATTAGGGACTGTGTGTCCCCCCACCTGTGAGTTAGTGTCAAGTATTTGAGTGCTCTGCAGGAATTGCCCTGCCCCCCAAAAAATTTTCGTTCAAATTGAGTGTAAATTTGCACCTGTACCTCAAGAGGATCTGCTTTAAAGAAATACAAGACTTTGGGTAGAACCTTCATTTTTTGGACGTTACACCTCCCCACCAGTGACAGATGCAGACATTCCACACATTCTAATTCTTTCTTAGTTCCAGCGAGTATGGATGCCCAATTGCTCTCAACCAGTTCCTTCAGACACACCCTGATTTCAACCCCCAAGTATATAACCTCATCAGTAACCCTTGGGTCACCTTGATAGTCCTTACAGATGATCTGTGTTTTAGTCTAATTGAGTTTATACCCTGAAACGGTACCAAATTTATTAGCAAGGTGTTCTATCTCAGGAATGACTGCACCTGGATCTGGGATCACCCCTCCTATGGCGTCTGGGTAAGCCAACACTCGGAACTTGTGCTACCCGCAAATTACAGAGCTGATCTGCTTTCCAACATGGCTATAAAAGGGTTAGTATACAAGGCGAACAGGCGCTGTAGCATAGACAACCCTGCCTTGACCCCCTCATTATACATACAAGTTTGGACTCCTCACCCATTATACATATCCTGGCGGTAGGAGATTTGTGCATGATTTGAATAGCCTTAATAAAACCTGACCCAATCCCCAATCTGCATAATACTGCCTATAATAATTCGCCAGCTGACACGCTCAAATGCTTTTTCAGCATCTAACAATACCAGACCTATAGTAGTATGTTGCACCTTTGCCAGATCCAGCCGGGTAACTACCCTGTTGATATGATTGACAGTGCCCCTGTCTGGGATAAGGCCATGCTGGTAAATAGAGACCACAGGAGTAATAACCTGTGCCAATCTTGTTGCCATAATGTTGACATAGAATTTCCCATCGCAATTAAGTAGGGATATTGGTCTATAGGAGCTTGGTAAAGCCGGGGGCTTGTCTTTTAAAAAAAAGCAGGGTGGAGCATTTCCACACTGTGCCTCTTGTAGGATCGCCAAAATATCGGATTTTAACTCCTGGAAAAAGGTTTTTTAAAGTTCCAGCTGCATCTTATCTGGGTCCGCAGCCTTTCCACTAGGTAACACATGCATTGCCTCTATTAGCTCCTCCACCATGATGGGGGTATCCAATATTTTCGGTTCTTCCAGACCTGCAGTATTTAGACTTTGTAACATATCCTCCTCCGTTTGACCATAGAGATTGCTCTCAGTAGATAGCTCCTCATAAAATGCACAGAATACATCCATAATCCAGTTGTTTCCACTTTCCTCCCCCCTGAATCGATCATAGTGTTGATTCGCTGTGATGCTTCCTTAGAGCGCAACCTTTGGGCCAGACATCACCCTGTAGTTTCACCATATTCATAAATCTCTTCTCTAAACAGCTTATATTTATTGGCGATCTCCTTACTCCAAACCAGATTATTTTAGCCTTACAGCAGGCTATCGCAATTTGTGATGGATTTAAGACAGCACCAGCGGATATCCCTTGCATACGTCTCTCCCTGCCCTTCTAAGATCATACAATAGTACTTGCATTTCGAGTTTAAGTTGTCTCTGTCTGAAGAGTACATAGCTGAGGGCTTCCCCCAGAACCCAGCCATTAAGGCATCCCAAACTAGAGCCCCAGAGGTTGACTCAGTATTGATGTCAAGAAACTACACTAACCATGTTTTAATATAATGAAAAAAAGTTAAGTATCCAGTAACAGCTTCCTATCAGAGGAAAAGGAGCTTGCAGGGATGATGCTGCTAATGGCCGGAATATCCAAAAAAAAGCGGGCCATGATCAGCTGTGATCTGTGGCCGCACCTGAATCTTAGCCCCAGATGTAAAGGCCCTTGACATAAAACAATATTCTAACCAGACCAGTTTATTGCGTGGATATGATTAAAATGTGAATCCTGGATTTGGATACTTCAAAGGGTGCCACACATCCACAAGTCTGTGGCAAACCAGTAAACGCTGCAATGCCCTAAAAGCCTTAGGTTTCCTCCCCTTGTAATTGTTATAGATCAACTCCGATTGTTGACAGCCCAAATTAATGTTAAGGTCCTCACATAAAATCAATGGAGGCCTCCATGATGCCAGTTCTAGATTCAACCCTTCCAGGACTGCTGCCTCATCTAGGTTTGACCCATAGACCGAGCACAGAACAAACTTGGCAGCACCTAAAACGCATTCCGTAATAACCCACTTACTGTTTTTGTCAGCCAATATCCTCTCTGTGCCACAAATCCCCTGGTTTGCCAAAAAAGCAACATCCCTGTTTGTGATAGCCTGTGATAAACTTACAATCAGTGTAAATCCAAGCTCAATGAAAACCCTCTGTTTACTCCACGGAATTTGTGTTTCCTGTATACATATTATGTCTGGTTGCATTAGCCACATATCAGCCACTACCCGCAACCTTTTCTCCCAGCTATTCAACCCACGTATATTGAATGAGCATACACGTATCCCTAAAGGCATTGCCCTACCATCATGTCTTAAAGGAACATTGACCCAACACTTCTGCTGCTTATAACTAACATACAATCCTCCAACTGCCTCTTGTTGTGGATTGATCTTTTCTCCCAGATACCCCCACCCCCCATCACCCCACCTCTGCACCGCAACCCCCCCAAGTGCCCACCAACTTCCTACTACCCACCACCCAACTCATGTGACACCCTCCCTCCACCCTTCCCAATAAGTAAGGCCATAGGACTCAGCATCCCGTGAGATGGAAAGCTCCCATGCACCCAGTGTACCCCCCTCAATTTGTATGCCCTACCAAATCCAGAACAGAAAAAAAGATAATGCTAAAGTATCTACACAATGAGTAGGGATATTGCTAACATGGAGGTGCAGACTCCTACATATCAAACAACCCCTACAAGGAATCCAAATAATCCTTCGCTTGCACCTCTGAATTGAAAAAAGCGCCTCTCCTCTT
Source organism: Lissotriton vulgaris (assembly GCF_964263255.1). Lineage (NCBI taxonomy): Eukaryota > Metazoa > Chordata > Amphibia > Caudata > Salamandridae > Lissotriton > Lissotriton vulgaris. Next base: position 39,459 of record NW_028246393.1, on the reverse strand, counting down.
TAAACACTATTTTTAGCTTTGCAGGAACTAACAAAAATTCCTGTGCCACCCTGGCTTGAAAAGGTGCAATTAGTTAGTGAAGTTGCCTGTGTTTTTCCACCGTTTGATGGCAAAAATCATGCCTAACAAAAAACTGAGCTCCCTTCCCGGTATGCTTCCTATCCGGATGTGCTAAATCGTATACTGCCTGACAAGACAGAAAGTTTTTTAAGCAGAGAAAAAAAGCCCTAGGCTTAAGAGCAGCTTTAGCGGATTGCAGTTTAAATGGAAATCAGTGTGCCCGCTGGACTTCTAGGTCCCACTTCCAAATTGATAGCTTTGCCCAAAAATCCTAAATTATGCCGCTAAAGGCGATTCTCAAGATTGACAAGTTTCTATTGTGTGTTCTCTTTGTGTGTCCGAATAGTCTCAGTTATAGTTTTCTGGGCTGCCAGTTCATCCTTGAGGTTAGATATCCACATCTCCGTTTCATTAATCCTTTCTGCGAATTCGGTACAAGACTTAGCAATTGCCTGACCGTGTTCTGCAATTTCTGACAGGCACCCTGTGTCTTCTGGCTTTCCATATGAGTCTCAGCTCTTTCATCCATTATTCCTTGATAAACACCACCAGGGAAATCTCTTCCTCACGTTTTACCAATGGAACTTTCCCTGTAGCATTAAAGGCGGCCGACTTATCCAGTGCCGACCCCAACAAAAGAGAGTGACCCCATAACAAAGTGGTTGTATCCTCTGTTTGTCCCATCTTTTCTGTGGTTGCCTGTTTTTTACGTACAGTCATTGGACCGGTATCCAAAGTGCCACTGAAATCCTCCTCAAGCTGCATACTACTCAGCTTGCTGATGCCACTGCCTGGTGATTCACCTCTTGAGTGAGTTCTAGAGCCCATTTCAACATCATTGTCAGATAAATCTGAGGAGTCAGACATTGATTTTTTTTCCCCCAGAGTCACTTTCTTTCCCGACATACTGAGGATTGCCAGAAGTTTTTGCCCCTCCCCTGCTGCATTTGGTGCTTCTCTACCTGCGCCTAAACCAAGAGATAGTCCCGATTGTACATCAATAATTGGTTCCCGGGGGTCAGTATGCTGCTTGGGGTTGTCATTAATGTTTCTAAGGTATGGGGAGGATATGCTTGATTTTCTACCAGTCCCGACATATTGCCAGTCCCCCCCTCTTTCTTGGGTTCCAGTTAGCTTCACTTTGGCTAGATTTCTCCAACGGTCTGTGACCCTGCTGAGCACAACTGTCATCAGGCAACATTTTTGCTAAATAACAATCACTGCTCTGAGCTTGTGAGAAGTCCTCAGGCTGTTTCCATTCTGCCGGTGTTGATTGCTGAGAGAGTACCAATTTCTTAATATTGTCAGGCATAAACAATGCAGGGATTTTTTTCCTCCCCCCCTCCTCGTCTCCAAGCAGTTTATCCAATTTGTCCGCTTTCCCGGGTGCTCAATAGCGGCAATGGCATTTTAAAGTCTATGGATATTATGTTTGGTAGATCTTTGCGGCATGAAGCTAGCTTGATAGGGGTGAATCAGATCAATCTGTTTGCCAGCACTTTGGCTAAAAGCTTAGCTTCAATGTTTAACAGCGATATTGGCGTATAGGACGAACAGAGGTCTGACGGACGTCATGGTTTAAGGAAAACCTCAATTTCCGCGTGTCTCCAGTCTAATGGGAAAGTTTTCTTTTGGATGGCTTTGTCTAGGGTCACGAGGTAGTGTGGTCCCAGTATAGAAGAGAAAGCTTTGAAGAACTCACTAGGGAACCCGTTGGGTCCTGGTGATTTGCCCGACGCAATCTCGGATGCTGCTTGGATTAGTTCTTCGATTGAGAGTGGATCATCAAGGGAGTCACGTGCAGAGTCGGATAATGCTCTAGGCGGGAAGTCTAGCAAATAATCTTCTATCTGGGTTTCTGATATGACCTTGTGTTTGAAATACAAGGATAGATATAATTCAGCAAAGGTTTTAGCAATAGATGTGGGGTGAGTTATCTAAATATGGGTGAAATTCGCATGAAAGTAAATTTGCGGTCCGTAAAATCCGCAAATTTCTGTGAACTTGCGCATTTTTTTATTTTGGCGTGTTCGCTGTTTTTTTTTCAGCGCGGCTACTGCAAACTTACCCATGCAGTCATTTTTGGGCCCGGCCATCTTGTTACCGGGAGGAAAACAACTTGGCTAACTCAGAATCAAGGTAAGTCAATGGAGCGCGTGCCATATTGTATTTTTGAAGCGCAAACAAGCAAAAAAAATTCACGAACTTGCAAATTGCGGATTGTTTGGCAATTTTGCGCGATTGGCAGATCGCGAAATTGCCAAAAATCCGCAAATTTCGCGAGCGGAATGAATTTTTAGTCCATGCTTAGAGATATCGTCTCCCCGGTAGAAGAAGTGATTATAGGTATTTCCATCGGTTTGAGAGTGTATTGACACAGTCTGTGTAAAAGCTTCATGATTTGCCCCCCATTTGTTGGACCTGCTCTGCGTAGCCTGCCAAGCCTGTTTAGTTTCGTCAAGAAAAAGGCTTTGGTATCTCATTTGCAGTGCCGCCAGTTGTTTACGAGCAGTATTTCTATCCGGCCCTTGTGTGTGCCGCTCTGATGTGAGTATTTGGGCCTCAAGTTGCATTGGGGTTAATTTCTTCTGGCATCTGGCAGCTTTTGCAGTTTACACAGGAGCGCCTTGGCGGCTGTGAATGACTACCTCTGTTGTTGTACAAATTTAGTAAAGTCTGTAAAAACCATTATCGGGTGAGACTCAAAGACCAGAGACTTTTGACCAAGGGCTTGTCGCAGGATCATGTCACGGTCGTGGTAGTTAAGGATCCATGCAATAACAGGCAAGCTCCTGGCAGCGGCTCGGCTACAAGTGCACGTTGGGCCTGTTCCAGGACAAAGCATTAAAAAATGGCAACGTCTGAGATCCAGGATCTGAGCCAATGGTCTAAAAATGCACACATGTCCAAGCCCTCGCATCCCTCAGGAAACACCATGAATCGCACATTATTACGGCAGGCTCTTCCTTCTGCATCTTCGACCCACATGGTCAGCCCTTAAGTGAGTCCATCCAAGGAATGGACTTTGCCATGCAGTGTCGTGGTGGCGTCTTCTGCTCTAGATATCCTTGTTATGGCCTGTGTCACACGTTATATAGCATTGCGAAGGTCCTACAGCAATAGCATGACAATCCCTCTGACTGTGCCAATTTAGGCATCCAATGTTTCACTTGCTTGGGAGATTGCCAGAACCACAGCATTATCCGGTGAAGTCGTAGAGGTGTCACTTAGGGTAGTTTGAACAGTGACTCCCCCAGTATATTTGTCTAGTGTACTCTAGGCCGCTCCTACTCCAGCTGGGCCTCAGTTATCGCTGAGTTTCTGAGGGCGAGGGTCAGAGTCTCCCCCTAACTCTGGTGCTCCATGGCTCCCAGGAGGCAGCGTGCCACTCCCGGAGCAATGCGAGGTGTGCTCACTGCCTTGTTGTCAGGTCGTCCAAACTCAGCTGCACTGCGGTCCGTAGGCTCCTCCAAGGGTCCGGACCATCATCCTTAGGCAACAGGTGACAGTTCTGCAAGATGTTTAAGACACAGGAACAGGATGTAAAGACAGGATTTTGTAGGATTTTGGCAGGGCTACGGGAGCCAGGCTAAGACGCATCTGCCATGATGGCCCGCTTGGCCACGCACCCCTAGGGTTTTTTAAAAAATTCTATTTCCTAACTATACTACCCCTGTAATCTCTGTTTTTTCAGTGATTTTGTAAGGTTTTTTAAATGCTAATACCTAAATAAAACCTCCCTGTAACCTTTATTTTCTTTAGTGAATTTCTAGGGTTTTTTTAATTGTATTTCTTCATTGTAACGTCTATTTTCTTTAAGTGAGCTTCTAAGATTTTCGTATTCTCTTTCTACAATTGGATATTGTATATTATATTAAAATATACCACTTATTTTTTGATTTGCACTGTGTTTATAAAAAAGTACATTAATAACTGTATTTATTGTTAAGAATGTTTTGAGTCTGCACAATATTGCTGCATTTACTGTGGAGAATATGTGATCAGCAAACGTATTTCACATACTGAAAAATACACTTAGAGCCACCCAAAAGCCCCAAAGTTTTTTTTTTCGTGCTATATATTTTTACTTAGAATTTGTAAAATTCACAATAACATTGAGATGGCTGTTATTATGTCGTGAAATTGCAAAACAAAATCACACAGTCAATGGCCACCAGCACATCCAAAAATATGAACTAAAAAAAATCCTTTGTAAACATTGCTCTATACATATTACTATATAAATTCTTCTTTAAATACACGTGTAAACTCATGTTTTTGTACTAAGTTTCTTTAAAATCCATCTTTAAGACCTATTTTCTGTTTTCGCAGTTATTCATGAGGCAGCGACAGGGCTGTTAACCGTGACGATCACACCTTTTCCATCAAGTAAAAAACACATATATGCACACATTACAGTATTTTACAGACTAGGTATATACTTAAAACTCATATTTTTCTAGTGTATTTCTAGACCAACTATCTCTAAAACCTATTTCCCATTTTTGCAGTAAGACAGGAGATCGCGATGACGTTGGTACTTGAAATCGCTGCGGATACGTACTGAAGGTGGAAAGGAAAAGCAGGACTGTAATAGCCACCACAACATTAATAAATCATCACTATATATTTAATTATAACCATTACACTAGATACATCACTATCTAAATAACTCTATAAAACATTTATCCGATTATCAATATAATAATTATTTATTTATTCATGCAATTAATTAAGCGCATGAATACCCTGTATCTCGGCGCTGTGGACTGGCGAAGGGTGGACAGAGTCGGTGCTGATCAGTTATTGGTTGAATAGCCAGGTCTTGAGTTGTTTATGGAAAACACGGAGGGAAGGGACATTTTTGATGGGAAGGGGGAGTGTGTTCCATAGTCTGGTGGTGACGACAGTGAATCTTCTGTAACCAAAGGAAGATTTTTTTGTTCTGGGAACATTTATCAGATTTGCTGCAGCAGAGCATAGAGGTCTGATAGGTGAATGTAAATGTAAACGTAAATGTAGTATACTTGTAAAGCGCACAGCTGCCCATCACCGGGGAGTCCCGGCGCTGTGAAACCCTTCCTGGCTCTCCCTGTGAGATGCCCCTCCTGGGCACCCCCAAGGTGAAGCCAGGCATCCCAGTGTTGTAGGGGCCGATGTGGAGATTAAGCAAGCCATTGCCCAGAGTTGCAGCGTGGGACCCCATGATTAGAGTAGGCGCCGAGGCGAGAATTATCAAGTCCACAGACAATGAGCCTAAGACCCTGCTGCGTCGGGAATTGAACCCTGGTCCCGGTCTAGACCTCAGCATCAGGGTCTGCCGCTCTAACCATTGAGCCACACTTCTCCACCAGGTTTGTAGGGGCATAGAATTTCTTTTAGGAATTCTGGTCCTATGTTGTTGTTTCCTGCCTTATAGGCGATACAATGGACCCTGAACTTTGTTTGGCTTCTGATGGGCAGCCAGTGTTGACGTATTAGGTTGTATGTAGGTTCGAATTTGGGAGTGTTGGTCAGGATCCTTGCTGCTGCATTTTGGACCATTTGCAGTTTGTTGAGGACTCTTTCTTGGGCAGTGAGAAAGAGGGCATTGCAATAGTCTACTATGGACATGACTAGCGTGCTCATCAGAGTTCTTCTCGCATTTTGAGGAAGATAGGGAAGGAGTTTCTTTATCATTTTGATGGTATAAAATGTGGAGGAGACAACGTTGTTGGCGTGTTGCAAGAATGATAACTTATCGTCGATTATGACACCTAAGTTTCTGACTTTTGTTACAGGGGTTTCCGGTGTACCCAGTTCTGCTGGCCACCAGGATGGAGACCAGCTGGGTGAAAAATTGCCATAGATCATCACCTCTGTTTTTTCAGAGTTCAGTTTGAGGCCGTTGTTTGCCATCCATGTGCTTATTGCGATCATTCCCGTTTGGAAGTTTGCTGCAACTTTTTCTCCGTCATTGTGGGTCTCTATTACTAGTTGTGTATCATCGGCGTATGTAGTAAGACGCATGCCATGAGATTTGATGACCCTCGCTAAGTCAGACACATATATATTAAATAAGGTCAGGCTTAGCGAGGATCCCTGAGGGACACCACAGGGGAAGGTGAAGGGAGGGGATGTGAAGTCACCTAGCATGACTGAATGAGAGCAGTTGGAGAGGAAGGATGTTAGGAGAGCCTTGGCTTTATTTTTTATCCCAATGGTAGAAGCATGGTCGATAGGAGTGGTGTGCTCGACCGTGTCAAATGCTGCTGACAGGTCAAGCAGCACAAGAGCCACGGCTCCTCCCTGATCAAGTATCATTCTAATCTCATCGGAGGCTTTGATGAGAGCTGCTTTGGTACCGTGACCCTTCCAATCTGAACTGGGTGTTGTCCAGGAGATTGTTTTTGTTAATAAACTGTGATAGCTGAGTGTTGAATATTTTTTCGAAGATTTTTGCAGGGAAGGGAAGGCAGGCAATAGGTCTATAGTTTTTGGTTTTTGTGGGGTTGAAGTTGTGTTTCTTTAGTAGTGGTTTTATGATTGTTTTGTTTCTACAATGCGTATAAATTATTCAGTGATATATATTTTTTTATATTTCCACCAATATTTGCGAGAGCATCACACTAATCGAGATGTCCTCGGTTTGGTACATGGGGGAGCCGCGTTGGCAATTGCAACGTCATTGTGAATTTAAAAAATCAATTCTGGACACATAACTTGTGTCACTAACACTGAGTAATCTGACAAGGCATGACATTCTAACTCAGCAATCACTGCTTTATGCATGCTGTTTTATGGGCGGACTTTATTGTTAATCAATTAATTAATTGAATTTTCGGGGGGAATGTGTTTTTAAACTGAATTTGACTCTGAATGTGATGCTCCCATAGGAATTAGTCTTTCCGCCTGTTTCGTAATGATTTGATGTTTACTTTCAGCTTGTTTTGTTTTTTAGACCCTAACTTTGATTTCTACTTCTAATCCTTACCTAGCAGTTCCAGGAGTCCTCTCCCCTCACACTCAGCTTGCACCACCCTGCTGGGCATTTGTTTGGCATCTTGCTCTTTCCTGATCACTTCTGGGTTGGGGTGCTCAGGGCTCTTGCCCGGAAGTACGGCCATTCTTACATGCAGCGATTTAGTCATTTGCAGTGCCACCAGCTGGGACGTGCAGTGGACTCTGACAAGGCACAACATTATAACTCGCACTCACTGCTTCATGCATGCTCTTTTACTGGTGGGACTTTATTTTTAATCAATGAACCAATTAAATTTGTGGGGGGTAATGTGTTTTTAAACTGAATTTGTATCTGAATTTATGCTACCATAAGAATTCGTTTACCCCCCGGTTTCATATGATTTGATGGTCACTTGAAGATTGTTGTTTAGACACCAACATTGATTTCTACTTTTGAGCCTTACCTAGCGGTTCCAGGTGTTCTCTCTCCTCATGCTCTGCTTGATCTGCCCTTCTGGCCAGTTGGTTGGCCTCTTGCTCTTTCCTGATCACTTCCAGGTTGGGGTGCTCAGGGCTCTCACCTGGAAGTACTGTCTTTCTTACATGCAGCGGTCTAGTCTTTGGCATTATTTCATGTGTCTAACAAAGTGGACGCACACAGCAGGTGTGCCAAAAGCAAGCCGGCTTGCGCCCATCCGTGTCGGGATGGTGGCCAGCGCCAGAAATGCTGCTTTGCTTGCTCCAGGTATGTTCATAGCTAGAGAATCACTCCTTGCCCTTAATAATACACCAAGGAACTGCAAAAACTATCTAGAGGTGAATAAATGGAAGGGCCCCATCTTCTGTAAGAGACGTAAAAGCGTACTTATGCCTTCACATGAAGCACCTACTAGTATCGGCCTGGCCTCAAATCAACTACTAAGAGGTCTAATCAACGCCAGATCATTGTGTAAGCTTGCCAAAAACATTGTTGATTTGATCTCAGACAGTAACCTAGATTGCCTCTTTGTAATGGAAATATGGCTCAAAGCCTGGTGTAACCCAGATATTGTCTATACCCTCCCTAGGCTATCTAATATACAGACAGGATAGACCTGAGCAATGGGGAGGAGGGCTTTCGATTATTTATCGCAACACACTGACATGCTCCACATGTGGAACAGCAGTTTTTAAAGTTGCCGAGAGTCTTGGTTTCTGCTTTCAATTAGAGGGCTCCTTTTCCTTCTCGGGAGCCCTGAAATACCACCTCTGGGGTCCTTCTCTTAATTTTTTGCATAGCTTAGGAAATATTATGAGCACGCTAACTCTTCAATTCTCCAATTGCACTCTACCAGGGGATTTTAATCTTCACTTGGATTTGCAAAACAACCCTGGAGTAATACATTTTTTACAAACTATAGAAATTTTAGGCCTGGATCAACGGATATCTGCCCCTATGCACAACACAGGACATACTCTTGATGTCATTTGGTTGAATCTCACAATCATAAGCACATACTTTTTAAAATTAGGCACCATCACACTAATACTCCTATAGGTTCAATTTATGGCCATCAAAAAACCATGCGCAGATTAAAGGAAATGGCAGCCTCCCCAAGCATCTGCTTGCAGGACAAGTCTGACAGGGGACTCATCGTTTGACAACCAAAACTTTAATCTATAGATATCCACACTCAGCGATATCTTGGCCTCTCCAGTCCCCCTGAAAATGTATCCTTCTAAGAAATCTTCCGCCCCCTCGTACACCCAAAAGTTGAGAGAATTACACAACCTTGCAGAAAATTAGAACGCACATGGCGAAAAAGCTACAAACAGGAAGAATTAGCTCTGTTCAAAGAAGCTCTTAAAAACTACCAGCAACGGATTCAAGTTGAAAAGAAATCCTATTTTATCAATTTACTTAAACTTGGCAATTCGGACCAAAAAGCGATTTAGAATTCCTTAACTCTCCCTAAAATAATTCAACAAAAGATTACCCCATCACATTTCTCTGCGATCGCATTGCTAATTTTTTTTAAATAGAAAGTCCAAATTCAACAAAAAGATTTAAAACCCCCCTCGCATTGCCCATAGAGATATCTCCTAATCATGCAGGTGATAGATCAAACTATCAGCCTAGAGCAATCAAGCCAGGCCATCATCACAGGTAAATCAGCGTCTCCATTTGACCCATACCCCCACAGATGCTGCATGATATTATTGACAATATTAACCCAGTCATGAATAAGATATTCAACTCCTCCCTTTTACAAGCAGATGTACCTAGGGAATAAAAAATTGCAGCAGTTAAACCCTTTCATAAAAAACAACTTGCAGACCCTACCACTCTCACTAATCTCCACCCTATCTGCCTGCTTCCGTGCCTCAGTAAAATCTTGGAGAATATAGTCAATACTCAACGTATGTCTTATTTAGAAGAGGCATATACCCTATATCCTAGTGAATCAGGCTTCAGGCCCCAGTACTCAACAGAATCAGCAATACTTCATACTGCAGAAACCCTTAATTCTGCTTTACACCAGGGACAAAAATTCTGTTCTGATCTTATTAAATTTATCTGTCTCATTTGATATGGTCTCACAGGACATCCTGCTGGACTGTCTTAAAATATATGGCAATTCTCATCTATCCTTGGTTTGGCTAAAATATATGGCATTTCTTATCTAGCCTTGGCTTGGCTAACATTTTTCTGTACTACTGAAAACAAGTTGCCACTATCAGTCAGCAAAAATAAACCTGCTTTCTGGGTTCCACAGGGCTCCATTCTAAGTCAATTGCTTTACAGTGCCTATATGGCACCCCTCATCAGCCTGATATCATCTTTCAACATTGAGACAATTTTGTATGCTGATGATACACAGCTAATGTTGGTATAAGACGAACATACCACTCAGGCTGAAGTAAATTTACAACCGATTATGATGTTGTCAGGAAAGCATTCCCACTGAATTGGGTTAGGAATGCTTTCCAGACGATTCGTATTCGGGGAGTCCTACTGACTGATTACGATGTGTCCAAATGCTATGGACTGGGTTCACTTGGACTCCCGTTGACCTCAAAGGGAGTCTGTGTTCCGAACGAGAACACAAGCTCCCATTGAAAAAAGGGATGGGTGGTGAAAACCTTTCACCCAGTGGTGGAACACACAGTTATGTTAGCATAGGCTTATTAGAAGTTTAAACGCCATTTTACCTTTTTGATGCTTTTGCACACAACACTGCAAACATCTGTTGTTGTAAGTTAGGCTGCGTGAGAATGGCTTGTTTTTGACATCCCTAGACTTACATTACCACCCTAGTCTGCACAGTGAGTGCTAAAGCCTCCAAGGTTATCATAACAAGGTAGCTGCTGTTCAGGCTGATCAACTCACGTTTTAGACATAACATACATGCAGCTGCACCCAACGCGATTCTGGCGCCTTTAATATTGCATTGTAAGCATGATTTCGGGCACTTGAAAAAATCCCATTTTCCAGAGAGACAGAGAGCTTTTGCAGATCCTGATGTGATTCACTCCTGCTGATCTTGGAGGTATGGGGTCCCCCACACAAGTCTAGGAGACCTTCTATATTTTATAAAACATAGTTCCTAGCTACCTGGGTAAGACCTGTTTTCACCATCATTGTAATATGAGTTCTCCTTTTGTGTTTTATGGAATTGAAAGAATGCTGATCATATTATTTCTAATCATATGTCTGCTTATGTTAGCAAAGATACTGCATCTTAGAGCAAGTTGTTAAAACAAATATTTTAACCTTTCCCGTGTCTCTTTTTACTTCAATTGTGGACTGGTATGAGAATAACAAACGAAAGAGTGTTCCTACTTCCCAACATTCCTGAGTATAACCTAAGTTGCATGTTCTGGATTGTCTAATAAATGAAATTAAATGAAAAGGGGATTTGTAGAGCGCAGTTGCAGCCCTGGGGCAGCCAGGCGCTACAGAAAAGAAATGGTGCTACCTGCCAGACACAGTCGTCACAGAGAATCAGTTATGTATATTAAAAAGAAAAGTCTTGAGTTGCTTACGGAAAGAAAGCAGATTGGGGTTGGACCTAAGTTGGAGTGGAAGCGAGTTCCACAGCTTAGTCGCATTGTAAGAAAACGACCTACCACCTGCTCTGGTTCTCCTGACTCGGGAAACTGTGGCCAGAAAGGCGTAACTTGAGCGAAGTTGTTTACTGGGGTGATATGGCGTAATCAACGCATGGCTAAACGTCGGGCCCGTCTGCCAATAGGCTTGGTGGGAGATGCACATCGCTTTAAATGTAATTCTTTCCCTCTCCGGGAGCCAATGTAGGCTCCTGAGCAAAGGTTTTGCTGACATCCTGCGGGGCAACAGGAGCAACGTCTGTGCAGCGCAGTTATGAATGATCTGCAGTTTCTGCAGTGTATAGTCGGGTGCCCCTAGATACAGGGCATTGCTGAAGTCCAATCGAGACTGGACCCAGCCCTGGACGACTATCTGTTTAGCTTCCACAGGAAGAAGTGGGAGAACTTTTTTCAGAAGCCTGAGAAGAGCAAAGCAAATTGCAGATAGCTTGGTTGCCTGGGTGCTAAACGTCAAAGACTTATCCAACCATACACCCAGGCTTTTTATATTATCCTTAGGTGTGGGCGGCGTGCCCAGGCTGGAGGGCCAAAGGGAGTCAATAGTGAGCAAGGCAGGAGGACCAAGGAGCATCAGCTCAGCTTTATCTCCATTAAGCGTAAGGCAGGATGTCGTCATCCAACTTTTTACTTCCTCCAGACAATTCATAAGACCACTCTGTGCTGACTGGCCATTTTCTTGCGCAAGGGAGACCACTAGCTGCGTATCGTTCCCATATGTAATGATCTTAATTCCATATGGACGGACGACCTCAGCCAGTGGTCTTATATAAACATTGAAGAACGTAGGGCTCAGTGATGGCCCTGCGGTAGCCCGCAGTTCAGAGGTTTACTGGAGGAGACAATGTCTCCCTCAAAGACCTGAAAGGTCCTGTTGCTTATCATTGGTTCCTTTGCTATAGGACGAAGAGCTGATGTGACACTGATGCTAGGCGGTTAGGATTTCTAGGTACTGAGGTGAGTTTTTTGGTCCACCACAATTCACTGAGGTCCTGGGTCTCTGTGTACAGTTATGTGTGGGAGCAGAAACCCTGCAACAGGGGGGTCCCTTGGGTACCCCCACAGGCCCCATCTGGAGGCCTGCAGGTGATGGGGGCCTGCTACTGGCCCCTGAACTATGATTCCCACAGCAGTTTTGTCTCTGCAAACTGATTTGGCACAGCTGTCCGAACCGGTCATTGCACCTAGTCATTTGTGAACCACCTCCATTGAGCTGTTTGATTTGGCTCCAAATGACTTGGGCTGCCTGAATCCCGTTTCAGTACCAATTCAGACAGCCCGGACGGCTTCCTTGAACCATACTCAGTCATTCAGAAAGGTGACGGATTCGGTCGGGATCATAGGTCTCAAATCGGATTCGCTGAATCTAAATCCCGTTCTGAGCCCTCCCCCTCCTAACATATAGAAGGTAGTAAAGAACTTGGGGGTGAAATTTGTCTTATCACTTTCTTTTTGCCAGCATTTCTTAGCAGTGGCAGGGACGTGTTTCCTCTTGCTATAGTCCCTCAAAAGGTTTTTCTATCTACTCCCTTGCATGACCAGGAAGACAGTGCCAGTGGCCCTAATCACCTCGAGACTCGATTACTGCAACAACCTATCTGTGGGGACCAATATGTCCATTCTAAACAAACTATAGATGGTCCAACATGCAGCTGCATGCTTAGTATTAAAATTACCCAGAGGCTCCACAGCCTAAGCTCCCCTACAATTACTACACTGGCTGTTTATCCACAAAAGAGTCCTTACAGATCTTCAGGCCCCTATTATCTTCCGTCCAGGTTTACTCACTATGTGAGGAACGTCTCCTCAGATCCTCATTTGCAAACCTTCTTAAGCCTGCCAGTTTTAGGTGTATCACAAAGAGTGGGGAATCAATTATGGTCCTAGGGACCAAACCCTGGAACCTGCTTCCTAGTTATCTACATTTCATTCAAACAGAGACTATCTTTAGGAAAGCCCTGAAAACCTGTATCTTTAATGCCCCCAATGCTCTCTGTAGATCACTAATCTGATTTCCTAGTTATGGCAGTGAGCGTACACCAGGGTATTGCATAGTGCTATGATGCTCCTAGGAGTAAAAGCTGAGCTTTACACATATTATACAATGTAACATAACACTCACATTTCTGAAACATAGGGTCAGAGTACCTCCACCCTGACTACTTATTTTTGCTTTCCAGAAAATCTTAGCCCCGGGAACCGTTCCCGATAGATAAAATGGTAGTTGGATCCAGCATATCACAGCATTCCAGTTGCCGCGTCCATTCACAATTAATCGTGAAACCATCAAGAAATATCTGCGATCTGCGACCACAAAGATGTCACTATAATTTTTAACTTGCATTTCTCAAACATTGCTGAATAGATTTAGATGAAACAACCAAAAGGCACTTCCTTGAACCAACATCTACCTCCTTGCTAAATTTGGTGTAAATCCATTTAGCGGTTTGGCTGTAGGTGGAGGGGATCTCTAGGTGCCTTTACAGCGGGATGTCACACAGTACGAGATGAAATTATAGGGTGAATAAGAAGGTTTTCAGGAGTTTTTTTTAATAAGGGGTGAGGTCTGAGCATGCACAAATGGACAAGGGCAGCTGATTCCAGTGATAAGGGGCAAGGTAGGAAAAAAGTGTCTCCGAAACCTGGTTGTTCTAATACGTTTGGGACGTAGGAGCAATAGATCACTGGATCTAAGCTGGCGTTCCGGGATATATGGCTGAAGTTTGTTTCTGAGGTAAAGGGGACTGTTACCCTGTGTTGTAAATCAACGGCGATTGGGTTAAGCATTAGCAGAAGACATGCTGTATTTGACCATTATCGTAGCAAACGTACCGACTCCATTTTGTATTCGTAGCGGCCATTTTGTATGCCATACATTGCCATGTGCTCATCATGTGCTTTGTCCTACCTTCTTGTTAACTGCGCCTGAAGTCTGCCCGGCAACAGGCTATATTTAGCATCCCCCACTCCCAGCATGCCCAGACATGCCCAGTAGGGTCTGTGGCTGTTACTAATTAGTTCCAGATAGGAATTTGTTTACTAGTTTCCGAAGACTGTTAACTCCACCCACTTATCGATTGTGCCTTCCAATATGTCCTTGTATGGTCATGAAACTGCTCTTGTGTTCTGTACCGCCTTCTTTTGAGCCCCCTTATTGTGTATAAAAGGGGCATGTGCTTTAATTCGGTGTGCTACTCTATACAATACTGAAGGGTGTTGTGTGGACTGTAGTACCACCTTTAAAGGTTTAATTAACTTTGATTTTGTATTTTCCAGTTTTATTGCCAACTTCTTCCTATGTTCTGAGAATCCCGTGCAGAGAAGGGCGAACCCCTTGAACCAAGTAGGCCTAGCTGAGGTTTGCCTCCGACACCCTGGAGATTTTTACAGACCAGACAAAGAAGTTTGAAAAGGATGCATTTTTTAAAAGGAAGCTAATGGCAGAAACAGAGGGTGGGCTTTGAAGGAGAACGAGGGGGAAGGTTCTTGACCAGGCATTTAGCTGAGTTCTGCACTACCTGGGTCCTAGTTAGGAGGTTTTCGTTAATTCATACTATTAAGGCATTGCCATAGTCAATACAACTAATTACCATGGCTTGAATAAGAGTTTTCCGGCTTTGTAGTGGCGTCCATTGAAATACTTCGCATTAGACCAAAACAGGTTGCGGAAATGGTTTTAACATACTCACTCATGGAGAGATTATCATCTATGAGAACTCCCAGGTTCCTTGCACATTTTTTGGGGATAGGTGGTATGCCCATCTCTAATTGTCACCAGTCTGCTGACAAGATTGAGTGAGCTTTTCTAAACAAAAGGATCTCCGTTTTGTTTGTATTGAGTTGCAAAAAGGTATCACTCATCCAGGTAGAAATTCTTAGTACACAGTTCTTAAATTTGACTTTGATCAGCATTGGACTATGGTCCATAGTGATGATCAATTGTGTGTTTCAAACCCACATGACAAGATGAGTTTTGCCAGGTGTGCCACATAGACATTAAGCAAAGTGGGGATCAAAATTCAGCCTTTCGGCACCCCTTTTCACAGTACCATGGACGCAGATGGTTACTCACCCAGATGAATCAGATGAGTATGTTCAGACAGAAAATTCTTCATCCATTCCAAACCTTTACCCGTGACACCAATCTCCCCTAGTGTTTGGACTAAGATTTGATGGGAGATGGTGTCAAAGGCTGCTGACAGATCCAAGAGAACCAGCATAGTGGAAGAACCCAGGTCTAAAACAGGTTTGATAATATCCATAACCTCTACTGAGGCTGATTCCGTGCCGTGGGATGCACGGAAACCTGACTGAGAAGCATCCAGCAGATGGTTTGATTTGAGATAAGACACCAATTGATGATTGAGAGATCATTAACTTGTAAGTGTGTCTCTGCTGATAAAAATAGATACAAATTTGAAACAATTATAAGAGGAATAGCTTAGAACTCAAGGACATAAGCTGAAAAAAGAGGGGAAAATGAAGGGCAAGATGGTCTGTGGAGGGTCAGGAGGAGAACATTGTGGATCATAAAAAAAGAAAATGTTGGCAGATGTGGCTGGAGGAGGAAAAATAGGCTGCTGTGCAAAACACAAGGAGTCCCTCTTTCTGCAACTCACTTGCCTTTTTCTATGCCTCTCTTTCCTCTTTCTGTACAACTCTTGCCTCTTTCTGTACCTCTGTTCCTACATTCCTTACCTGTCTTATCTCTTTCTGCACCATGTGTGCCTCTTTCAGCACCTCTATTGCTTATTTCTGCAGTTCTCTTCCTCTTTCTGCACCCCTATCGCCTCTTTCTGTATCCCTCTTGCCTCCTACCCCTTTAATCACCCCTCTTGCCTCTTTTTCAACCTCAGTTGCTTCTTTCTGCACCTCTTTTGCTTCGTTCTGCACTTCATTTGCCTCTGTCTGCACCCCATTGCCTCTTTCCGCATTTCTGTTGGTTCTTTCTGCACTGGTCTGGCTTCCTCCTGCACCTCTGTTCCAAACTTCTGCTTCGCTCTTGCCTTTTTCTGCACCACTCTTGCCTCTTTCTGTACCTCTGTTCCTTCTTTCTTCACCTCTCTTGTCTCTTTTTGCACCCTTCATGCCTCTTTCAGCACCTTTGTTGCTTCTTTCTACAGTTCTCGTCCTCTTACTGCTCCCCTCTTGCCTCTTTCTGTATCCCTCTTGCCACTTTGTTTACATCTCCTACCCCATTCTTCACCCCTCTTGCCTCTTTTTCCACTACTGTTGGTTCTTTCTGTACCTATTTTGCTTTGTTCTGCCCTTCACTTGCCTCTATCTGTACCCCTCTTTCCTCTTTTTAACCTCTGTTGGTTGTTTCCGCCCTGTTCTGGACTCGTCCTGCACCTCTGTTCCAGATTTCTACTTCGCTCTTGCCATTTCCTGCACCACTCTTCCCTCTTTCTACACCCCCTTTGCCTGTTTGGGCAACTCTTTCTGCAGTTCTCTTACCTCCTTCTGCACCTCACATGCCTCTTTTTGCACCTCTGTTGGTTCTTTTGCACTGCTCTTGCTTCTTTCTGCATCTCTCTTCAAATTTCTGCACCTCTCTTTCCTCTTTCTGTACCCCTTTTATCTGTTTCTGGACCTCTTTTGCCTCTGTCTGCACCTCGGCTCCCTCTTTCTGTACCTCTTTTGCATGTGTCTGCACCTCTGATGGTTCTTTCTGCAGTGTTCTGGCTTCTTCCTGCAACTCTGTTCCAATTTCTGCTTCGCTCTTGCCTTTTTCTGCATCACTCTTCCCATTTTCTACACCCCTTTGCCTATTTCCGCAACTCTCTTGCCTCTTTCTGCAATTCTCTTGCCTCCTTCTGCACCTCACTTGCCTATTTTTGCACCTCTGTTTGTTCTTTTGCACTACTCTTGCACATTTCTGCACCTCTCTTGCCTCTGTCTGCATCTCTGTTCCCTCCTTCAGCACCTCTGTTGCTACTTTCTACACTTCTCTTGTCTCTTTCTGTACCTGCCTTGCTTCTTTCTGCAACCCTGTTGTCTCTTTCTGCACTGGTCTTCCCTCTTTCTGTTCCTTTCTTGCCTGTTTCTGCATCTCAAGTGCTTCTTTCTGTACTGTTCTTGCTTCTTTCTACACCTCTGTTGCTTCTTTCAGCAATTCTCTTGCCACTTTCTGCACTTTTCTTGCCTCTTTTTGTACCTCTCTTGCCTCTTTCTGTACTTCTCTTTTCTGTTTCTTCACCTGACTTGCTTCTTTCTGCACTTCTCTTGACTCATGCTGCACCCCTGTTGCTTCATTCTGCATTTTCCATGCTTCTTTCTGCACCTCTCTTGCTTCTTTCTGCACCTGATGTCTCTTTATGTACCACTTTTTTCCTGTTTCTACAAAATCTCCTGCCTCTTTCTGCAGTTATCTTGCCTTCTTCTCTGTGGCTTCTTTCTGCAATTATTTTGACTCTTTCTGCACCCCTTGTTGTCTCTTTCTGTACTTCTCTTCCCTCTTTCTGTTCCTTGCTTGCCTTTTTCGGGTTCTCATGTGCCTCTTTGTGCACTTTTCTTGCTTTTTTCTACACCTCTGTTGCTTCTTTCAGCAATTGTCTTGCCTCTTTTGGCACTTCTCTTACCTGTGTCTGCACCCCTCTTGCCTCTTTGAGCACCTGTCTTCCATCATTGTGCAACTCTCTTGCCACTTTCTATACCCCTCCACCTTCTTTTTTTCCACTCTTGCCTCTTTGTGTACCTCTGTAGCTTCTTTCAGCACCTCTGTTGCTTCTTTATGCACTTTTCTTGGTGCTTTCTGCACTGCTCTTGCCTCTTTCTGCATTCCTCCTACTTCTTTGAGCACCCCTTTTGCCTCTTTCTGCACTTCTCTCTCTTCTTTATTTACTCTTGCCTCTTTTTGCACCTTTAATGCTTCTTTCTGCACCTCTCTTGCTTCTTTCTGCAGGTGACTTTCCTCTTTCAGCACCTCTGTTGCTTTTGTCTACAGATCTCTTGCCTCTTTCTGCACCCCTCTTTTCTTTTTCTGCACCTCTCTTGCCTCTTTATGCACCACTGTTCCTCTTTATGCACCTCTCTTGCCTCTTTCTGTACCTCTGTTACCTCTTTCTGTACTTCTCTTGCTCTTTCAGCACCTCTGTTACTTCTTTCTACACTTCTCTACCTCCTTTCTGCACCTTCGTTACTTCTTTCTGCACCTCACTTGCCTCTTTCAGTACCACTGTTGTTTTTTTCTGCAGATCTCTTGCCTCTTTTAGCACCTCTGTTGCTTTTTTCTGCAGATCTCTTGACTCTTTTTGCACCCCTCTTTTCTCTTTCATCACCTCTCTTGCCTCTTTCTGAACGCCTGTTCTCTCTTTCTGCACCTTTCCTGCCTGTTTCTGCACACCTCTTGCCTCTTTCTGTAACTCAACTCTGTTGCCTCTTTCTGTACTTTTCTGCAACTTTCTGCACCCCTTTTGCCTCTTTCTACACCTCTGTTGCTTCTTTCTGCACTTCTATTGCCTCTTTCAGCACCTCTGTTGCTTTTTTCTGCAGATCTCTTGCCTTTTTCTGCACCCCTCATTTCTCTTTCTGCACCTCTCTTGCTTCTATCTGCACCTCTGTTCCCTCTTTTTCTACCTTTCCTTTCTGTTTAGGTACCTCTCTTGCCTCTTCCTCCACCTCTGTTGCCTCTCTCTTCACTTCTCTTGCTCTTTCTGCAGCCTTCACACCCCTTTCAGCACCTAGGTTACTTCTTTCTGTGTTTTTCTTCCTTCTTTCTGCACCCGGCTGCCTCTTTGTGTAACCCCTCCTACCTTTTTTTGTACCCCTCTTGCCTCTTTTTGCACCTCTGTTGGCTTTTTCTGCACTGCTCTTGCTTCTTTCTGTACCTTACTTGCCTCTTTCTGCACTTCACTTGCTTCTTTCTATACCTCTCTTGCCTCTTTCGGCACATTTGTTGCTTATTTTTTCACTTCTTTTGCCTCTTTCAGCACCTCTAGGTGCCACCAGGCATGAGCAAAGTTCTATTTCCTGCCCTGAAGAGTGCTGACAGGGTATTCTCACACTTTTGCAGGCAGAAAACAGCAGTGTCCTGGGGGATAGGGTCCCCAGGACACTGCAGACATATCAGGCCCCAGGGGATGAGGTAACCAAGTCTGATGATCAGCTCCAGGAGGGGGAGCCCCCACACTTTTGCAAATTACTGGATGTGGAGACCTGGGGCCTGTCTAAGGCTTAGGCAGGAGAGCTGCACAGCCCACCCTTAAAAATCTATGCATCCCAGAGGAACTGTAAAGTTTCAGAGCGGTGTGCCCACCCCACTCTGCTTTTTAAAATTGCTGGCTCCACCTGATGGGATCTGTCTAAGGCTTGGCATGAGGGAGCCCCGCCCCTCCCCTTAATTTTAACCAACTGGTCCCTGGAGATGGGTAATATTGATGTCTACACAAATTTCTTTGGGCCCTTCTCTGTCACAGGCACCTGTCCCACCCACACAAGTGGCATGTTTATCAAGCGACCTGGGGAACCACTGGGTGGTAGGAAGTTTTCACCGCTATAGTGAACACACAACTTTCCAACACAGAAATTTGATGAAAATGTGATTTCTTTTGCAAAATTTGAGGTTTGCTGGAGATTCTGGCTAATAAAATATTTGGGCATCAATGCATGCCATACCTCCCTGGACTCCTCCTCCAGGTGTCTAGTTTTCAGAAATATCTGGGTTTTGTAGTTTTCCCAACATGGCCGCTGAGCCTGGGACCAAAAACACAGGTTACCCCCATGCAAAAGCATGTTATTTTGTGATAGCTTATTTTGATGTCTCCATAGTACTTTATGAGCTGTTTCCTGTCACGGGCGCTAGGCCTACCCACGCAAGGGAGGTACCATTTTTATTGAGAGACTTGGGGCAATTCTGGGTGGGTGGAAGTGTGTGGCTCTCAAAGATTCCAAAACTTTCTATCAAAGGAATGTGAGGAAAATGTGTTTTAGACAAATATTGAGGTTTGCAAGGGATTCTTGGTATCAGAACCTGGTGAAAGCCACACAAGTCACCCCATCCTGTATTCCCCTGAATGTCTAGTTTTAAAAACTGTACAGGTTTGCTAGGTTTCCCTAGGCGCCGGAGGAGGTAGGGTCAAAAATCCAAAACTAGGCACATTGCAGGAAAAGGATCAGTTTTCAGTGGAAAACTGAATTGTGGCCATGTTATTTTTTGGGTTGGTTCCTGTCGCTGGCACTAAGCCTACCCACACAAGCGAGGTACCATTTTAATTAGGAGACTTGGTGAAATGCTGGGAAGGTGGAAGTTTGTGGCTGCTCACAGATTCCAGATAACAGAGCCTGGTGTGAGCTACACAGGTAACCCCATCTGGGATTCCCCTGGGTGTCTAGTATTTAAAAATATACAGGTTTCCTAAGTTTTCCTAGGTCCCGGCTGAGCAAGGGCCTAAAATCTACAGCTATGCACATTGCAAAAAAAGTAGAAAAATATGATGTGCCCAAGTTGAGTTTTGGGCCGTTTCCTGTCATGGAAACTCGACCTAACGACACAAGTGAGGTACTACTTTTTTTCGGGTACCCCTTTATAGTAGGGGAAAACAGCATAGTAGAACAAGTGTTATTACCGTTTGTCTTTCTATGCATTTCCTCCTTTTAAATGTGGGACAATGGGTAAAATTAATTTTTGAAAAAGGCCCTCTAATTCACATGCTAGTAAGCATATCCACAAATTCAGAGATGTACAAATAACCACTGCTTCTAAACTCCATATCATGTTCCAATTTCAAAAATACATGTTTCCCTGATATCTATTTTTCACTGTTTATGGTTAACCAAATGAATTGCTGTATACATGGTACACAATGAAAAACCATTGCAAGGTACAGCTCAGTTATTAGCTCTAGTTACCTGGGTGCTTGGTAAATCTACAAGCCCTATAGATATATTGCTTTAAAAAAACTGCAAAAGTTAGAAGAGGTTAAAGGTGAAAAGGTAGGCACAAATGGCTCTTTTTTACAACTCAATTTCAATATGTTTTTATTTAAAGTTTTATTTTGTATAGGAAAACCTTGAAGGATCTACAAACATAACCCTTTTCTAAATTCAAAATGTTGTGTACTTTTCAGAAATGTACAGCTTTTTGGGATCCATTCTTCGTTCCCATTTCTACCACTAACTAGAAGGAGGGTGAAAGCACAACAATAGGGACCCAAAACGCCACAACTTAAAAACTTGCCACACTTCTCACCACTGTGTCCGAGTTGCAAGGACCGGCGAAGGAGACCAGGACGAAACCAGCAGCAGGAGCAGGGTCCCCCCGCCGCCGCCTCTCGCCACCAGAGCGGCCGCCGAATGGGGAGACTTCAACCCCCAGGAGTCTTTGCGGGGGCGCTCCCAGTGAGGCGCAACAGGTGCCCGGAGGCGCATAAGACACCAACACCCCCTCCGCGTCGCGGGACGCGCGGGCGTGCGCCGGGCTAAGCCCGGGCCCTCTACGGCCCTCATCGGCCAGAAGAGGCCGGGCCGGGCCACCCCTCTTTACATTTTCTGGCATGAGGAAGGGTCTTAAAACCGGCAAAATGCCCATCTTACGATCCAAATCCAAGCGTAAGGACCCTGTACCTCAACCTGTCCCCACTTTAACTGCTATTGACCTTATGTTGCAACAAATGATTGGGGTTGTTTCTCCAGCTATAGCCAACACGGAAAGGAGATTATCCTTACCACCAACAATAATTCTGCACGACTCCCAGGAGGCACCAGCTAATCGCCTGTCTCCATTCCTAAATATCACCGAAGATTTAGACTTGAGTCTTGGAGTCACTGCTTCGTTCGCGGAACTTCCATGCGGCCAGCCTCCTACTGAGTTATCAGGGGGCTCAAAGAACTCTATGGCCGATTCCATTTCCATAAGGGATGGGGAAACAACAAGTAATATATGTTCAGGAAAAAGGAATGTAAGCAATGTTAGTAGTGCACAAAGGAAAAAGAAAAGGATGAACGCTAATACATGTAACCACAACCTAGTGACCCCAATTCCTAGTCACTCACCAGGTATACCTTGCTGGGTAACTAACATGGTAACAGACCTTAAAGCGGACCTAGAAGCCACAATTATTGCTCATATTAAGCCCCTTATGGCAAAAATTGATAGATTGACATCACTAATGAACACCAAAGGGCCGGGGGCCAATAAGACTGGCAGTATCGAGGGCACATTATCCCAAGGGAGACCGAAAGGAGTGACATTGGGGGGAAATCTAAGCAAATTGGACATAGCTACAAAGTCGAAACTGCCCTCGGCAAACATAGCTAAAGACCCACACTGTCAGACCCAAACTGGGGGAAAAAAAGACGTTCCTTCTGTCCCGCTTCCAAGCTCTGCTGGTTCCATTTTGCAGACCCAGCAGGAGTTGGGAACTGGAAAACCCTCTAATCCAGCAACTAAGGATGTCCAAAGTTCTAGTAAACACACAAAATCAACTTCCTCTCCTACTAAAACTCAAGAGCCAAAGCCACGACCAGCTCGTTTTAGGACAATCAACTTTCCAGTGGAAGCTGCACCCTTTGTAGTCGTACTAACGGGCGTGCCACCACTGAAGGAAGGTAGACGGGAGACAAATGTTGAATTAAGAAATAAGTGTGCCCAATGGCTACAGATCAACAGACCCCTACCCCCACATATGTCTGGGGAAATACTTGCGGTTAGAAGAGGAGAGTGGGTGGGCAGGAACACTAAAACTATAGCAGGGGATGTCATATGGAGAAGTGTGGCTCACTGTGGAGAAGTGTGGCTCACTGGGTAGAGGAGGCAGACCTGGAAGAAGAGGTCAGCCCGGGACCAGGGTTCAATTCCCAGCTTGGCGGGGTCTTGAGTCCTAAAATGTCCATGGACTCGACAAATCTCGCTACGGTGCCTACTCGATTCACGGGTTCACACTCTGCAACTCTGGGCAATAGCTTGCTTAATCTCCACAACGGCCCCTCGCGGCGGGATGCCTGGCTTTCACCTTGCGGATACCCTGCCGGGGTTATCTCACAGGGGAATACCAGGACGGGTTCCCTAAGCAAACGCTTAGAAACCGCTTGGTGATTTGCGCTATCTAAATTACTGTACATAAATTCCTGTACATAACCGTTAAGTTTAGAAATACAGCGGTAGTGAACCACATTTGCAGCGCACCCACTAGCGGAGTAAATACTCAAATTCACCCACTCCCCCTCTCTTACTTCTACCCGATGGCACATAGACAATATATTCCGAAAACTAATTTTACTCTAAATAGGGCCTATCCTCAAAATCCCCAACATCCTTTCCAACAGTGGCAATCCCCTTGGCCTGGCCCACCTGTAGCTGATCCTTTTCTTTCCCAATTTACTCAGTGGAACCGGTTTTGTGCTCTTGATGAGGTAGATTGACTCATCTCTAAGCCAACCAGTACCCCTTCTTTATATTTGAAACTAGGGGAGGAGGAGCATACACAGGGGCACACTAGGAGCCCTAAGCTTTGATCCCAAATAGCTTCAACTAAAATCCAACTAGTACCATCTTCCCAACCAATAGAGTGTATGGGACTGCACAACAACAGTGGGAGTGATAGTAATCCTGATAAGGGTTTAATAAAAAATACTCAGCTGGAACCTTGCAGGTATCCATAGGAAACTGGGCTCGCCTGAATGGAACGACTTGATTGAGGCGCACAAAATTTGCCTGTTCCAAGAGACTTGGAGTGTTGAACCGCTCCACCGGGTTGGTTTTGTAACACACTTTGTGCCCGCTGTGAAAGCCACACAAGGAAAGGGTCGTCCCTCTGGGGGGCTTCTTATCTGGGTAAACACTTCTCTTAACTGCTTAAGCATGTTAACAGCCCAGATATATTAGCAATTGTACTGAAAAATCATAGCCGGGGCTTATCCCTTGCCTTGTACAATGTTTATGCCAGAGGAACTAAAAATGGGTTGACGTCCATAGTAATATCCACCCTTGAAACAGAATTAAGAGACCACGCAGAAGGTGATTAATTCTTAATAGCGGGCGATTTCAATTGTACATATGAACTACTCCCCATGGAGGATAGCTCAGACCTAAGCGAGGATGATAGTAGATGGGGTATTCCAGTACTATCTATTGCCCCGATAAAAAGATGGTCACGAACTGCAGTGCAACTAAATGCTCTAACACTGGGGTTTGGCTTAAGAGCCGCGAACGGCCGTACAATCTCTGATCGCCTAGGTGCTCCCACTTTCAACAGGGTTGCCCAAACCTCGAGAATTGACTATATCCTGTTGGACTTAAAACTTTGGGGACTGGTTAAGGATATGGTTGTTCAACCCACCGTGGAGAGCGATCATAACTCGCTTTCCTTATCTTTACATAATCCCTGGTTTAGTAAACTAATCGCACCCTTCCCCAAATGCACTCATAAATCACTGTTGCATCCTGTGGATGACGTCTTAAGTGGAATAAAATCGCCACTGACGCTGTCAAACTTTCTACCATTAAGGACTTACTCCAGGCTTCCCTGACCGAATTAGATGCTACCAATCAGGCCCATCCAGCTGAAAAGGCAACGTCTATTTTTGAGGCAGCTGTTAAGTCTATAGGGGATGTATTCCAGGGCAAGGAGTTTGTAGGGGGGAATTCATCTCAGTGTAAACCTAAGGGGAAGCACGACTGGTACACCCCAGCATGCAGACGGGCAAAGTCACTTTTAATAGAGGCTGTTAAAGAGAAATCCCAACCCTTGATACAGATAGCCAGGAAAGAGTATAGGTTCACACTGGCACATGCAAAAAGAGAGTGGGAAGAGGAGTACTGGCCTACTCTTAAAGAGGCTAGCTCTAAGGGGGACTCAAAATGCTTCTGGGACACAATAAGAGCCAGAAACAGACCCGGCTCTGATTTGATAACATGCAATATCCCTAGTCAGGCGTGGGTCAACCATTTTTCTAAGTTATACACTGCTGCTGAAGTAAGGACAGGGAATTTACCTGAGATTGATTTAGATTGGGCGACCCTACAGGAAATCTCTGACTTTACAATAAAATAAGTGGAGTATGCCATAAGTTCTATCAGGCCACAAAAAGCTGCTGGACCGGATGGCATACCGGGGGACTTGTTGAGATCAGATATCCAGAAGTGGGGAAAATGTATCTACTGCCTTCTTGTTGCCATCTGTAGGGGTGCACCGATTCCCACATCATGGAAAGGGGCGGAGGTTGTCCCCATTTATAAAAAAGGACCCAGAGATGATCCATCCAATTATAGGCCAATTAGTCTGTTGGATATTAGCCAAAAAGTAGTTGGCAAGGTCTTATTGGTCAGAATATTAGATTGGATAGATCAACATAATATTCTCTCTGACTACCAGGCAGGGTTCCGAGTGGGCACTGGCACAATCGAGCAAGCCTTTAGGCTAATGATGATATATTGGAAGGTAGTGGTTATAGGCAAGGGCAGTCTTTATCTCGCTTTTATCGATTTAAAGACTGCCTTTGACCTTGTACCGAGGGCAACCCTATGGGATGTTCTGGCAGACATGGGGTTGCCGCACTATATCCTTTCATCGCTCATTAGGCTCCATGAAAATAGTTTTGCCCAGATAAGGTGGGGCCCAGAGGGTGAAAAAACTAGTAGCATCCCGGTAGAGAGGGGGGTCTGCCAGGGATGCGTCCTAGCTCCCACCCTTTTTTCCCTTTACATCAATGGGGTGGTCGAGCACCTTCGGAGACATCCTTCAGATGAACCATCCCTGGCTGGAGAGCGTATACCAACCCTCCTCTTCGCAGATGATACGCTTTTGATATCGAAAACCCCGATTGGCCTACAAAGACTTTTGAACAATTTTCAGTGCTTTTGCTCTGAATGGGGTTTGATTATCAATACCAAAAAGATGAAGTACCTTGTGCTAAACCCCTCAAAAAAAACAATCTGCCCTCCTAACCTGAATGGAGAACCCTTGGGGAAAGTAGAAGTTTTTGACTATCTAGGCATACGGCTGTCCCACAAAATGCAATGGGCCCCTCATTTGGACAAAATGTTGCTAACCCACAAACGTATAACAGGAGCCCTACTGAAAGAACAATGCTCTTGTGTTTTTAGACCTATATCTACTGTTCTTGAAATTTATATGGCCAAAGGGGTTAGCTCTGCTCTTTAGGGGGCTGAGTTATGGGGCTCATCTATTACAAACGAATTGCCAAGATCTGAGAGGAAATTTTGCAGAGCAATTATGTCCCTCCCGCAAGGTACGCCTATGGTCCCACTAATGCTGGATTTAGGTAGTCGCCCAATTGATGACAAAGCAAAACTTCGGCCATTGCTGTTATGGGCCCGCCTGTGGCGAGTACAGGAACTTGGCAAGTATGCACAAGGCCTTTCAGAAATTATGTCACTCCCAGGATGGCAGAAAATTAAATGGTTGAGAGATATGAAAATCTTGTTATCCAATGTGGGACTAAAAGAAGCATGGCTAAACAGATCCTCTCCACCAAAAGAAACGTTAAAAACTCTGTACTGGAATTGGATAGCATCAAAAAGGGACACTAATGACTGCTTGGGCAGATTAACGGAAGATTTCCTGAACTTTAAGGACCTGCCAGTGCGAAAACTGTATCTAGACATAATCGAGAAACCTTTTGACAGGGCACTCTATTTTAAATTTAGAGCAGGTACTCTTCCTCTGTATGCCTTTTCATCACGGTGGAAACCACCCGTGCAAACCACAGAGTATTGCCCAATGTGCATAGGCAGACCAGAGACAGTGGCGCACTTCTTGTTTGAATGCGGAGAGTATACCTTACCATGGAAGAAATGGCTCAAACATCTATGTCGCCAGCTAGGCAGTAGGCGTCATGCGGAGGAAATACGCATACTCAGGTCTGACTGTTGTACCTTATATGCCTGCATTCTTGCAACATTTTTATCATGGGCTTGGTCCATTAGATCCAAGAGGCTTAAATCAATTGTTTAATCTGTTTTTTAAATTATCTTATGAAATATCTCTTTTCTTCTAATGAACTTCGTAAATTTCTTAAATTAACTGTATTTTAAATTTTTTGTGATTTGACTATCTTGCCATTTTAAATATGAAATTGTGTATTTTAAAAGCTTTTATGATAATTTTTATCGAAATAAGGCCTTCTTGACTGACTGACACAAAATAGGGAAAGTAGGCTATGTCCCAGGCAAATGCCAAAAAGGTTGGTTTTATGTCAAAAGACTGCCTTTTCCTGAAAGCTGGGAAGATGGTGATTTTAGAACCATAAACCCTTTGTTGATACCATTTGAAGGGAGAAAACAGACTGTTTCTTTTACAGAACTTTTTTTCCAAATTTTTACCCCACAAACCTACATTTTGCTGTATTGTGTTCAATTTCTCGGACCCCTCCAGGAGAATCTATAAACACTGGGTACACTTAAAATCCTTAGGACGTTGAAAAAAAGGACACACATTTGGCATGAATACCTTATGTGGAAAAAAAGTTTTGGGGGCCTATGCATGAACTATCTCAAACAGCTAAAAAACATACTGTGAACAGGAGGGAGGGGGCCTTCCAGGGAAGGGGTTAATCAACTGTAATATTAGTGATTTGATCTAACCATTCTCACGTCACTTCTTTTGATCTGGGATGTGACTACTCAACGAGCTACCCATGGCATTGAGGAGACTTGAGAGGCCCACCTTTTGGTAAGGTGTGTGTAATCAGTGGCAAGGTTAGTGAAGGACACCTGCAAACTCCATTCCCTAGTAATTTCAATGAAAACAGTCAATATACCCATTTTGCAAATATAACATTTGTTGGAGTTTTTGTGATTAAGCATCGCTGTGAAGAACACTATCCTTACACTGTCACAGGTGCACATTTTCAGAGATCATTGTACGTTCCCTCTGAAGCATCGGATGCAACATCCAGTGTTTCTAAGAACTGAAATGTTTACGTGTTTATAGTCATCAATGTCAGCACATAAATACCCACTAAAATCATGACTGACTTAATTAAACTTGAAGCTAAGTCACAGCAAGTTCTGACTTGTCACAATATTTGTGAAAATGTCTTTACTGTTAACATATTAATGAATGTAAACTGTTACTTAGTTTGGAGCAAACTGCTGTGCTACCACCAGCTGCAAATAAAACACAGGTTGTTTTTCTCTGATAAGAAAAATGTATTTAAAAACCACATAGTGTATGTGAAAATAACCACTTACATATAGAATATTGTGATTCCAGCGCAACAGTGTAAAAGCTGGTATCAATGAACAACTGCACAGTGTAAGGGACCCTGAGAGCAGTCATTGTCCACAGTAGACCTCATTAAAAATGTACTACAACAGACTAGCCTATCATGCGCAACTTTTTTGGAGAACAATGGGAAGTGAAGATAGCTTCACCCATGTAACATTACAAACATTACAACTAAGGGTCGAGGCCATCATCCACCGGCAGGTTACACCTGCACCTCATCCCTGGTGGTACAGTGGACACCTTACTCATTCTCTCACTCTGATTTCTGCCCCCTTCTTCCTCTCCTTTTCTGCTCCGTTTTCCCCTTCATCCTCTTGACACTTCACTTTTTTCTTCTCTTTTTCTCTGCCTTCTGCTCCGTTTCACCCTTTATTCTTTTTTCACTTTCTTTCTGTATTTCACTTTTTCTCGCTTTTTTGCCTCCTTTTCCCCCATTTTCATGCCGCTGCTGCTCCCGCGGCCCCTCCCCCCATTGTGACGAGCCCGTTCCAGTTCCCCTCCCTGCTCCTGCCTCCCAGCTATCCAGCCCTCTCCAACCCCTACTTAATGGAGGCCAATGCACAGCTGTGCAGCGGATGCGTGCAGCAGGTACGCCATTGGCAAGCCCGTCTGTCCGCGACCCAACCACGACCACGACCCGTACCAGGAACCCTGGACCTGCACTCCACCAGGGCTACAACCCAGCAGCATTCCACGCACTCAACCCAGGCCGCAACAAAGCTGCAAGCTAGCATCACCAGCGGACACCCACGGACCCTACATCTATCACCGCTGCTAGCACACCTACAGCACCACCAGAAACACTAACACAGCACAACCCGCCCGCAACAACACACCTGAACCAAAGACCCTGCAATGCATCCTCCTCAACATCTGATCACCCCACAAACATGCCACTGAAATCTGGGACCCCGTCAACAGCACCTCCTCGGACATAGCATTCTTCACTGAAACCTGGGCCAACACCACCTCGGGACCGGCCATCGCCATTCACCAAGGACACAAGATCTCTAGGAAGAACCGCCCCACCCACCTGGGATGAGGATTCGCCATCGTCCATGAATCCACCCTCTGTCTGAGCACACTCCCCGATGAGCCCTCAGACCCAAGGCAACACCTTCACTTTGAGATACTGGCCAGCCCTACCACCACCCTCCAAGGAACCCTCATCTACCGACCACCTGGACCCCACAGACCTTTTGCCAACTCAATCGTGGACATCATCCCCCCATAGGCCATTGCATCCACTAATTACACCGTGCTACGAGACCTCAACTTCCACATCGATAACCAACTGGACTCCAAAAACACATCCCTCCTGGACAACCTCCACAACATTGGACTCTACCAGAATGTGACCAAGCCCACACACTCAGCATCACACACCCTCGACCCCCTCTTCACTACAGGAAACTCCATCACCTTCAGTCACAACATCGAACTCCCAAGGACTGACCATTGATGCGCCCACTTCACCTTCAGAACACCCACCATACACAAACACCAGCACCTGTTCCCATGAAGAAACTGGACCAAAATCACCTGTGACAAGCTCACCTCCTCACTCAGCAACTCCACCCCAAACATTGCGGAAAACGATGACCTCAACACCGCAGCCCAACTATGCACATATGGATCTCCAACAGCGTCATCACCATATCCCCCATAAGAAAAACAACAACACCACGCTAAGAAAGACAGATGGTTTAGCACCAAACGTCGAGATTCCAGACGCACTTGCCGCAGCCTCGAAAAGGCCAGGAGGAACACCAAATCCACAGAAGCCCACAACAACTCAGAGCCGCCACCAACGCCCACCACCAACTTATCAGAGAAATTAGGAAAAAATTGATTGGAGATAGAATCTCGACACATGCACACAACAGCAACAAACTCTTCAACATCATCAAGAAGTTCGCCTAACCCACTAGTGAATCTACTGACATCCCTCCCTCACAAGACCTCTGCGACAAACTCAGCAAATTTTTCCACCACAAAATCAAGAGCAGCTACGACAACATAGATGAAAACAACCAACACACTGCACCCTCACCAATCACCCACAACACCCTGAAGCCAGCAATTTAGAACTGGACAGCCCTCACCACCGGAGACATACTGAAGACAATGAAGTTAATCTACTCCGGGGTCACCACAGACCCCTGGCCCACCAAATCTTCAACAGAGCCGCCAACACCATCGCACCCATGCTCCACCACTCCATCAAACTCTCCCTGGTGATCGCCTCGTTCCACCACGACTGGAAACACCCTGAGGACAACCCCTTCCATAAGAAACCCTCCGCGGACCCCACTGACCTCAAAAACTACAAACCCATCTCCCTGCTTCTGTTCCCAGTGAAAGTCTTTGAGAAAGCCATCAACAGCCAACTTGCCACATTCATCGAAGAGGAGAACATCCTCGACTCCTCCCAGACCGGCTTCAGAAAAAATCACAGTATGCACACTGCCCTCCTTGCCGCAACAGGCAACGTCAGCATCCTACTGGACAAAGGAGAAACAGTAGCTCTCATCCTCCTCAACCTCTCAGTGGCATTCAACAGAATCTTTCACTGCACCCTAATATGCAGACTCCACAACGCAGGGATCCTGGCCAAAGCCCTCGACTGGATCCGCTCCTTTCTCTGGCAGAATGCAGCAGGTCAGAATTCCCCCTTTCATTTTGGACCTTATACCTAGCACCTGCGGAGTCCCCCAGGGTTCCTCCCTCAGCCCGATGCTCTTCAACATCTACAAAGCTCAGCTCGCCCCCATCATCAGCTCCTTTGGACTCAACATTGTGTCATACGCAGACGACACCCAACTCATCCTCTCCCTATCCAACGAACCCAACACAACTTTTGAGAAGGCATGGAAGCCATTGCCAAATGTATGAAAAACAGCTGCCTACTACTAAACACCAAGAAAACAGAAGTTCTCATCATGGGCCCAAACCCTGGTGCCTGGAATAACATCTGCTTGCCTCCCGCCCTCGGAAAACCACCTACCCCCACGGACCACGCACGCAACCTTGAAATCATCCTGGACTCCAGATCAACTCCGTCTCGTCCTGCTGCTTCCACACCATCCGCCTCCTATGTAAGACCTTCAAATGGATCCCCCTCGAACACAGAAAGACCATCACACACGCCCTGGTCACCAGCAGGCTCAACTACAGCAACGCACTATGTGCTGAAATAAACAAAAACTTCACCGGCAAGCTAAAGATCATCTAGAACACCACCACAAGACTGATCCTCAACCTGACAAGACACTGCCACATCTCCCAACACCTGTGCGCACTCCACTTGCTCCCCATCGAGGCTAGAGTCACCTTCAAGATGCTCAACCACGCACACAAGGCCCTTCACGACACCAGACCAGCATACCTGAACAGCCGACTCAAATTCCACGCATCCAAAAGGTCCCTTCAATCAGCCCAGCTCTCCTACACCGTGGTCCACCGCTCCTTCTCCTTCCTCACGGCCAGAGCCTGAAACACCCTTCCGCTCCACCTCAGATAGACAACATTGCTCCCATCTTCACAAGAAACCTCAAACACTGGCTCTTTGACAGACCCCCCCTCATTAATGGAATGGAACCTGCACCCCCCACCCCTAGCGTCTTGAGACCCTTACGGGTGAGTAGTGATGCTGAACAAATGCCTGATTAATTGATGGATTGGTTGATTGATTGATTGATAAGGGGCCCAATTCACAAAGGGTCATTGAGCTTGTGGCACAGGCCCTACAGTCGCGGTGGGAGCCCTACTCTCGAGCTGGACTGCTGCAAAGAGTAAGTGCAGTGCGGACATCCTGCCACGAGTACAGGCAACCTGCTATGACTGTGGGGCCTCCGCCACTAGTGCAGAGACCCTTTGTGAACCGAGTCCTGAATCTTGCATAAGCATGCAGGCACACATTATGCTAGAGCTGTTAGGAATACCACTTGTCATGAAGAGCAATTCCCTCGGATAGAAATTCAGGACATATCCACCACTTCAGTTCTTTTCTTATTTCCTGGGTTACAGGAACCATGACCTCCAAGTATCCTGATTTCAGGTTTAAAAATAAAGATAAGATTCTGGACATATCCACCACTTCAGTTCATTTCTTATTTCCTGGGTTACAGAAACCATGACCTCCAAGTATCCTGATTTCAGGTTTCATAATAAAGATAATTCCAGAGTGAGCGAAGGTTGAATCATGGAACTGCGAACACTGATGCAGCCATGTGACCTTAAAGCTTCAGCCACTTTCTTACTAGCAGAGAACATTGCTTTGAGAGCCAATGTACTTGAAGTTACTGGTCGAGAATCCCGAAGGAATACTTTGTTGAGGAATAATTTGTTGAGGTCCGAACAAAACCTGGCCCTTATAAAGGGTAAGTGTATAGCAGGCACAATCTTGCAATTCTTCAAGTTGAGCAGGAATCCGTGGATTTGAATGCAATTGTACACTACCTCCATCTCCTGGAGTAACTGGTTCTGAGATGAAGCATGTAGGAGTCAGTCATCTAGATAAGGATAAACCTAATCCCTTGTAGAGCCAGTAAGACAATAAACAAAGCCACAACTCTTTTGTGAGTAAGAGCTTGAACTGAAAATACCTCTCCTTGATATAGAATCACAGGCACTTTTGAGGGTTCTGATTAATAGGAACATGATGGTACGTATCCTGTAGGTCCACTGTGCTCATGAAATGCCTTCTGGCAACTGCTGTATTCACCCACTGTAATATTTCCAGGGCCTTCACAACAATGTTGAGGGATTTTAGATGCAGCATCATCTAAAATTCTTCTGTTGATTTCTCCACTAGAAATATTGTTAAATAGTACTATTGCCCTTCCCTGCTTGGGGAACTGTCAAAATGAATTCCTTCTTGGTATGCCTGGCATTCATGGTGTGGTTTCTCCTTAACGTTTTGTCTTCAAACTTCCTGTTTTTGTCGACTTACTTTTTGCTTGGCTAGGACTCTGCACACTTTATCACTGATAACCAATACTAAAGTGCATGTGCTCTCCACTTAAAACATGCTGATATTGGCCATTTCAACATGGCAAAATATTCTGTTTACCACGCCCAAACCTTCCATTTTAATACATATAAGTCACGCCTAAGGTCTAACCTTGATACCCAAAGAGCAGGTCTCAGTGTATTTAAAAAGTTGGACATGTACTTTTAGGTTTCACATGTCCTGATAGTAAAGCAATCTTGCATTCGTTTTTCACCACTGCAAGACCTATCTCTCCCAAAGAATGACGTTGGAGTTACATTTTTACATTTTATAACTGTTATTTCCAAATGGGAAGAGAACTGGTTCATGTTTGGTGTCTCTGGAATTCTAATTTAAAATCGTACCTTATAATGAAGTCAGATTTTAAATTACAGTGCTGAAAATGCCAATTTTAGAAAGTTGTTATTTTCGTGCCTTAGTCCTTTGGTGCCTGTAGCATGTCTCTGATCACATGTTTGGGCACAGCTGGCATTTGGGTTTTGTACATTCCTCCTAGACAGCATTAATTAACCGGAGCTTAGGTGTGATGGGATGGGCCATCACTGGCAAGGTAGGAGAGAGGTGCTGGGCCCAACCTCACTTACACCTAAATAGGCTGGACCCTGTCTCCACGCAATGGGCTGCATACCTCCTGTAGTTAGTCTAGAGCCAGGGAAGGCAGGGCATATTTGTACTTCTAAGATATGCGCCCAGAGGTTTCTCCCAGAGGCACGACTGTGTATAAAAAGCCATCTCTGGCAACATTACTTCAGTACACTTCTGGACCTGTGGGTACTCTGCTACTCTGCCAGGAAGAAGTGCTGCTGTGTTGCTACAAGGACTGCCACTCTGCTAGACTGTTGCTCTACAGGAACTACTTCCCTGCTGTGCTGACTTGCTGCCTGGTGCCCCCTTGCCTGGGGAAGAAGAACTGGCCCTGCAACATCATCTTGTAGCCTGGAGCCCAGAGTCTATCAAATGCCTAGTCTACTGGCCTCCTGATCTGAGCTTCGGGACAGAAATGGTTCCCCTACAGCTCCTGTAACTGTCTTCAGCGAATTGCTGACTCACACATGGTGTCTCTCAGGTTGTAGACCGTTGGTGTGGCTAAGCAGGCTCTAATATCAACCTTTTTGACTCTTCATGACCCTAAATGGGCCAATTCTGTCAGACTTCTTCTGTGATTCCTCTGAGCTTGCTCAATATTAGAATGTTCCACCTCTTGGCATCACCAACGTTTGAATGCTGTTATAGCGCAGACTAGCGAAGCTGCCAGGTGAGGGATAGGGCTATTAAGAGGGGAACTGCAGAGACGGAGACCTGTAAGAGAAGAATAGACAATAATGGCCAGTGCTATTTAGAATTCCCCACCTAACACCCTTTATACCCCCAGGATTTTTCACTAATATTCACCTGATTCTTATCACTTTGTCTTGTTGTGAAGATGAAAGAAGGATTTGCTGTACTGCAAGAAAAGGGTATAGAGTATAAACAGTAAACAGGGAGCACATTAACTTAGACCTGATAATATAATAAGCATTACAATTCTGCTGAAACAGTTTTGTCAGCACAGTTAAGTCAGACTTCAGATTACAGTTCTTAAGTAATTGTGTTTCCTGACACGTTCTAAGTTCCCAGGGTTGTAGATTCAGGATAGGATACATTTTTCCCCAATGATTATCAATGTTTGTATTTGTATCAAATATCATTCAGGACCTGCCTCGCATGTTAAACAACTAGGTAAATGTTCCCCAAATTACACCTTGTGGATGTTCATGAAGAGAATATCGCGATGCGGTCTTACCACTGAGTTCCGGCCAATCTCAATCTTTTGAGGTTCTCTGGACTTCTCCATTTTCTGTAACGAAGTCCGCTTAGGACAGTGCCCACATTCTCAGTTCACTCTCCGAGTCTCCGGGAATGACCGCTTGCCTATTACCACTGCTACAAAAGGCTGATGCAGCAACAGGAACTCCGGTTGTGACTGTGCCGCTGCAAAGGTGAAGAATAGCGAGCACAAGGTCATGGGCAGAGCTCGTTTTATACTAGCGCCGTTCTCAACATGCCCTCTGCACTCAGGAGTCCGGGTAATGTAGTTCCCCATGGATTTAAGCATGTTTGGACTCAGCTGGAAACAGGATGCAGTCATCATATTAAGGCTGCAATGTGGCACACAGGCACACTGATGTGCATAATACAGTACAAACATAACTCTATCATTACAGATCTGAGCACAATAAACATGGAGAGGCAGACAGCGTTCATTAGGCACCATAAATGTAGAGAGAGTTTAGACAACTTTCACGGGACAATGCAACCAATATTTAGATGTGGGAGAAGATACATGAAGCTTGTCATACTTTGTGCGGAAGCATTTAGGTACCACAGGGAGTAGGCCCCTAGATGCACCAGCCCGAACTATTACACATTTGCCCAGGAAGTGCACCGCTCGCGCCGAAATTCACTGAGAGCCACCTCCAGCCCATCTCTTTGTGCAGCAACATTATTAGCCCATATGGGACTGCAAACGAGAAGCTCCAGCCTGCTCCTCCATGACACTCAACCTGCTCTTAGCACCACATTGACTACCGCCTGCAACACTCCCCTCGTTCCTGGCGACCCTTTCCATTGCAACTGGGATACTTAGCACAAAACTTGAGAGGGTAAAAACTTCAATGCGACTAACTTGGGACTGTGTCCGACCTACGCTCCATCACCATCGGCCTGAACATTTGACTTTTACCTGGTCCAGCACAACCTGATCGCTCTGGTTGGTGCGTCAAGCTTTTAGGTACTATTTTACAGTTAATTATTTAAAAATACATATCTTTGGTTCTACGATTGGATTTTTG
The DNA here is from genome assembly GCF_964263255.1 of Lissotriton vulgaris. Taxonomy (NCBI): domain Eukaryota; kingdom Metazoa; phylum Chordata; class Amphibia; order Caudata; family Salamandridae; genus Lissotriton; species Lissotriton vulgaris. The sequence continues at coordinate 3,316 of NW_028246393.1, read as the reverse complement.
TTATTTTCGTCTCATTTTGTTCATTAAATTAGGCTCTATTTTTCTAACCTAGTTTCGGATCCATTTTTGTAGTGTTTTCACAGTTTAGCTGTTTGAAGTGTTTTGCACATACTTTACACATATTTTAGCCTCTAAGTTAAGCCTAACTGCTCCGTGTAAATCTGCAAGGCAGATTGAGCACAGGTTAATTTAGGGTTTGTTTGTCCCTTACACTGACTAGCTTGGTGGTTGCTCGTTGACCAGGGGTCACATCCAAGTCAACTAGTAACCAAATTTCTAACACTTCTCCAAAGTGATTTTATCCCCTGAGGGAGAACCAGTCTCTTCCCTTCCTTTGAGGGCAAAGAAGTTGGTCTCACTTCTAAATCCACTGGGAGAGTCACAAACTCTTTGCAGTAAACCTCTTTGATGATACAAAGCATCGATTCAGGAGGAAAGTGTTTAATTCTGTCTCCATCTACAAACTCTTGGCCATTGCCATATAGTCAGGACCTCAGCTTATTGATGTGGTGATGTTCTTTCTGGGCCCATTATAGTTTTCTCATAGTTTAGCATATTAGATGTTTTAGGCCGCACATAACACTATTGTTTTTATGACATAATTTTAGAAATATGCTGTACATGTTGTTTTGTTATTTAGTGACTCTTCTTGGGATTCCGTCTGCACATTTCGTATAAGGTCGCTTAGAATACATACCACCATGTTGTACTGTTTTGTGCTTGTTCAGCAACAGCGCCTAACATTTTAGATATAACACAGTGAGTAGTTTTAGCATATAAACTGTGTTTTGTCCCTTTGAAAGCAGAGACGAGAACTCCAACCTGTCGTGGAACAAGCTCATTCCAAATATGATTTTTTTGCTAATCCCAGAGATCACTAATATACCCCTTTGCTTACACATAAAGGATAGCCAGAGGCAGATAGATAATTTGCAATGGTGGAGTTGTTTATTGTATACAGCTTGCTAGTGATGCTGCTAACATTGCTGAGTTGTATTTGCCTACTTATCACAGCACATATGCTTCATAATAGACTGCAATAGTTTCAATAAAAGTATTGTAAACTTCCATTATGTATTTCCTTTGTTTACTAAGGGCATGCATCAGTGAGAGACGAAATGTTGATCTGTTTCCATGGTTCCATTGCGGACTAGAGGGTCATGTTCTAGGTTTGTGAAATCACCTGCTACTCTGGGAAGGTTAGGAGTACAGGTGAGGCACTGCGAGCAAGCCAGGATTTGGGCCAACAAATACTAATGTTGTAGAGAGACTGAGTCCCTACATTCTGATATCCTGCCATCCCAAGGCGCAGTTCTGCTTACCAGCTGAATCCCTGCAAGATTGTCACTATCCCTTTTTGAATGGAAATTCCCCTGAGGTTGCAGTTGTCTACGAGAGGCTGGTGAAAAGGGTACTCATTCTGCTCCAGGGGCATAGCCAGGTGCTTTGGGTGGAATGGCCCCTAGCGATGACAACCATAAAAAAACTAAATAGAAGGTTTACAAACAATGCTGATCGGATCAATGGGTCAAACTCATCTACATGCAGAAATATTTTTGAAAATGTTTTACAAATTGTAATTAGGTTTTAACACACAATGCATGTTCTACTGTAACTTCAAGACAAAGGTGAGTTGCTGCAGTTTTGCTAATTTTCAATTCTATCATTGACCAGCACATTCTGTGATTCTGGGAGAATCATTCTACTTCCTCTCACTTTAACGAAAAATGTATGCAAAAAAGTGATGTAATATATGAAAATAAGACCTCTACATGGTATGGTCCAATCTGCAAAGTCTTGCTTCTTTGCCCATTCACAAAATGCTAATCTCTAATTTTGTCTGCTCTACCTCTAATTCTCAATAAAGAATGTACTATTTGAGGCTTGCCTACTGCATAAAAATGTTCTCAGCAAAATCCTATATTTCTATTTGGAGCTATGCCTGCATTGTATTAAATACTATCATACATATATATGTATCTCACCCTTAGTTATCCCTCACCCAAATTCAGTTCAAATGACAGATACAGTTATCACTCTTTATCACTCAAAACTTGACTATGTGTGAAGGCATGTGGACAGTATGCATGCCTCAAATATGTGCACGTATGCTCTGCCTCGGTCGTATGCAATTCAGTAGTAAGGTCTCTGATATATGCAAAGTCTGGCCTCTACAAAGCACACAGACCTCTCATATGCACAGTTTATATACCAGATGTCTGCCATTTGCTGTGGAGGCCTCTCCTTAATTTATGCAATTCAGGCATCAAAGATTGTATGCATAATTTGCAGATAGCAATTAAAATGGCCCAGTAAGATAATGGCCATCCCTGACATCTGTTGTGATCTGAAGGTCAGCACTTTAAAGCCTGGCAAGGAGAACTCAAACTTCCATCCTTGCAATGTCATTAAGTTGTGTACCATTAAAAGCGGTAATGGTAACACCTCTTATTTAGAGCACTTAGAAACTTGATAAATACTGTATGAAACACCAAACAAAAAAGTATTTAATATTAAAATTATTACCACTAGCTAGTGTGTCCCGCGCTGCGACAATAACCAGTTCCAGGCAGTAACGTATAGCAGAAGGGTTCAAACAGGAGGATTACTAGATGGGAAAAGCCACGTCTTGAGCTTTCTCCGGAAAATAATCTCTGAGGATTCCAGCCGGAGCCCTCTCTGGAGTTTATTCCAATGTTTGGCCGCTAAAAAGTGAAAGGAGCGCCCGCCCCTCCTAGCTCTTCTGGTGGTCGGAATGCTAACCTGATCCGCCCCACTTGATCTCAGACGGCAGATGGGAACATGCAGGGTAAGAAGGTCCTGCAGATAGGAGGGCCCCTTCTTCTGCAGAATGCGGTGGCTGACACACATAGCTTTAAAAATAACGTGTTCTCTCACCGGAAGCCAATGAAGGGAAGCCAGAGCCTTGTTGGATGAGGCTCTCCTCGGGAGCATTAGAAAGAGACGCGCTGCAGCATTCTGAATGCACTGGAGTCTCTGTACACATTTAATATAATACTATGACTATAACAGATGTGTGTCTTCTGTGCATATATCAGAGAACTCTACACTGTGCATTTATGAGAGGCTAGCACACTATGCATACATAGAATACATCTGAAGCTTCCATAGCAAGGGTATGCTAGAGACCTGCAGAGTAAATGCACCTGAGTCAGGTATTTATGGACACATACTCAAATGTAGAAAAAAGTATTGAAATAATACCCAAAATACATAAATGTCTCTGCACCAAATAGCGGGAGCACATCTTTATGTCATGTGTGGCAGGGCTTTCACGTGACTATAGTGCAAGTTT